>NW_013526915.1:2463948-2481704 GCF_000836215.1 Papilio polytes | reverse complement strand
TTTCCACAAGCCGATAAGAATTTCGTTCAGTAATGCCTCGTTTGTGAATACATTCGGCTGGCGTCCCGACTTGATGCATAAAACATTTATTATCAACCCTTACATCGTATATCGCTTAAAGCTATCCCTTATTTATTTATTTATTTATTTCTAATGATAACATTTTGTGTAGCTGTTAGATATCTGATATAGTCACGGAAACGAAAGATTCAATTATTTATCCATCCATCTAAACTTTCCCATTTATAACATTACTAGCTTTCGCCCACCACTCCGTCCGCGTGGAATTACAAAAAATAACAAAAGTGAGTAGCGTATGTGTTCTTCCAGACTATCATTTACATCTATCCTAAACTGCATCGAAATCTGTTCAGCCGTTTACGCTACAAACTCTAACAAACATCCATCCATCTAAACTTTCGCCTTTTTTAATATTAGTATGATTAAGATTAAAAAGAAAACATGTTAATTATTTACTTAAAAATAATATACCAGTGTCTTTACAAGTATGATTATCACAAAATTTGGCTTAAACAGAATTAAACTTAGCTTGCTAATTCTAACTTAATGTTAAGGCAAAATAACGCACTAAGTAAAGGGTTTATAGAAAAGAAAGAATTATGCTGACCGCTGCACAAAGCAATGAGGCTATGATTACCCAGGGCTGTGCGAGACGCTCCTTCATTAAGGAAACAATGAGAACGCTAGTCTATAGGGTTGCCAGTAATAATAAACAGATTTTACCAGCTTTGCCATTTAAAAATTGGTTAATTAGCTTTAGTTTTTAAACTACTATTTTATTAGAAAACATTGTTTCCCGCGACTTCGTCTGAAATTAACATTGTATTTTATAACATTTTTGGCTGTTTATACTAAAAAGAATCGTCCTGAGGTACATAACTGTGACTATAAATGTCTTCACACATGTATTAGACCACTACTACTCTGTCAGTATTTATCAAGAATAAGAAGCAACTTTTACGGGAAATTAAAAGAATTGTTGCTAATGTTGCCAGCCCTCTAGGGTGCCTACCGTTACCGAATAATTAAAAAGCACCAAGCAAGCGTTGATTAAGCATTCCATGATGTTAATTGCTCTATTAAAATGCTTTACAATTACACCTAAAAAACTGCTGAATTTAAGGCGAAAACAAGAGGTGGCCATTTTAACTGCCAATAAAGATAAAATGAATATTCACTTCATTACGAGCGATTCGTTCTAAAAGGTTATAATTTAGACGTAGTATGTACTTTCAATTACTTTTCATGTAATTGATTTTAGAAAGTTCAACTGATACAATTAGGCGGGCTAACTTGGAATCTATGTCGATATGCTAGGATAAATAATTCAAACTGGCAACTCCGCCGCATCGCTATAATATTCATCTAACCCTGTAACGCTACGGGAAATTTCACAGTAATTTCCTTGGTACAAAAGGCCGCTTTCAAGGGATAACTTGTTTGACATAGTTCTATTCACTACGTATATTTGAAAAGTATTGTTAACAATAAAAGGACTATTTTAAAAGACGTAAATAAGCTAAGACTGTATAAGTAACTATTACGAACTAACTATAGATATGAACAGGGTTACAATAATGCCCTTCTCGTTTGCCCTTTCTTTTATAAAAAAAAATAATTAACTGTGATATGTCAAAATAATGTTAATTAGCAATTACATTAGCTAAAAATAAAAAAAAGGTAAAAATATAGCCCTTGTTAATAAGTGATAACATAGCTTTTTAACGGTGCAAGAATTTTGAAATCGGTTCAGTTGTTTTTGAGTTAATTCTATACATACAAAAATCCAAAAAGACAAATTTTTCTTCGTTATAATATTTGTCATGTCATGTCATTTTGACATTTGCTATTGATAATTTGACAAACAATAAAATAAAATTTCTTATAATTCCTATGCGGACGAAGTCGTACGGGAACAGCTAGTAGGAAATAAAACACAAACAAAATCAACGTTTTCGTTGCCAGTTAATAAGTTATTCCCGTACAAGTTAACTCTATAGAGAAATGTTTAATTAAAGCTGAGCGCCCGTCCCGGAATTTAATCAACAACTTCACAGTCGCATTCTTGTACCAATCTGTACCTATAATGTAGGATATAATTATTTTTCTTTACAAATATAGAAACAGAAAAGATATCCAATATACTGCGATTATCTCTATAAAATTAAATTATCAAAACCTATGCAATAATCAGATTAAAATCATATAATTCGAGTTGCATTGCTCATCTTCTCGTAAAAAAGAGGTCAAAAGCCTACCACAGTATTGTATAATCTATGGTCAAATAAAATAAAGGAATTTATTTATTTGTTAACATTGTACAATTTCATGAACTCCACAATCCTATTATAAAAATACTCTGACAAAATATAAATCCAAATGAAATATTCTTTCAACTAAATCTTTTCAGAAAAGTATGAACGTTATGGAGACACGATTTCAAATTTAAAACGTGAAATGCTAAGGATGTTTTCTAAGAAACATGTCTCCGCATATAAGAAAAGACGAGGAATAAATTACTCAGCAGTTTAATCCAAAACATTCAAGCTTGATCTCATAGATTAACTGATTAAAAGTTTGTGTGTGTTTATCTCAAGAAGTGCTAATCGGATTTGAATAAATCTTCCTACAAATCAAAGCACAGATAATAAAGATGGTTATAGGCCATTTAGACAAACGCAACGATTGATAGAGATTCGATGAGAGACATAAATCTAAAATACATGCGTATTTATTTCAATTCTTTTTTACTTTAGGTGACTACATAATATATACATATCAGAATAGTTAAACGCTTTTGTTTTCATGATGAATGATTTTTACGAAATAAAAACACTTTCATTGTAGAGTACTCGTAAAATAAACTATAACCCGAGTGTGGCAGTGGGGCAGGAGGGATACAAGAGCCCTCCTCGTCCCGACAAAAGGCTTTCACTGCGTGCACAAGTGCACATTTTTCTTCAATTCCTTCACGAATGCTTTGTTTTAATGCAACCTTACGAATTTAAAAAAATAATTTCTGCGACTCGTTTTAATTTTAACGCCATTTTGTCTGATTCCAACATAGACCCTTTTTTCCATAAAATGGTTAAAAACGGAATTGTTGCTAAACTTCACGGTGGGTTTTTTTAATACAGAGCTCCAGAGTAATTGATTGAGATTTAACTGTAAAGTAACTAATAATGTTAATATTTAACTATTAAGGACCGTTTCTACTGTCGACAAATCCCTGAATAAACAAGAGGTGATTTATTTTTATTTAAATGTTTTATCAGAGAAAATCCACGGTGTAACTAAAATCGTTATTTCATTAACAGCGTTATAAAGTTTATTTCTAACTAGACAGAAGTTTTCACGTTGATTTGCGGTGTTGTTTCGCTATTGGCGGTCTCCTCTGTCAAATGTCAGTCAAAATAACCTAATTCCGGATTTACACTTGGCCAGTACAATAGCGCAGGTCAGGAATGGCTTGTATGGACTCACTGGCACAAATTAGTGTTTAGATTACGCTAGTTATTGGGGGCTACTCTCCAATTATAAAAGCCAACTGTGAACCAGGCATAACCATGGGTTTCTATTTATGCAATTTAAAAAATTGCTGGGGTTTTATTACAAGCTGAGTTGTTTAGAGTTACCTATCAGCAGAACCCAAAAACTTACTACACTCTTGCCATTACCATAACCGCTTAATTTTTTCTTCTGGCAGAAATAATAATGGCTGCCAATATTCCGTTAACCATAGACATTCAATAGACATTTTTGGTAAAAAAAAAATATAATAAAAAGTTAACTGCAGTTTTACTGTAACGCGTAAAGTTACATAAGTTTCGTATACGCAATATTTATTAACACTAACCTACTTTTTCGTTTCCGAATTGACCGTATAAATAAGGAAGTGGAGAGCTTTTAACGCGGGCCGGTACTTCGGGTCACGAAAAACTGACGGCCAGTTCCATTTAAATGCTAATGCACTCAAATGGAAGAAAGTTGCTTGTAAATAAATATTACGTTCACAAATTGCAGAGATTTTTTATCTATGAAACATTATTTATGACAAAGAAAAACAACATTTAAGGTAAAATTGTTTCAATGAATACAAAATGTAGAGAGGAAAAATAAATTTTTATTCTGATATAAAGTAAATAGTTAATCTATGGTACATCCACCTACACAATTTCCTTTTATTTTTATAATGTAACAGAATTAGACTTCAGTGTGAAAAGTTATTCATAAAAAATTGTTGTTTACATTTTAAAACTAGTCTTATCTATAGGTTATGTTGTCTTCTTAGTCAATGTTTAGTCAATAATCTGTTTCAAATAATCATTTAGTAATTGCATTAATAGTACCCTAAGGGTTAGAGGAAAAGAGACGACTGAAGAAAGGACGCCTCTGGCCTCTGCATTTGCGCAGATGCTAAAAATTAACCAAGACGTCCCGCACAGCTGATAGGTATTGTTGTTTTAAATTGTCGCTAAAGCTACAAATAATTAGCACAGCTTGAATAAATAAACAAAAGAAATTTCATAATTATTATAAAGTTATCGTTATAGATTTTACATTAATTATATTTTAATTTTAGACAATAATTTTATTGTCTGTATTTCTGAACATAAAGTATATTTTTACATTATTTATATAATTATTTTTAAAAATCTAACTTAAAACGTGTTAATTGAACTGAGTTGTTTATTTTTAATATAGATACTGGAATAAAACTTTATTAATTCTACATTTTTAACATAATCGATAGCTAATTACTTAAATTAATTTTCTTCAACGGTAGAAAACTTAAGAAATTAAATACACTTCCCATATTTCAACAATATGCAAACAATTTGTATATCTGTATTGCAGTATTTTTATATACTCTTTTATTGCGGGAAGATCAGAAACTTAATATAAAGAAAATCGATAGCAACTTTTTTTTACCTTCCACTCATTCTGTTAAACAGTTTATATAATGTTAGACTTTGTTGACTTATGTTATCAGGCCCGACACTCGCGCCCTCTACAGCGACGTCTTACCACGCCCACACGTACGGAGACTGCATGGACCACTCACACATCTTAAACCTTAATGACTGCTCAGATAATTTAAAATATCCTTACTGTTAATATCACTTACCACGCGTCAGCGTAGTCCCAATTTGGGCGCCATTTATCGCGAGGTAAAAGCGCGATTTGCAAGGGTGGCACAGCCCTACGTTTGCGGTAGCGTTCGGCGCGCGACTGACGCAAAAATACGCGTGCGTGACAGTTTCTGACGCCTGCGCGGGTAGTTGCGATTTGTTTTGCACGGAGCCTTATCGCACCCTTAGTGAACGAAATGAGATTAAGCTCGAGTATGGATGCGACACTCGCTGCGGGGCATTACAATGAACGTCGGGATCTCGAAACATTTCTGTCGTTTATTGGCTTAGCCCGTCGAATTGTCGTAAACCGCGGCTTTATATGAACTAGACACGAATGTAATCTGATAAAGAAATTCGTTATATGTTTACAATTTGTTTCTTTGACAAATTAAAATCGTTTTATTATTTTGTTCTTTAACAACAATCAAGAATGATCCGAGAAAGTAATTTTATATTTGTCCTTAATTTGCAAGCTTACGGACTCTTATGAACAATATTCAAGTTTATGAACAATTATTTATTTTGTTAATACTAGTAACAAAATTAATATGTGTCATACATAATATGGAAGTTTATATCCCAACTTCCACAATTCAACCTAGACGATTAATTGTATCTTTCTAATTCCTACTGATCGTTCATTTGGATGAAGGTTCTCAGCCAACTAGTTGACCAAGTACTCTATCAACTACTTTACTAAATGATCTGCCGACTACGCGATCTACTACTCGACGAAGTCTACGACCGACTTGTAATTTTTTTTTATTTAAGTAAAGTTTTTAAGTATTGATTTTACGGAACTTATTTAAAAAAAGTGGAGATAAAGTATTTTGAAAGATATCTATTATCTGTATTTCAAAACGTACTGGCAATAAACAACCCATGTGTCATCACTTTTTTAAATATTGCAACATTGTTCCATCTTTTTCGAGAATCAGAAAAGTGTGACGAGCGAATTTTTGTGAATTTTGTGTGAAATAAACCAAAATATGTCTACACTCGCCGCACCTTTGTCCGTTGCAGGGACTAGATTCTCCGGAGCACCAGTCAGAACTCAAAATGGTAAGTTTGATCGCTGTAAAACTCACATGAGGTAGAACCCGGTAGATCACATGCACTGCCTCATATGGTTCTAAAAGTAGAAATAATTTCTAAAAATAAGAGAATTTAACTATTCTTTTAATGTTAAATGTTACATCATATCAGAAATAATCATTCTGTAACTTAATTTTTTACTGGTATTTAAGTATATTTTATAAACAATATAAATAACCTTTTTGTTCAATTTTCACGACATTTATTTAAAATTATGTACATTTAAGTACGCCTGAATACAACTAAAGGCTAACAAGCTTTGATTTTAATGGTATTTTAGTCTTTGCCTTTCAGATGTAATTTAAAAAACGCATTATAAATGTAAATTCTCTTGGAGTATTCTAAAACAATACCATCCTTGTCCAAAGGAATTTCAATCAATGGTTGTTGATGTTTTCCTTTCTTCCAGTGATGGCAGCTGCTGCTATAGCTAACATAGTGAAGAGCTCACTAGGTCCGGTGGGTTTAGACAAGATGTTGGTTGATGACATTGGAGATGTTACTGTCACTAATGATGGAGCCACTATTCTAAAGTGAGTAAGATAACATGTTTTAGGCATCCTTATGAGTTTCCACAGCTGAAAGTATACTGTAATTAATGATTATTAACATTTTTAATTTTAACAAACTTGTAACATTTTCCTGCAAAAATTCTTTACTCAAACTGACTCTACTGTGATTTTAGTAATTACTATACGCACTTACATCACTATCATTATTTATGTTCACAAAATTTCCAGAATGCTAGAGGTTGAGCATCCAGCAGCAAAAGTGCTGGTAGAGCTGGCTCATCTTCAGGATGAGGAGGTTGGAGATGGCACCACTACTGTAGTCATAATTGCAGCTGAGCTGCTCAAGGTATGCTCAGTATCTATACTTATGTGTCTTATGTGTCTACCCAACACTAAATTCACTTCTTCTTTCATTGTAAAAAAAGGGAAGGAAGAGTAAAAGAGGACTAAAATTGGGCCTTTAGCTTGCAAACACAGACATAATGTGGAATTATTTATATTTGTCACATATCTTCTGTGTGGTTTGACACTGGGTGAACATTAATTATTCATGCAAAAGGTGTTATTTCAGACTAACAATGTTAAATTAAATGCCAAAGTAATTTGTACAAAGGTAAAGGAATAGAAACAGAAATAATTTATTGAAAGACAAAAGATTATGAGAAAAGATATGTTTTAGATGGGTGTGTATCGATGTAACAGCTGATTTATCAATAGATAATTTGCCAATCTCAGTAGGAAAAGGATAAAAAAAAAAGAATGTAAAAAACTATCCTTCTACCCTTTAGAGTTGACAGTCTTATTGTTTTATTTCAGAGTGCAGATGAATTAGTAAAGAACAAGATCCACCCAACCAGTGTGATCTCCGGGTACAGGCTGGCGTGCAAGGAGGCTGTTAAGTACATCCAAGACAACCTAACTGTCAGTGTGGAGACACTTGGTCGCTCTTCCATTGTCAATGTCGCTAAGACTACAATGTCTTCCAAGCTTATTGGAGCGTATCCTTTTAAAATTATTTCATTCTATGTTAATTTATGTTGTATATCAATGCTCCTCAACTTTAGCTTTACAGAAACCAAGTATGTTCTTCAAAAGAATATTATTTTGTAATGGAAGAGTAAATGTAAACAGCTTTTTTTATAGAATTAACATAAAAGTTATTCTTGACCAAGAAAATTTGGTATATATGAATGTAAAATAAACAGGAGTACAACTGTGTCAAGACTTGTAGTTATGCCAGGCTAATTTCATCATGAGCATAATTTAACTGTCATAGAATTAGGTTTAAGTGACAAGTGAAACTAACCACTATTTTACTTGGAACAACTAGGAATATATCTCATATTACTTTTTATTTTAACTTAAGTGGGATTCAAGCACACATGCATGACATAAACTTGTTATTTCATATTTTGTTGTCTAAGAATTTTCTTAACATTTCAAATAGTGATGCAGATTTCTTCTCGGAGATGGTTGTTGATGCAGCACAGGCTATCAAAACAACAGATGCTAAAGGCAATGCTATCTATCCGATCAAGGCTGTCAATATCTTAAAAGCACATGGCCGAAGTGCCCGGGAGAGTGTGCTGGTGAAAGGTTATGCCCTCAACTGTACAGTAGCATCACAAGCTATGCCTAAAAAGATTCTTAACGCAAAGATAGCTTGTCTCGATTTCTCATTACAGAAGACTAAAATGAAACTTGGAGTTCAAGTAAGTTTAAACTAAAGATCTCTGTTTTATTATTTTTACTTGATTGAGAATTTTAAATTGAACAGTTGTGGTCTAGGTAATTTTGCAAACACATGAAAGCAGTAAGAAATTAGTTCAGTTTTGTAGTTTACAATGCACAAAATTCATATTTGAACATGTAAAGTTCTTATAAAAGTACTAATATTTTAAATGTAAAAGTTTAGATGGATGGATGGATGTTTGTTAGAGTTTGTAGCCTAAACAGCTGAACATATTTCGATGAAATTTGGTATAGATGTAGAGTTTAGTCTGGAAGAATACATAAGCTACTTACTTTTGTTTTTTTTTTTATTCTACGCGGACGGAGTCGCGGGCGAAAGCTAGTCAAGAAACATTAGACAGAGAGTGTTTAAAAATAATTTTATTTCTCAGGTATTAGTGACAGACCCTGAGAAACTAGACGCGATCCGCGCTCGTGAGTTAGATATAACAAAGGAGCGGTTAAACAAGATATTGAGTACGGGTGTGAACGTGATCCTCTGCACCGGAGGTATTGACGACCTCTGCCTCAAGTACTTCGTGGAAGCCGGTGCTATGGGAGTGAGGCGCTGCAAGAAGTCTGACTTGAAGAGAATCGCGAAAGCCACAGGCGCTGCATATCTTACTTCCTTAACTAATATGGAAGGTAAGATAATTTGGATTCCTTACTAATATCATAAATGAGAAAGTAGAGATGGTAGAAGTTATCTCTAGAACTGCTCCAATAATCTCAATTAAATTTAGCACATATATATAATAGTCTGGAACATGTAGTCTGTTTATTAAGTTTTTTTATTAGTAACAAATACCCTGAAACATTTCAATTTTCCAAATGAAAATGTTACTGCCATGTTATGTTAATATATTTTTAATTGATGTCATTATTTTATTACATGGTTAAAGTTGTTTTATTTCTGCTTATTGAAATAATAGAATATAATTTTCTGGTTGTGTTTTTTTCCAGGTGAAGAAGTATTTGAGCCGAGCATGATTGGTGAAGCAGCAGAAGTTGTCCAGGAAGAAATCTGTGATGATCAACTTATTCTTATTAAGGGGTAAGTTGAAAATATTATTATAATCCATCATGGCTATATTGTTGTTAAAAGATTTATTTTGCATTTTTTCATCCTTCAAAGAGGCAGCTACCTTTTTGCCCTCTAGACAACGTCTTTGTATCGAAAGTGGCAGCTCATAGCTTAAGCATGGTTCACACTTGGCCAGTACAGTTGGTCAGTAGCACTTCATAACTGGACTGTGAATTGACTCGGTGTAAACAGTCCATCGTAAATGTTCAATACGGAATATTTATTATATAGTACATAGTAACTAGTTAATGTAGTAACTAGCTGTTGCTCGTGACTTCGCCCGCGTGGAATAAAAAATATGGCCTATGTTACTAACAGATAAATTACCTATCTAATGGTGATAGAATTTTTAAAATCGGTCCAGTAGTTTTAACGTGTATCGAATACATACAAAAATACAGAAATAAAAATCTTTTGTCTTTAAAATATTAGTACATATAGATAGTATACAAATATAAATTGTCTCTATTTGGCGTCATGTGTCGCCTATTGTACTGGGCCAGTGTTAACCGCATTAACCATGTGCCATTCCAGTCCAGCAGGTCGTACGGCAGCGTCGATCATCCTACGCGGCCCCACAGACGCGTACTGCGACGAGATGGAGCGCTCCGCACACGACGCGCTGTGCGCGGTGCGCCGCGTGCTGGAGTCGGGCCGCGTGCTGGCCGGCGGCGGCGCTGTGGACGCAGCACTCTCTATATATCTTGATAACTTCGCTACAACACTGGTAAGTTCCAACCTTAATAGCTTCAGAAACACTCAATAATCAACAGATTATCTTGCCAAAATATCGTGCCTTAGGACATAACAGGATGACCATGTTTCGCTTCTGAATTTAAATATTATGAATGTGCTGTCTCTGCAATTGATTTTAGTTAGTGTTTCCCTGAGCACTGTAATCAGTCGAACCCATAAGTTTTTTCCCCATTGAGTCAATTATTTGGCTTCAATCAGACCAAAAGGAAAAAATCCCATAGAGCCAGACTGGCGCGAGAATCGCCCAATAAAATGAGATGAGAAGTGAATAGTAAAATAGACTAGAATAAAATGTGTGACAAAGTGGGATAAAAATTCTCAAACATGACTACAACGACAATTTAAAGGACTAACAATGGCTACATCTAAAATCGTAATTCATACTAATATTATAAATCCGAAAGTTAGATGGATGAACAACTGAATGTTAGTTAGAATTTTTTGCCTCGACTGCTGAACAGATATGAAATTTGGCATAAACATAGAGGACAATCTGGAAGAACTTTTTTTTTAATTTCACGCGGACAAAAGCTAGTATAAAATAGTTATTTCTATAACTGTGTATTGCAGAGTTCCCGCGAGCAGCTGGCGATCGCGTCGTTTGCGCAGTCCCTGCTGGTGATCCCGAAGACGCTGGCGGTGAACGCGGCGCGCGACGCCACTGACCTCGTCGCCAAGCTCAGGGCGTACCACAACTCATCGCAGACTAAGGTAACACTAGCAGTTTCACACGGATTCACACAGATATTTATATTTGGTAGGATAATGTAGCTAGTGCTTTTCCACAAACCCACCTGATATTAAGCTATGTAGTCGAAGTATGATAAAGTATTCTATCATTTTATTGTTTTTCTACGTTTAAAAGTAATTTACATGTATATCTATCTATAACTTAGGGTTGACAACAGTCATAAAAATTAATGTAAAATATTTAAGTTATAAATCTTTTGCCCGATGTGATTGAGTATTGAGATAGTCAAGATTATAGCATTCTAATGCTGAAAAAGATTTTGTACTCCGTTCAATGTTTATGTAGGTAAAAAAATAGATTCCCTCTGTATTAACCTTGTCAATTCATTATCTCTTTCAACTATAAGACAGTGTATAAATATATTTATGGAATCACATGTTTAAAAACTTTAAAATTTGTACAGGTGGAACACGCAAACTTGAAATATGTAGGTCTGGACCTAACAGAGGGAACACTCCGTGATAACTTAGCTGCCGGAGTGATAGAGCCAGCGATATCTAAGATCAAATCTCTTAAATTTGCAACTGAAGCGGCCATTACTATCTTACGTATTGATGACCTCATTAAACTGGACCCTGAACAGAAGGGTAAGAGTTATGAAGACGCTTGTAACGCCGGGGAATTGGATTAATGGTCTAAATTCTGTTTGTTCGGAGTGAACTGTTTCATTTAGTGCTTAATGCTTTTCTTACAGTGAGTTTTAGTTCTTTTATATTCTTAACGTCACAAGTTTCATATATTTTTGTACAAAAAATGTATTTGATGTAAAGTTCCATAGTCTATGTATTTTATGGTTCGTGACATTTGTCTATGGTTTTAAGAGACGATTGTACTGAAGTTATTGTAGTAAATTGTGTCTTAATGTGAGTTTTCTGGTAAACTGGTTTTTTCCTTACTTTTCTAGCTGTTATGTATGTCAAATATATGTTTGTATTGTGAATTTCTTTGAAAATGTAAAACTACTTTGAAGTTATATTTCTTAAAAATAAGGAATATCATATATTTACTTTATAGTTGTAAACTGTCAAACATGCTAACAAACAAACATACTAACTATAATATTATATTACATGTTAAGAAATATAACCTTAAAGTAATCTGTTCTCAAAGCCTGACGATATAAAATAGCTTGTCACTTGTGCCTTGATATGAACCAAACTCTTATTTTGTATATTTTAATTATGTATGGCAAATATTGGGATATCTAATTCTTACTCATGATGGTCCAGTGTGTTATTAACGCAGTTAATTATTTGACCAACATAAACAAAGAAGAAATATTCAATTCGATTGCTTTCTTATGTATAGCCGAGGAATCCAGCGGTGTTTCTCTTCGGGAAGAATTGCCTTATTGCAATAAGACAAATTCCTCTTCTACCTACAAATAACAAATTTGATAGTTGGTGAATGTTAATGCAATCGAAGGGATAAAAATTAAAATATTCTACCCATGTATTAATAAACAAAACATACAGATACATATATAAGCTGTATTTTATTGGTTTTTGTTCCACATCTCATTTCAAAATGTTCATTCGATTCTAGCTTTTAAAGTGGAACGCCGCCAGATACCCTACTGTACATCGGTTACTCTGAGATTCATGATGCGATTTGCGTGATTTAGTTTTTTGATACAGAATAGTTACTATTTGGTCCCATTTTTTCATCACAATTATTACCCATACATATCTTGATCGACCTTCATTTAATTATCCATTATAACTAATTTCAGGAAATGATAGAGAGGATTACTAACCAGCTGAAAATATGGAAAATACCAATTAGGAATTCAATTTGTTTGAATAAACTTAGGATTAGGAATAAAAAAACACCCATTGATTACACATGAATTTGTTTAAAATTCGCGCTCTAATTCTAATGTAATTTTATCGTCGATTTCTGTAATGAGAGATCGATAAAAAACAAAACAGTTCGGGCTATGAGAACAATGCCAGTATTTTATTTAATAAAAGTTTTACTTTCATAACCAAACTTTGTTATAAATGCAAATTGTTAAGGAGTAAAATTCCACTTGATAAGTTATAAATTATTGTAACGTTTCGGTTTCTTTGCTTTTAACATTAAATACTAGGTTGTAACTCGCTAGGACGCTGTGCCGTCGATACTGATAATAAAATAAATTTTAATACTACACTTTGTTTCCTTTTTATCCTATAATTATAACTTAGTACTAGTAATGAATTCCATCATCCAGTGCTTACGGTAGTAAAAAGCAGTATGACAACAGGCTTGGCGAATATTTATTTTAAAGCAAAATTATGTCACCAATGTGACCATTTTATTGTACATACTCTGGATATACTATACTTTCTACCGACAATAGTAGATTTACAACCGCAATATAAAGTAATTTAATGAAATAGTAAGAAAGAAGAAATTAAGTAAAAAGCTTTTATTTTTATTTATATTATATAAAAATTATCTTTCGGATTGAGACAAACGATAGTTTTGCAAAATAGATTTTAATCTATAGTTATTAAACATCTATTCTAGAAAATGGAAACTTAACATTTTGATTTAAAATAAAAAAAAAGAGAAACGGTCTGTATGGTCAGTAAGTACACCATAACCATAACTATTAATTCGATTAATAATTTCACAATGAAAATTTCGATTACCCCTATTCCCGAACTGACCAAACCCTTCCGTTTTGCATTTAACAAAAAACACATTTCACTTAAGTAATGTGATAATTACAGTCAAAAGCGATAATGTTTCAACAATAATAACATTGAGTGTTATTGTACTCTACTAATCTACATTTCCGGGCAGAAGTTTCAATTATTAGCTGATAACAAATGTCAAAATAAAGTTTCTTATCATATGTTATGAATGCACTGTAGAGCACCCAGTCTCGAGTAAAAATAAATAAGATGCTCTTAACTTTAAGTAGCAGAACACATTACTTTACAAAAATTAGACCTGTAAAATTCCATAATGCTTTCTTATCCACTGCTGTTCCTAAGGTATGTAAATATTAATAATCTTCCAGGTACGTAATCTATTTAATGTTGATTGTATAACTGCATTAATGTAATAATTTATATATAGTTTTGCTATCGTGGTTAACAAAAATAATAGATGTATTTTCCACTTTTCTATTTGTATTTAAACAGGATTAAGGAGTACCACTTTTATTTTCCTTTGCCGCCAGTGTTCGCAATATTAAAAATTCGCAACTGCAAACTTCTAATATACTCTGATTTTGCTTGAGATTATTAGAATAAATTCTTATTTTCAGGAAGAAAAAGTTAAAGTAGGCAACTATAATATAAATTATGTTCGAGTGGGGAATGGTCCACATCATGTATTTTGTATGCCGGGCGCACTGGGAACAATATGGACTGATTTCAAACCTCAAATAGAAGGATTGAATAGAGAAAAATTTACGATATTAGCATGGGACCCTGTGGGTTACGGCAAAAGTAGACCTCCAGAAAAGGAATTTACTCCTGATTTTTATGAAAAAGATGCAGATGTTGCCGCTGAGCTTCTTAAGGTTCGATTATAATCATTCAATTCAATTAGTATTTTAAGCCAGATGTAAAACCTTTTTTTTTGTTGATAGCAACTGAATATACCAAAGTCTTCGATATTAGGATGGAGTGATGGTGGAATAAGTGGCATGATTTTAGCTGCAAAATACCCAAGTGTGGTGAATAAACTTGTGATATGGGGAAGCAATTCATTTATGTTGCCAAATGAGGTTGAAGCATTAAAAAGTAAGTTTTATAGCGCAGTTTATTGTCCCTAATGGAAATTGTATTTTCAACATTTCAAACATTTTTCTGAATTTAAAATTTCTCACCAGAGATTAGAGATGTTAAAACATGGTCAGCTAAGATGCGTGAACCGATGATAGAAGCCTATGGAGAGGAGAAGTTTGCAGAGTACTGGGCAAGATGGGTAGATGGTATGGTGGCCATAGGTCAAACTCAAGATGGAAACATTTGCAATGAGATCATAAAAGACATTAGCTGTCCCACATTTATATTGCACGGGGGAAAGGATCCTCTAGTTGACAATGTACATGTATCATATCTTCATACGCGTATAGAAGGATCTAGGTAAATATTTATAAATAACTGATTTGTCTGTTCTTTTAAAAACTTTGAAGGATTGTTGATAAAATTCAATGTTTTTTGCTTTCATTGTAGTATTTCATTGTACCGTGACTTCACATAATGGCTTTGTTGCCAACATGAAAAGTGTGAGAAACATTAATTTAAGTTTTTACTGTTTCAGAATCCATTTATATCCAGACGGAAAGCATAATATTCACATTCGTTATGCTGAAGATTTTAATAAGAAGATTCAAGAATTTTTACTATTACCAAATTGACCTTGCATAACTTTTTATTTATTGTAATTTAAAAAGGTGAGGTGATAACTTTAATTCAAAAATTAAAAAACTTATCCATAGTTTTACTATCTTTGTACAACGAAAAAAAAAACAAAAAGGTTACATATTTTGTAGGGTTAAACAAAAAAATCAACAAAATTCCCATGTTTTATTTCTCATTTACTTCTTATAAGCATGTTTCATTTTTAGAATAAAACAATTTACATTTGATAACACATAATTTAAGTGAAGTGACTCGTTTATACTGTACAAGCTACAACTCGTCTGAGGATACACAAACTTGCCTCTATCACGGTGCTCGGCTGTTTTGTTCGATTTAAAATACCTACTAATCACACTACATATAAACAATTTAGGTTAGTTTAAAACAATATTCCAACATATTCAACTAGAAGATCTATTGCAATTTCATTGGTACGCTTTTAAAACCACCAATACAATTCAACACAAGAGTACATTCCGAGTTAATAAATAGCTATTGCACTCTACAAGTTCAATCCGATCAAATCTGAATATTAATAGTTTCATAGAAATTGTTAAGGCACACATATCTGACATTCTCCATATGGAAGCACTTTGAAATCACATCACATACAGCAATTCCAAAAATACAACTGTTAATGACTTTCATAAGTTACGTTTTACAATTATATAAACAAACACACAAGCGACCTAACACGATAAATACATAAGAAAATATAGTGACCAATTCACTAATTTGCATGATTGTTCTTATATCATAAATAATTTCTCTAGTTACAAAAATAGTATACAGTGAACGGAACGCGAGACGCGCTCTAAAAGCACCATAGTGACCCAGGCTGTCCGACTGTCCATCTGTTATATTACATTAAAATAAGATTACACTTACAATTACATAACGATACAATATTACAACATTATCACCGGGATTATTAACAATACGGCTTTAAGATTAAAAAAATTAAATACGTTACATTCGTTATGTTTACAAAAAAAAATTCCTAGTGTAATATAGAGAGTCAAAGGCACACACTTTGTAAAAAAAATCCTACAAGTTAGTCTCAGTGTCTCTGTTTGCACTGCGGCTCGGCTCACACATACACGGGGCCCTGGTTGTCATCGTCCAGGTTGATTTTGTTCGTGTAGCCATCATCGAAGAACCTTCGGAAGGTGAACTCAAAGAAGCCATGGAAGGTCTTGCCGTTATCTAGAAGCTCGCTGTCAGACTTGTTTGAGTCGGAACTGCCAGAATTCCGAAGCTTGTCGGGGTCTATTGGGTCAAAGTTTGATGTGTCAGTGGGGTACTCGATTCTGGGGATGTAAGGTGCGACTTGCTTCCTCAAACCCTTCTCGAAGTCGATGCTTTTGAGGAATGGGTGGTGCTTCACCTCGTTGGCGTCTTTCCCGAGTCTCGTGTCCTGACCGGAGCACAATTGCAGGATGAGATCTTTACTCTCCCGCGACAAGTTAGCCGCGTCCGGTATGTGCAGTGTGCTTTCCCAATTTATCACCTGGAAATTCACAATAATATATTTTAACAAATTTATTAAAATTATCTGTTAAATAAATGATATTTTTGAAGACTTAATATCTTCTTGAAAGTTTAAAACTCACCTTTAACTGCGTCTCAGCGGGTGTAGACGCGAGGAAAGGTGGAGATCCGACAAGCATTTCGTAGAGTATGACACCGACTGACCACCAGTCGCAGAGCTGCGTGTACCCAGTGCGCTGGAGCACCTCAGGGGCTATGTAGTTTGGTGTACCGACCAGCGAGTGAGCGAGACAGCGCTGGTGCTCGCGCTTGCGCCGCCTTTCTAAAGGCTTCAGCTGATGACAACGACATTCCCCCATTGCTCCCCACTCACCATCCACTGGATCCATCGAATCCTGCCGACCGTGATCTGTCAAGTACAAGAAATTGTTGATTTTAAAACCTTACTAATTATTCAATAACATCATCAAATTTAAAATCAGAGTAACTTACCATTTCTTTGATAGTATTTAGAATTATGCGTCCATCTGAATCCCGTGCACAGACCGAAGTCAGTCAACTTTATGTGACCATCTCGGTCTATTAAAATATTATCGGGTTTAATGTCCCTGTGGATGAAGCCCATTTTATGAACACTCTCCACTGCACAGGTCAACTCGGCGATGTAAAACCTCGCCAAATTCTCTTCGAATATCCCCAACTTTATCAACAAGGACATTAGATCACCCCCAGGGATGTAGTCCATGACGAAGTATAGATTGTCCTTGTCCTGAAAACTGTAGTACAACTTGACGACCCACTCGTTATCCGCCT
>NW_013526915.1:2454412-2462381 GCF_000836215.1 Papilio polytes | reverse complement strand
ACTTCAACACGCCATTGAGAGGTTCCTGTTGTTTTGACAAATAGTCGAGAGCTGCGTCAAAACGACCTCCTGCATATTTAAGTGCCTTAACCGCAGGGTCCTGAAAACAATTGGAAATTTTATAACTAAAATATCATTGAAACTTTCGTGAGACATTATACTACAGTAGTTAAGGTAGTAGTTATAAAGTAGTTATAGGGAAACAAAACAAAGAAATAGGTACAATTTACCAGACATCAAACAAATTGTAACATAAGGCTCATCCTTAGCAACAGATGACAATGTTATTAAAGTTTCACAATGATTATCAACATAGAAGGCAGTTTACAATCAATCATCTTGTTTTATAATCACCTTACCTTTGAGACTAAACAATAAAAAGAAAGTAATAGGATCAGTTTATCAACAACTAAAAACTATAAATTTGTTATGTCTATGTTTTTAAGAGAACTATAATTGTATTATCTATAATATAAAGAGGAAAGATTTGTATTTTTGGATGTATTGGATTAACTCAAAAACTACTGGACCGGTTTTAAAAATTCTGCACTATTAAAAAGCTATGTTATCACTGAGTAAATAGGTTATTTTACTATTTTTTATATACCTGCGGGCTAAGGTGCAAGCACCTAATATTTATATAAAACTATATTCTTTACTATGTTTAATTTAACTAGCCTCTGCCGGCAATTTCATCTGTGCAGAATTTAATAAATACAATAGAAGTGGTTACATACAGATTCCTTTAAAATCATCAGGTTATACTAAACATAAATCTGAATTTTAATAATAAAAAAATAGTTTTTTAATTTTTTCTACTATCAAAATGTTTACTATTTAGATCAAGTCTTTTCCAAATGTTCATATTAGAAAATCCTTACCTCTTCATAGCCAAGAGCAATTAATTGATTTAGCGATTGTGGCAGCACATTCAGATCCTTTTCCAGCCCGTTACCAGATGATGAACTAAAACCAGAACTGACTCCAGAGCTCACAGTACTCGCTGCAGAGGAACCGGGTGGTTCAGAGTTTCCGATATTAGCGAATGGGAGCAAGGAGTTACGTATTTCGGCGAGCGCCTTCTGGTGGTACCCGGAGGAGCGCGTGGCCGTCTTGCCGGGCGCCGGCGGGTTCATGGCGCAGCGCCCGAGCGCCGAGCTTTCATCCCACCCCTCCCATCACATAAGCACACCCCTCCAGCTGCACTTATCAGCTGTTACAACTCGCATTTGTGTTTTTTATTGTGTATACTTTTTGAAAATGTTTTGTCACCAGCACAATGAAATTCACTCCCTTTGATGTGCTCTTATTACTTGTAAAACTTTGTACTGTTGAAACTTAAGATAAATTTCACAAATGAACCACTGAAAATAAAACAATAAACATTTTTAATTAGAATTTGTAACTGTTTGTGTTACTAAACATTGCAGTATTGAATGTGGGAACTGTTTATTTTGATGTGTACTAAATAACAAAACAATTTATAAATAAGATTTTTAAGCAATTAGCAAATTAATATGATAACATGATTAAATATAAATCAAAAATTGGAGACAGTAATAGCAAAGCAAAAGAATGCTCAACACGAATCAAATCTGTCAGAGCTGTGGAATGCCAAAATTAGAGTCGGCTTTGTTACACATACAATATCATAAAAAGGCTGAATGAAAGATATAGAAGGAGTCAAATAAGTTACTTGATATTCCTTTACTCTCCGCAAATCCAAAGGAGAATCTCAGACGTCATAATCTCGTAAAATAAAAATGATAGTCGAGTGCTCTCACATTACCGATGACATCGTTCTTCCACAACACAATTTAGTATTACAAAGTCAACGCTCGTGCATACACAAAATAACAGTGACCGGGGCGTGTTTTCGTAGAAATATTGCGATATATCTAATGATTTACGAAAACAAAGGACTCTAAAACACAGACATGCAAGTTGGCAAACCATACAAAGCGACCATTTTGAAGAATTACCACATTCTTTAGTGTGTTCGTAAAAGCTACGCCAAACTGACGTTTACGATTCGTATTTTGTGTTATTTTGAAAGATTGTAATTATTGCAAAGATACCTGCTCGCAAATGCAAAAATAAATAAAACATCAAAGTTATACTCAAGTTAACCACTTATGAAAGTGTAGATGGGAAAAAATAATATGAAGCAATAAATATTTAAATCGGAAAAGAGTTTTCTGAGATACTATTGAATATTTCACCTTTGTTTATTCGCGCGATATATGATGCACATTACCACTTTTAATAATTTTTTTCTCTGAGAAATAAAATTAAAGATTAATTTCACTCACGCAAAAACCGGTACAATTCTGTTATTGCGATGCTGGACGACCCTATCTGACATTGTCATATTATCACAAGTCAAATGTCACTGTCATTTCATTTAGCAATTGATGTGTTGATTTCAAGACAAAATAGTGTTATTTTTGGACCAGAATTTATTGATGATTATAAAACCTTGTATTGTTAAAGAAGAGCTTCGATTACTTTCTAAAAAAACTAACTTGTGGCAGTGAAGTGAAAATGATTGTGAATTTAAATTATTGGATATCATTATTTTTTATTTTGCCTCGTTTTGTAGCTCCCGAAGATGGCTCAATATACGAATATACTCCTGATAATTTTAGGGGACAAATTGAAGATATGGATGGAAATTTTATAATGTTTTATGCTCCATGGTAACTAAAACTCCGTGTTTTGATCTCTTAAAGTCAACCGACGTGTGATATTACAAAATTCATTCAAAACCTTCCAGGTGTCGTCATTGTACAGAATTTCAGCCAATTTGGGTAGAACTAGCCGAACTTATAAACACAAAAGATTCTAAATTCGCTATAGCTCAAGTAGATTGCACGCTGCATCCTAAGTTGTGTCAAGAAACTGACATTACAGGTAAGTTAGTATAAATGACTATATTATATTATTTAATTTTCACTATTGCATACAAGTCTTTTTATCTACTTTTTAATTATCCTTGATTAAGAGAAACACTGTGCATATTTTATTTATAAAAACAATGTATACTTTTAGGTTATCCTACTTTACTGTACTTCCACAAGAATTCATTCTCTCCTGTTGAATACAAGGGTACCAGAGATTTACCGTCATTGACATTGTTCCTTAGTGAAGTGTTTGCTATGAAATCTGGGGTATGTTAGAAAATATTGTATAACACTCTTGGTGCAATTATTGTTGCTTTAACTTGCAAATAAGCTGGTAGCACTGAATGTGTTGAGTATTAATTTTTATATTAACATGTTGTCTTTTTACTAGTATATAATTATGCTATATTTATAGGTCAAGGAGACAGATAAAACTAATGAAGTTAAGATATACAGTGGCATGGCATACTTAACAGACCAAAACATTGAAAAATTTGTATCTAAAGGCCAACATTTTATTATGTTCTACATGCCTTGGTGTAAAACATCACAGGTAAGTGATAATAAGCCAACTGAAAACATGTTCTGTTTCAAGTTATATCAAAAATAAGAGATATTTAATACATTTCCTGCCATAATTTCTATATTTTAAAGTATGTTACACATTATTTCTTTCTATAAAAGATTTGTTTGTCTCTTAATTAAATATGTTAATGTTTAAATTTTTAACTAAAATACAAATAACCAAGAGGCCGGCTAAATTCATCAAAATAGTGAAGCAATCACTGACATCTGTGATTACATCTGTGCTTTATATGAGAAAAATGTTTTGAATGGAATTTTTAATTAGGAGGTTGGTAATTATTTGGTTCTAGCGGTTGGCACCGGTATGGGCAGAGCTAGCGGTGCATTTTGCACACAGTGAATACTTACAAGTGGGCAAAGTGAATTGTCTGGACAATGAGATAACTTGCAAGAACTTTGATATCAAACAATACCCACGTCTCATGTGGATATTCAATGGACGAGTTGTAAGTTTTACATATTTCTTCTGTGCTAATATATTGACATTTATAATAATGTAGGGTTTTTATTTTGATAAAACAATTATGTTTGCTTTGAATGTAGCTTCAAGCTAGCTTAACGAATGTTAAACACGTCGCTTCCTAAATGCCACTTACGAACATACGTATGGCAAAATTCTAATAGAATTTAGAGTTAAAGCAAGGCCTTGTTTATTTCAGTATTTAGCCAATAATCTATTCGCTGTACAACAATGTCTTAATTTTTTTTAAAGATGGGTGTTTCTGAAGTGGATACATTAGAAGACCTCAAGGCTTACGTAGATAGGATGGTTCTGGCTGAAAATCACGATCCGGATAAATTTATGAAGAAAAAGAAGGCATTGCCAGTTGCCAGGATAACTGAGGAGACATTTGAAACGTTTTTGGAAACCGATTTAGTTTTTGTGAACTTTTTTGCACCATGGTATTTATATAACTGCATTAATTTTCTGCATAATGTTTATATAAACTATTTCAAACTTGGCTTTTTGGTTGGTGTTTAGCAATTAAATGCCATCTTTACCAAGTTATTGCTACATCCATGGACAATATGTAAACTGCTTATGGCAATAGCTGCCCTAAACACCCACATATGGGCATTTTGACCATACTTTTTTGTCGCAGTGTTGAAATTTACTGACTAACTAGTTCTTTCTTTTGTCCTCTAACACATTATCATAAGTATGTTATTATAGTATTATACTCGATACTAATGTATATTTCTAGGTGCGCACATTGCATGCAACTCAATCCTTTATGGTTGAAGCTTGGTGAAAAATTCCAGAACGAGAGCAGAGTGTTGATCGCCGACATCGACTGCGTGAGGTCGAAGAATATTTGTGAAATGGAAAAGGTCAGTACTCAGTATTAGAATTTTTAAATTGTTCAATAAGTCTTTAAAAAAATTAAAAAGTGAATGAATTCAAACAAAAATAAAAAAAAAACCCGATTTATCATAAAAGAATAGGATATAATAGAATATTTTTTCTTGAAGCACTAAAAATATTCTTTTGTTCTATCACAGATAAGTGGTCTGCCTACTTTAATTTTATACAAACAAAAGAAAATAGTCAGCGTAGAAAACGGCAGCAAGCCACTTGACAATCTCGTCAACATGATCAAAGAGCATTTAGATGAGGAAGGGACAAATAAAGAAGAAAAAACGAATGAAGATGAAATAATTTTAACCAAAGACGAATTATAGTTGTGATCATTATAAATAAGTAGATAAATAAATTATTTATTACATTATGATTTTTTTTTCTATAGTGTTAAATACGATTTTTGAAACAAATATCAAACACACACTGCTTTGTGAGCACCGCTAATTTGTCAGGCATCATTTAAAGCTTAAACTGCTGGTTACCGCTGAACTAGAATAATGTAAACTCAGATTATACATACAAAAACATAGATATTCAAACACATTTTGAGCTGTGACTGTTTATTACTATTTGGAACAACATACATTCTTATATGAAATAATCATACAACTATAATTTTTATAAACATCAAACATAAATGTGTTCATTGCTGTGCTAATGTTAGTAGATATATATTTACCGTTATAACTTATGTAGGATTCTACTTACATGCTACAAAATTACTTAGTTTTATGCCTATAATTTGCATTTTTACTGCTTTTTCATAAAAAATGGATTGGACCTTGAGAAATGGAAAAGTGGGGTTTTTCAAAAAAAATAATTGAAGAAACATGTCAGAAAGTCTCGCAAATCTATGACAAAAAGAGCTTGAAAATGTTCACTCACACAGAATTAGAAACTGTACCTACAATAGATTACATTAACTAAATAAAATTATTTGTACTACAAATGAAAGTAACATTAAATTTTATATGTACATTTTATACATGAGGCAAGGACATTAAGATATCTGTTAAGATAACATATCTGTTAATTTCTTTTTAATAAGAATCATAGATATAAGTCTTTCAGTGCTTAAATAATAAATATTAGTATACAAGTATGATATATACAAAAAACGTAAAATCTTATCTCAGCTAAAAAAATCTCAGTTCAAATCGGATACAATTTCAGACGGTAAACTCACTAACAGTCATCCCTGAACAAAGATATTGCTATTTTGTACACATATTTCAGCAAGAAACAGTTACCAACTTACCTTTAATTACCTTTTCATTAAGATAAAAAATAAGCATATATTTTTTTATTTATAACATTTTCTTGTCTAACATCTGTGACTGGAAGAAGTTTCCGTCTGCATTAGTTGCTTGTCTGTTGATTTGTTTGTGTCTGTCTCTAGACACTATCTCTTCTATCACCTCCCCATCACCTTTTATTAACCTGAAAAGCAGGACTACACTGAGAGACAGCAAGGTACACTCATATAAAGTATATTTATTTAATAATATTGAAAAAATGCCCAGATAACTATTTAATAGTATTAATTACATATTTCTATGATCTTTATCTTTCAGACTTGTTGCATTTATCAATTCTCTAGTAGAAGGAAGCTATGCCTACCCCTAAGACACCCCTGATACAAGTAGTTCCACTCCAAATAGGGTTTTATACTAATTTACATTGATAATTTAAAATATAGTTGTCTAAACTCACATTGAGTCAGATAAGGAAAGAACTGCAGCCTTTTTAAGCTATGTATTTACTTTTGTTTATCACATAAGCTATTGTTTTTGTAAGGTTGGACATAAACCTGCTATTATATTTGCAAATTGTCCCTTTGATATAATACATTAGTGTTAATTTTGAATCAGAAAGATAGGATAACCTGTATCTGCCAGTTTCCTCGTCCATCACCCTCCGGACCACACTCTGACGCTGTTCCCATTCCTCTTTGGTCATTGGAGCCATGGCTTTTGATTTTTCCATCAATTCTGTAACATATTACTTATTACATATTAAATATTAACGGCATGTTCAGCTGTTACAGTCTTTTGATACTTCGTCAATAATTTCTCGATATTATAAATTTTATTTTAACAAAATTAATACCAATAATAATAAAGTCTTAAAAAAATAATACCGATAGGAATATCCGCCGTCGCTTCCTGAGCTTGTGAGTCTTTGCCCTCGCTGTTACTTCTACGTTTCTTTTTCAGTTTTTTCTTCTCTTCTTTGAGTTTCTTTTTTAACAGCTTTTCCGTTTTCTTTTGTTCCCTTTTCAATTTCTTTTTCAGCTTTTTGAGTTTCTTCTTCTCGTGAGAGGATTCCGAACTGCTCGAGTTAGAGCTGCTCTCAGATGATGAAGTGGAACGTCGTCGTTTTTTTGATTTTTCCTTACCCATATTTATTTTCTGTTCGTTATTTGTAAAAGCGATGTGTTTTCCGGATTTTCCGACCCGGTTTTTTTCATTGACAATTGACAGATTGACAGTGACAGTAGATAATATATAATGAAAACAGATTACAGACTGATATTAGATATTATACAAATAATTCTCAAAAATTGCGTGGAAAAATTAAAGAACACAAGGTAAATTAAAAATAAATGGTTATTTACGTAGCGTTAAATCATTCCGCAAGTAACAATCCTTTTATATACAGTATCTAAAAGTTAGTTTTAAGAGGACTCCTACAAATAAAAAACATCAAAACTGGTATTTATATCACTATTAATAATGCATGATAATAGTGGTCACAGGTCATTGTGATGTTAAAATCATTCGATGAAATAGTTCATAGTCTTAGTTTCGAACCCCGACCGTAGGTTGCATGTTCAGTTCTCCGATATAAACTTACATTTATTCTTACTTTACTCCAATTACAATGGTGTCAAGCAAAACAGAAAAGTTATTTGTCTTTTGATGTTTATATAGCCTAATCTAGTCTAGTCCAAATAAGATTAGTTTACGCAGGCACAAAACTGCTAGTTCTTTAAATAGTTCTTCACGACTAAGTACAAAATATTACATTTAATTTTTAACATTACATATAGCATTAGTATTCCGTATGAACGATGACACGTCACGGGACCCGGGAGTTCCGATGAATAATAGAGGGA
>NW_013526915.1:2443756-2452260 GCF_000836215.1 Papilio polytes | reverse complement strand
GGGGGCGGCCGCAGCCGGAGCCGAAGTCAGGAGAGGCTTGAAACCCGATTGGCCAAGAGCAGCGTTGAGAGCGTTGCTATTATGTGCTGGAAGTGTAGATGTCGCGCTCGGTGAACCCAGAGCTGAAAGCCGACTACTAGAAGCGGTTAAGGATCTTCACGCTCAAGGCATCTTGTCTTTGAAAGCAGACAATGACGCGTGAGATTATTTAAAAACAGTGCCAAAGCATGGGGCGTACTAGGATTTTAAGATTTAAATTGTCAGGGTTTGTTATGGTATTTTTTTTTACACCGTGATGTGGAAAAAGACATTTAATAATTTATTGTATATGGCTTGATCAATATGTGTATAATGTTAACGAATTTTATGTAATTTAATTTTCCTAGCAACGCCCATAGTCAGTTTACCGAGTGTTCAAATTGATACGATAAGACAAAGATTTTACTTTTAACGAAAGCACAAATAATAGTAAAGTTTGAGTATTATTTTCTAATCGACAACGATCCCTTTCGTCACACCAGAAAGAGCCTAAATAAAGACTGAATTTTTATTTGAGTCGAAGTGTCGTACAATTTAATTTTAGTAATAAATTGCTCATCGTATTGCACGCTAAAAACTTATGGCGGTCTATTGATGATTATTTGTTTTAAAAATAAATATTATTTGAATGTATATGAAGTTTTAATTTTCGTTGTTATTATTATTTCGTTGTTGAACCCTTAAAAACGTTGCTTACTTAGAATGCTTACTTTTCTTGCTCTAACATATACCAAGATTACAAATCTTTAAAGTACAACACCATTGAATATTCATGTTAAATAAAATGTATTATTTTACATAGGATTTTGAGTAGGGTACATATATTTTAATTTCATCTTTACTGATCAGCTTGAAATTACATGAACCGGAAGCCGCAAAATTGTCATAAAAAAATTGTCGAACGTTATTGTCAAAATGTCAATGTCAATGTAAGAAAAGTGTCAAACCAAAAACATCTTGACCTTCGTATCGTTTTCAATAATATTTGGAAATGATTGGGAAGTGGTGATTTTCTCTTTTTTTTTCTGTTACAATTTTCATTCCTAATATGGCGCAAACAAATCAAATTAATCTGGACATAGAAGATGATCCGCCTAATGAGAGCCCCAACCGAAACATTCCCATACAGAGAATGGATTCTACTTCAAGACCACAAGCTCCAAGAAATAATATAGGCTTAGGGGATCGATTAAATAGTGTGTTTCGTGAAATCAGGCCGCTAGTAGAACATGCTCGAATGGTAAGTGCCATTTTAAATAGACTTATTTTCCGATCTTATACGGCGCAAACTAAGCAATTTATTGTCCAATTTCCTTATATTATATTATTGTTTTGTCGTCATTTGTCTCTAATATGTGGTAAATCATATTGGAAATTCGTGTTTCTGGTTATAGGGTGAAAATAAAGGCATTAAAAAACCTATAATTTCTATTAAACCATCTGGTTAGTCATATACATGTTTCATCAAAAGAATGATCGAGTGTGACATAAGATATAATAAAAATGGCTATAAAACATTGAAAAACAAACATTAAAAGAACAGTGACTAATAAAATCTATTATTTAATCTGTGAGTAACATAAATAGATATATTTTGAGTCACAGATTATAAAGATCTCATTAAAAATTTATTTACACAGCTTATATATCTATCTTTAACTAAGTATTTATAAATTAATTATGTTTATCATAATTTATTTCCTTTAGGGTAACAATGCCAGACTTTCTCTACCCACATGGCTACCAAGAAACACTCCTGGCACCCATCAGATTGGTGATGGAGTTCAAAGGCCACAGAGTTCCATTGCTCACATAAACCTCGGACCTGCCTCACAGACTTATGTAGTAACAGAGAGGGGTACCCCCTTAGCACAAAGGGCACAGGCTAGTACTCATGGGGTTAGTGCTAGCCCTTCAAACAACTCGAACCTCTCGGAACAGATTGAAAACCAAGATGTGAATGTACCAGTGAATCCAACACATAACAATAATGTGCATGATAATGCTGACAATGACAGCCAGAGTGATGATTTAAATCAGCAGGTAACACCTTTAGTGGTGAGAATTTATTGCTTTTAATAGTATGCATGCATATTCTTCAAAATCTTCAAAAAGATTACTATACATTTGTGTGTTGGTGGACATTGGTGTTAGAATAGGACATGGTTGGGGGAATGCCCAGGGTGTTAGACAATAAGGGATGGCACGACTGTGAATTAGTCTTTCACTCAGAAAACATAATAAAATGGAGGTATAGAAATCTTGCCTATGATTCTGGTAGTGATAAAACTGGCACAGAATAAGCAATACTTCAGTTCAGAATGCACAATGATTCTGTAACAAAAGAAAAAAAGTTCATTGTCTAATCTTTTTTTTTAATTTGGAATTATTGTGATTGTATTCAATCACTATTGCTATCTCTGTTTATTCAAAATTATTTACAGTGATAGCTACATTTTCGTAATATATATTACAACAGACAATGACTACATTTTATATCTCAACTTCTTAATCAAATTACAGTAGACTGTAGTAAATTTCAACATTGATTACATGTGTGTACATCAAAGTATTGCAAGATTGTAAAACAAAGATTTAAAATAATGCAGATATTGCATTTAGGATATAAACAGTTAAATATGTTGATTACATTTATGTATATATTGGGTTAAAAATGGAAAATATCATGGGAAAATTTCCATTATAACATGGAAAGTGGATAATCGCAGATAAAAATATTTCAACCAGACCTTTACATGTTGTTATAATCAGTTAATATTGTTACAGGTTTTGGATGTGAGGGGGGCACTAAACTTTTTGATCCGCTACGCGCCTTTCTACCTCATCTTGTTTATTAAATTGATATACGACAGCAGGGAAGGTATTTTCACGTTTTGTGTTCTGTTCTGCACATTCACACATTGCAACAGCCTTGTGAGAAGGTAAGTTAAAATAATAGCCCCTTTTTTCCACTAAAATATTGTCCTTGCTTACAATGTCTTTTTATGTTATGACTTATTTAGCTATTAGAAAGAGAGGGAGGGAGAGAGAGAGAGTGAGAGAATTAAATAAAAAACTTATACTTTGTGTTGGTAATATGGTTACAGTTTTTGAAACAGTATGAGTGAGATGCCCAATCTTACTTCTTACAAAGATGGATGGATGTTTGTTAGAGTTTGTAGCCTAAACGGCTGAACGGTTCTTGATTAAATTTAGCATAAATGTTAGCTATCTAAGCTAGCTAAGGATAGCTTGGAATAACTCATAGGCTACTTGCGTTTTTTCTAATTCGCGGCGAACGGTGTCGCGAGCGAAAGCTAGCGAGTCATAATTTTACATTAGTTACATTCTAAAACAAGCTATAGAGAAATTTTAATGTAGTTCCAGTATAACTGTATAAAGTTTGATACCAACAGTTCAAGATTATCACTAATTGTATTCGTTCCAGGGAGCATGGAAAGCAAGGAAACCGCAGTATACTAGCATTATTTTGTGAGCTAGTGTTCACTGTCTGCTGTATAGGTGTGGTGCACTTCTTATTTGGTCACGGCAAGTTATTGCCCAATGTGATCATGTTCCCGGGGTACACGGAGCCCATTGATGTCTGGGAGCTGCTGTGGCTCGTCATACTCACTGATCTGATGGTTAAAATTGTGACCGTTGATGTCAAGATATTGGTCACTATGATGCCAGCTTTCTTATTGCCATTCCAGAAAAGGGTATTTAATATAAGTTTTGTTTATATGTTTACTCGCTGTTTCTCTCGATTTCGTACGCCTAAAATTAAAAAATAATAGTAAACATAGCCTATGTTACTCACTGATAAAGTGACATTTTATTAGCGATAGAATTTTTGAAATCGGGTCAGTAGTTTGTAAGTTATTTCAATACATACAAAAATACAAATCTTTCCTCTTTATAATATTAGTATAGGTAACTGTTACTTGCTGCTTTAGTTGCCATAAAGACTTACTTTAGTTTCTTTCCGTTAAGACTTGTCATAGTCCAGCTGTCAGTTGTTTTGGAAATTACCCGTCCCATATCTGAACTTGTCAATAGACAGTAAAATTGAAAGAAACAGGTGGTTCTCAGTAGTACTATAGTCAAGTGTCTCCCATTGGACTGCTTGAGCAACCAATCTATTGACCCATTGAGAAATTTCCAATAGGAATCACTACATTTTCATGTATTTTCAGGGTAAGGTATACTTATTCACGGAGGCAGTTTCCCAGCTGTACCGCGCCCTGCTGACCATCCAACCGTGGGTGTTCTTCCTGATGCAATCATACGAGGGCTCAGAGAAGATGGTGGGCATGTTCCTCACCTCCATCTACGTCATCGCGAAGGTCGTGGAGGTGCTGGTGCGGCTGCGGCTCTTCAAGAATGCCACCTGGATTTTACTGCAGAGTGTGGTGAACAGTTTTTATAATACTTGTATTTTTAAATGGTATTTGTTAAGAAATCATTACTAGGTCCAACTAGCAGCAATATAAAACGACATTCAATTAAAAATGACTGTGGAGTTGACAAACTATTATCTATCTCTTTCTGTCTTGCGTATTTTCCTGTTTTGTTCTCCTTGCAAAAGTATGATGGATTTACCAACATTTGCCTATTGGGTTACCTTTTATAAATATAAGTGAATCATTGTGTTATTTAATAACTATAATAATAATTTATTTAATGTATATAAGTATACATATATATATAAAAATAATTTTATTTCATTTATATATAAAAGCCAGCCAGATGGAGACAAAATAACTTAAAAAAAAATATTTAATGTAACAATTATCTACATATTGAAGTAAACTTAAGCTATTTAGACCTGGTGCTGGCTACATGCACATTTTTTAAGTTAAAGTTTTTTTTTAATAAATAACCGTATACTATACACCTCAAATGTTACGTCATCCCGTATATAAAAATGATGTTACAGTTTTGTCTATTACAGAATTTGGGTACGAAGCCCACAGGCGAGCAGCTCGTGTCCGCAGGCGACGCGTGTCCCATCTGTCACGACGAGTATACGACGCCGGTGCGGCTTGGCTGCAGTCACATCTTCTGTGAGCTGTGCATCTCCGCCTGGCTCGACCGCGAGCACACCTGCCCGCTGTGCCGCGCCAAGGTCGCGGACGAGCCCACCTGGCGCGATGGCTCCACCACCCACGACTTCCAGCTCTACTAACTCCGACTGCAGTGAAAGTGTTAAGTGTTGTGAAAGTGAATGTGTTGTCAAACTTAAACTTAGGAATAAACTGAGTATAAGCAAAATTTGTACTAATATTCCTAAGTTTAACTTTCTACCGCGTTTATTTGTAAGGCTGTAAGTGTCTAAGGTATGTAGAATTGATGTTTTAAGAAATGTAGCTCAGCATTAACAGTAGTGTTTTAAAATCTTTGCGTCAGTTCTTCCCGCAATGTCATAACTCCACAGAAGGCAGCTGTGAAGTGGAAGTTATTTTGTGTTTTAACCAATGAATTTGCGTGCTGAAGACCTAAGTTAGGTTTTCTTTCCACCCTTTTCGTGTAACGGAATGTAACATAGGTAGTTGTAAAACTTCTATGCATGTTCTCTGTTGATTGAAGCAGCGGTCGCTTCGCTATTTTCGCGAATTCCGTATGCCGTAAGTTCGTTTGTCATCTTATATCTTTGTTAATTTATAAAAATGTTCACCTCATTAGATCCCGATTTGCCAGAAAAGTTTTTAAACGACTACCAAAAACTTTTGCTATAACTTTTCTTTTGCGAAAGTGTGCTTTTTCCGCTTTGTTATAGCTGTTTTATCCAAAAAGGTTTGAAGTAAATAGTTAAGGTAATTTAAGCTAGTAATTTTAAAATGTATTTAAGCATTTATGTCCATGTAATGTTTCTCTCTATTAGTGTAGTGGTTAATGGAAATCATTTATCCCTTTTTGTCTGTTAATATTCTGACAGAGATTCTTAAACATTATTTCCGCCCATATTTTTAACATTCCGACTTTTTTTTAATTTATTGTTCCACAAGCAATTGATTATATAAATCACATTTTGTTTATTTAAAATGTGTTGTATTTTTATCTTATATTCCTATTTCCCATATCTTATTGAGATTTAAGATTTTAAAAAAATCTTGAAAGGTAATTTAATAAGATATGCATTCCTTGATATTGTCGTTTTTAGGTCATAAGGAAATTATAAAAAAAAATTGTCAACTTATGTTTTGAAATGAAATACAATTTTTTTTATTATGATTGCACTTTATTTGGCATTTTTCGTTGTTCATTTAATTCCTGGTGCATCTTTGTGACCAGTATTATAATATACATATGTAAATATGTAAATAAGTATATTGGAAGAATCTTTCTGAAACATCTTAATATTATCATTATTAATTAATCATTTTTGAATTTATTTTATGGTTGCTTTTTATCCTTTTTAGTAGAAGTAATACATTTTATTGTCTATGATTTTTTATTGCCCTAAACATTAAAAAAAATAGTGTTGCATCATTGCTATTAGAGAATTTTAATTATGCTACCACATTAAATTCATGGTTAAATTAATATTGCTATTTCCTCTATCCTATAATTTCCAAGTTAGTTTGTAAGAATAGTTTTGGTAGAATTAGGAATTCCTTTTATATATGTAATTGAAAATTCATAACCTTAAATGTAAGAAAATTAATGTTTATATTTAATATTAACATTTAAAATAGAATTTGTAGCTATATATAATAATAAAATGTTTAGTAAAGTTTAAGAACCCTGATATTTCAAATCTGCCAATGCTTCTAACCAACAAACCTGCCTAATAACAATAAACATATATTACAAAAACATTTATAACCCCTTTACCTTAATATATATCTAATCCTTTTTAATGTAATATCCAATCCTTATAATTGATAAAAAAAGTTTTAAGATTTATTAAATATTTGTTTAGTTGTAATGTTTGACTACTCCAAACCTAACCTATTATGTTAATTTTGAAGTAGAAAAATGGGACATTTAGGCCCTGTCCCACCAAATTGTAAATTGTCTGTTAACAATCCAACATGTAAAATATGTGATAGGAATTTCAGATTTTGTTATCTGACAGTGATGTCTTTTTAAACTATCTGAACCTCTATCAGCCAGTGCTGGGACAGGCCCATACATTTCTTTTTTATCCCCAGATAGTAAAAATGCTTTGTAATCGATTATAAGGTTTGGCATCATAGGGTTAAAAACATATAATATAAAGATGCATTTGAATTTATAGAATATACTTTCCTTGTTTTAGTTCTAATTATATCTAAACCAAAAAAATGTATAGAAAAATCTTAATTTTGTGTTAGGGTAATAAAAATATTCCATTGTGTGCATAGAAGTGACGTGTAACCGTTATTATAAGTATATTGTGATATAATTAATCGTTATGAAATACATGCCTATTATTTTGGTAAAAAATTGTTTTATTTGACTATACTTTCCTATGACAAGACTAAAAAAAAATTCGTGAAACCAGTCGGTTGCCAAAAAGCAGTTTATGGCGGTCTTTATTATGAAGAGATCACATAATACAGTTTTATTACATAACTTGATAAAATATGCGTTAGATTTATAAAAAACTAGCTGTTACTCGCGGTTTCGTCCGCGTGGATTTAGAGAAAATAGTAATATATTACCCAGTGATAACATAGCTTTTGAATGGGACATGAATTATTGTTATCGACCCAGTCGTTTTTGAGTTATTTTAATACATACAAAAATCCATGTCCATAATATTAGTATAGATTGACGCCGCTCTTACGGGAGTAGAATAAGGCAGAGGAGGACGATCAGATCAATATGTAAAAAACTAGCTTTTACCCGCGACTTCGTCGTAATATTCAAAAATAATGAAAATGTGGCCTTTGTTACTCACTGATAACGAAGCTTTTAAATGGTGTAAGAATTTTTTTAATCGGCCCAGTAGTTTTCGAGCCTATTCATTACAATCAAATAAACAATGTTTTCCTCTTTATTGTATTAAGTATAGCTTGTGCGGTATATTAGTAGTATAGGCAGCGTTCATTTCGCTATTATAGCTAATTCTACTGAACACTTGCTCGTTTGTCACATAAAAAGTATAGCAGATATTTAGGTCTTGCGCAAATAAAACAATACAATATTTATAATCACAATTTATTCATCAGTTTACAATATGATACACAGAAAATATTATAGCTTATACATTTACTTTCGCCTACAAATGTGAAAAAATTAAATAATTTAGAATAGTTAATAATAGTTATTATTGAAAGTATCACAAACATCGGATAGAGCGACGCGCTAAGCTTCCACCTTCAGGACGCGGCTTCGCGGCGCCAGTCCACGATAACAAACAGCGTGTCCATTGTTTAAACACTTGTATTGAAAAATAACCTCTCATTGTCTATAAAACAGTTTTTTAAATAGAAACATTGCAATGAAATTATTTTAACGCTCCATTTCTAAAAAAA
>NW_013526915.1:2393432-2440430 GCF_000836215.1 Papilio polytes | reverse complement strand
CCGTTCTGCAGTTTAGGCTACAAACTCTAACAAACATTCATCCATATAAACTTTCGTATTTATAATATTAGTGAGTAAGATTTGTGAATATCAACTTTTACTTTAGTTATATAGACATTTCGAAAAGATATAAAAATCAAATAACTACCACCTTGTACATTTACATATTACACAGTTGAGATCTTATCTCGAAGTAACGTATATTTACATATATAAATATTACTAAACAAGTAAATTAAAATACATACAAAAAATAAACTACTGAAGAATTATCGTGATCGAGTGTTTAATTAAGTCCATTGTTGCAATCTGAACAGTTTAAAACATTTTTTAAATAAAACAAAAGATTTTCCCGTTGTCACGTCATTCATTTTATCATTAAAAAAGCCTCATTAGTTGCATAATGAAAGTTGGCTTTTGTTCGTCTCGCAATCATCACACTGCTAAGCTGATATTAAAACTACAAGATAGGGTTGCCACTATTGTTCATATAATCTGTACTAATATAATAAAGCGTAAACACACACTTCTTTGTTGCCTAAGATCTCGCCAATTACAGCATATTTTTGAATACTAATATAATAAAGCGTAACAAACACTTCTTTATTGCTTAAGATGTCAGCAATTAAGGCATATTTTTGAATAATTCTTTCTTTAATAAAAAGCCCTACACTTACGACACACTTTAGGCTATTTATTTTAACGCCATTAAACTTAGGGAGTAAATAATTTGGATAAAAACCCTAATGTGGGAAAGAGACCATAAGTTGCTGCCAACATCAACGAAGCAAGATTGACATAGTAAGGTAAAAGGTATTTTGACATTTGCAATTGAAAATTTGACAAATGTAAACAGTAAAATAAATTTATAACTTCATGTGGATGAAGCCGCACGGGAACTGCTAGTATCTTCATAAAAATAAAAGAAAAATAACGCTAATACAACGGCTAGAATAGGAGGTAATATAATAGAATAGAACATAAGACTAATTAAGGTTTTATGGGTGTTTAGAATATCATTTATCTATTTCAGTTATTATTCTGTACTTTATGACTTTTCAAAAGCCGATAGAATAAGGATGTATTGGTAATTCGTGTCTCAGAATCCTGGACTGGGTTATTAAAATAATTGGTGCAGTCATTGTTCAACCATTACACACCTAATGACTGTTATTACTGAGCTATTCCGTTATGTACTCAATACAACCATGTAAATACTCTAGGACCTTGACCTATTTACATTGAACTTTTTTAATTCATCTTTTAAAGTACTTACGACCCTAAATTTAGTTGGAGCAATTATTATGTTAATTTGTTTTTTTTATTTGTCATAAAGATTTTCAACGTAAATAAGTGGTGAATAATGGTTTTTAAAATCTGGCTGGATTCTGGATTAAATGCAAAAGTGGAAATTTGGATTCCTGTTACTGACACAGCTGTAGAAAACAGTCTGGATATTTACTATTTACTTTTTTATTCCTTTTCCTTTATACAATAAAAATACAGCCAGACTTTTTCGATACTTTCAAATCGATTTTATCGCAGACGGCTTATTGTTATATCGATTAAAATAATGCGTACATTGACCTGTCTACACTTTTATTTATTACAGACGATTTTGATGGTTCTATTAAAAATGTTGTTTATGATTCATAATATTTGTTTAATACTAGCCGCCGCGACTTCTACCGCGTAAAAAAAAAGTAAGTAGCCTGTGTTTTTTTTTAATAAGAAAAGATGGCAAACGAGCAGCGGGAACACAGAGGTGGTCAACGACGCCTATATCTATACTATTCTCTACATCTATGCCTACTTTCATCAAGATCCGTCCAGCAGTTTAGGATACTAACAAACAGCCATCCATCTAAACTTTTGCTTTTTTAATAGCAAGAAGTAAGATTTAGATATGTAAGTACTCGCTAATAAGTCAATGTTTAATTTTTAGTAAACAATTCACACATGCCAAGTGCAATAAAAACAATGTTGATCGTCTTTTATTCACGTATTAATTCTCGTTAATATTTTAAATAACGCATTATTGATACGGTGTTAACCATTAAAACTCAAGTGGGGTAACGACCTTTTGTTATTGACATGTAGTCCAGGAATTAAATTAGCTTCCCACTTGAGATCAAATACAGAAAACTCAACATAAGTCCAGGCGCATATCTTTGACTACACATTGCAAGCAATAGTGGATTGTTTCGCAGCTAATTCAATTGTTTAGTTGCAAAGCTAAAAATCGAATAGCGCACCTACTTATGAGCTCATAGATATTGAACCGAGACGAAACAGTTGTGCGATAGTTTAGTAAAAGGTTTGCGCGTGCTTTTAGAGTTATAATTTGCTATGTACGCTACTGTGCCACATTTCGACCATATTGCTTTTAAAGTGTCAAATGATATTTCACCGAAGTGGGTAGGAAATAAACGTCCTCTGTCTGTCATTTGTTTGGTAAATATTTTGATATTCATCGGCCATTAGCCGAGCCATCCCCTCGTTAACTCTGCAAGTTGATATGTTTTTTAGTATACATCCCAAACGTACGTACCGGACGGTAAATATCCGTTACCGATCGGTATTCCACTGTTGTGGTATTTTCTGGAACCGAAACCATTCTTGATGTGTATTGTATTAAAATACCAGATACCAACTTCGTTTATATTCAACAAGAAAGATTTGTTCGACGTATCGTGAACATTAAAATGAAGTCTATAATAAATTAGCTATTGCACGTGACTTTGCCCGCGTGAAATTAAAAAATATAGCCTATTTTACTCAAAGATAAGCTACCTTTCTAACGGTGAAAGAATTTTCAAAATCGGCTTAGTAGTTTTTACGTGGATCGAATACATACAAAAGTACAAATCTTTCCTCTTTATATTAATAGTATAGATATGGACGAATTCATTCGATATTCAATTTGGCGAGACTATCAATTTGCTTATTAAAAACGGACGGATTTCAAAATTTGTCGGTTACATAATACAAAAAATAAGTAAATCCTTCATACATATAAAACGTTCTTGTACAGTCAGCTACATAAATATTAATATTTATTCATAAGTTTCTTACAAAAACATCCGTGTTTCTTTTAGTTTGAAAATCTGCAATAACGAATAAATAGGTATTTTTAACTATAGGCACAAGTATCTAAAGCTTATAGACATTTATGCAGCTGTCTGTACCGAGTTATATCCGTGTTAAAATAATTATTGATTATTTCATAGAGGCAATGCAACTGTAACGATTATAATTACGTAACTGCGACTTCTTTCACATCCTATACTGCGCAAGATCCTTGAAGTAACCAGTTACCGGACCCGGATTCGGTTACATTAGCTATTCCAATCGTGAACTATGAAAATCCGTCCGGAATTATGCATACGCACCAACATAATACACGCTTTGGTTATATATACTCGTAAACATTCGTATATTTATTCAATAAAGTAGACAACACATACAAAACCGAGTAGATAAACGTAGTAAATGCGTACACTTTCCTTAGCTGAGTACTCGATAAATTAAAATAGCTTATGTTATCATCAATACCGGTTTAAGCCCTATTAGCACCCTAGGCAAGACCTTTGTGACCCCTTTTTTAACAGCTTCTCTCTCTCTCTCTCTCTCTCATCTATACTAAATCCACTAGTATGCAACGGAAGGCTGCCTTTGATTAGTGAGTAGTCATACTTCATACTATCACATTCATACTTTCATACTAACATTATAAATGCTATATGATGTTTATATGATGGATGTTTGTTAGAGTTTGTAGCCCAAAAAGCTCAGCGAATTTTGATAATAATTGGTATAGATATAGAAGATAGTTTGGAAGAACACTGACTTTTGTTTTTTTTAAATTCCACGCGGACGGAGTCGCGGGCGAAAATGAGTAGTTCTTAAAGGTTTATGTCTATATGATTGAATTGCTGTGTTTCTGTATGTTACCTTGGGGATGCATGTTCTCATGGCAGACGGGGCAGTTGACGGGCATACGGGCCTCTGAGATCTCGATGGCGAGGTACTGACGCAGGCAGGACTCGCAGCAGCGGTGCGAACACCACGCCAGCCGCACCATAAGGCCGCGGTTGAACATGGACAGGCAGAGAGGACATTCCACCGCCTCGGCGCGCTGCGGACAACAAGGTTCATATTTAGTTTGTGGAGACATACGAGTTACAGGATTTGACAATGCATAAACACTATATCGAAAGTAAAAGATTTAGAGGTGCAATATAAATTCCTTTTTGCTCCACTCAATGTATAAAACTGCATCATGATTTAAGGCATTTTATAGACTAACATAATTCAATATCATACTAATACTAATATTATAAATGCGAAAGTTTAGATGGATAGATGTTTGTTAGAGTTTGTAGCCTAAACAGCTGAAGGGATCTCGATGAAATTTGGCATAGATGTAGAGGATAGTCTGGAAGAACATGTTTTTCTTTGGCATAGATGTAGAGGATAGTCTGGAAGAACATGTTTTTCTTTAATTCCACGCGGACCGAGGCGCGGGCTGAAGCTAGTAATATATAATTAATTTAAAAAGATCACATTTACACCTATTATGTTTATTCCATTACTCTCCTCCACGTTGATAAATAATTCATTAGGTCTACACATTTTTTAGCTCGGATTATCATATTTGATACTTCACAGATATTCATTGCAGTTGACCGTTGAGTTGATAAGTCCATGTCTTAAAGGAGCAAAGGCATCGATCGACTGCTGTAGGTAGCTATTACTGCTTCACTGCTTGAATAATGTATGGTTTGAAGACAACCACATAGTCAATTAATTTTTAATTTAAATGAAAACTAATGAAAAAGAGCACTTAGCTACGTGGGAAAGCTTACTGAAGTTAATAGAGAATTTTGAAGGATCTTTATAAAAAGCATTAAAAATGAAAAAACTCAAACCGCCTTTTAGCTACGAGTTGTATTTTAACTTTACCCGCTACAAGACAATTCAATTTACAAAGTTAATAAATTGAGTCCGCGAACTTTAGAGAAATACAATTTTCACTGAATTTCAGTTCAACTGTGCCAACTCGTTTGCTCTATTTCTTATTTTCGGTTATTTATTTGCGTACGTAATCGTGTATTTGTTTTGCAGAACCATTTGCAAGAAACGTATTGTTTCTTTGAGAATTTTAGTTGTATTTAAAAACAAAGTAGATGTGTTTTTACTTTAGTTTCCCTCTACTTTTTTAGGAATAAACAATCTCATTACTTTCTTATTTATATTGCCATATTTTTATTTTAGGAATCGATATTCTTGCTTTATATTTATAGATTGAATTGTTTGTGTAGAGCACGCCGTGCCGAGGACAGGTAACTGGGCCAACGCAGGGCATCCCGGACGTCCTATTTATTACCGCTGTTTTATATTCAAAACATTTCAATTTTCTATCAATTTTCCAATACTTCGGACTCGATTATTCGAGCATAATATAAAATATTAATTACGTCAACATTATTTCAATTGACTTTCTAGAAAAATTTAAAACCTGAAAGTTAATCGGAGAAATTACTTTGATATGAACATGTAATTTTATAGTCAGTCCAATCTTAGTAATCTAAGATTTTTGTAACATGGCAACACATTCTAAACTTAAAAAATGTGACCAATCTAACATTTCATGGTATTTAATTTCATTAATAGAAATAAAAATTAAAATATAAAACTCTGCTTTCATTCAATGAACAGATTTCAAAAACAAAATACTTATGAGGGCTATAGAAAATAAAAAGAATATGAATAAGGAAAACGGCTCATTATTTTGTAAAATATGACAAAAAATGGCACTCCCAAAAGTTGAATGACGACAAGAATGTCACCATATAAATCAAAATGACATCATCAATGACACATGATACGCAGTTCCCATATTCAAGAACATTGAGAAGTAACTAAGAAACTAGGCAATATCAAATTTATAGTCATATATGTAAAATTCTACAAATCTTATTAAAAAAAAACACAAACATACTGACCGTACTCTTATGACACCCTGAGGAAGAAATGATTGGACCTTTACGTCAAAATTCGGCGAAGTTTACATTGTAGGAAATTATGAAACAACAGTCTTGGATAAACATTGGACAAAGATAGATTATCAGCTCATATCAGATTTTTATTCCACGCAGACGAAGTCGGGCAACAGCTTGTAGTACTCTACACATAGCTCATCTCTAACCCTCCGTCTGTCGGATAAAAAAGTAACTATCTCCCGTCTTGGAACTAATGACCTTTCAATAGACCACCAAGTGGAACAAAGAACACCCGTGGGCAGATGTGTCAACGACACAGGAAAGGGGGGTCGCGTCTGAGATTGTATGGTAATGGGGTGATCAGGGACGTCTAGACGCGGGCGGGTATTGCAGCAGCAATGTAACACCCCTGCTCTGCATTACAATTGCTAAAGGGAGGAGAACTCTTTACAATTAACATCGAAATGAAAATACCGGTTTTATTAAAATCGTGAAAAAATTAATACAGAACATACATTTTACTGCCAATCACATTAGGAAGTAATTCTCAATTGATGTGGAAATTTCATTACGAAATAAATAAATAAATTAACTTATTAAGTATCTACTTTTAATATGGACATTCTCTATGGCACGAAAGATTGATTATTGTATATTGTAAAAGATTTGAAATAAAATTATTTTTAACGAAGACGTGTGTATTGGTAAAATATATACAGAAAAAGACATAGAAAATACGATGACAATGTGTTCTAATTTCAAATAATTTAAATTCTTTTCTTTTTCTTTTCTAATGGCTTGAGATCTAAAAACATGTAAAAACTCCTTGAACACACTCGGCCAGATAGTATTTATATTTACCAAACTACTGACAAATTATGTTTTTCTCTCCTTCAACAACACATTTCTTTACTCTCCATTAAAATTATCAACAAAACCTATATAATACCATTGAAACCTCTATTTAAAAATAAAAAAGAATCCATATTTCCTTTCCTTTTTTACGAAATAAAAAAACAATTACATTTCGATTTAATTTAGCATCTATATAGAACACAGTCGGAAAAAGTCACAGGAAAAAGCTTGTAATAAATGTAAACCAGTAGCATAAAACAGTGTATGGTCTACATAGCATAGCAGATTATCAATTATGCGATAAGATTATGCGACCTGCTGACATAAACATGCGCTGGAAATGCAAATCAAAGATTAAATATAAAAGTCAATTTCCACTAACAAAACACATGTACAATATATTGCTATCTCAATTTACCCAAAGAGAATGAGAAAGATGACAATGTTTTATAAAGGTTTCTTCGACAGTGGAAATTTACGGGTAGTCGTAACTCCTAGGTAATCAATTTGTATTGAAAACAATACGCTCGTAAACCATGTTTATTGACACGTTTAATGGATTATTGAATTAATTCAAAGTAAACGTAGGTTACACTAGCTTAATATCAATGAAAAAACTTACTGTTACATAATTTATTTGATTACTAGCTGTTGCTCGTGACTTCGTCCCCGTGAACAAAAAATAGCCTATGTTACTCACTGATAACCTAGCTTCTTAATGGTGAAAGAATTTTTTAAATCGACCCAGTAGTTTTTGAGTTATTTCATTACATACAAAAATCCAAATCTTTCCTCTTTATTACATTAGTATAGTTTAACGAAAGGGATGTTAACCAAATCATGATGCTATCTTTACTTGTCGAGTGAATCTATCTAAGATTACTATACTAAAAGTAAAGTGGTAACTAAAAACGAATTAAACATACTTTTCCCTTCCACTTACCGAAGACGATTCTCACCAATATTCATAATCCCTTCAATTACTAAGTTTTAATTCCAATCTCAAACAGTGGATTAAAAACCATGAACGCTATGGAATTTAAATCGAGCGGATCCCTTGATCCCGACACGACTAGCCGGTAGTTGATATATGTATGTTTGTCGGCGGGGAATCCATACCTCCGTGTCAATGACTCTGAGAGATCACGGCTATAGCTTCAGCATAGTGGCTGTTATTCAACGGATAAGCCACCGACCGCTCGTAAATACTGCCCGTTAATAACTTGTCTAGGCATTGCGTCGAAAAATTACAATTATATCTCTATTTCTAAGAGTATACATTTAAAACTTGTCTTGAACAATACAAAAATCAGACTAAACTAAATGTAGAGGTTCATAAAACGATATAGAAATAGACTGCTGTAGACACGACATGGAAATAAATTACATTCTGTACTGTAATAAATTATTTCTGTCATTAAAATCTGTGTAGCAAGTCTGTGATAAATAGCACATCAGGAGCGCCATCTTGTAGTCAGAATTTGACACTATTAACTGTTTGTATCTGCAAAAACCAGGCCACAAACACGTCCTCTTTTTTGAAAAAAAAAAGTTTTTGTATAGATATTAAAACGTAGTGAGTTAGGTCTCGTATAAAATTAGCTAATCGCTTCTCGCCTCTTTGGGTCACAGACATGCATTAATGCGTAATCAGAAGTTACACGGAACATGCAATCGTCAAGGAGAAAGGGGGCCCGATTACGACACGTGTAGGCGAGCCGGTCGTCGCAGTACAGGTTCATATATTAAAAACACAATATCCTGTTTAAATACAATATTAAGAGGTCTTAGACGTTTTTTGGGTTACCTCTATTCTACAAGTAAATTCTACATTCAGCTATATTTTTATACTGTAACTTTTAGTACTGATTTTTAAAAACAACGTAGTAGTTACATAACTTTAAACTCTTGTAATAGGGATTGATAACAGCACTGACCTGACTAATTTAAACAGCTTTTAGTTTACTTCATTAATTAGGTCTTATCGTCGACCTAGTGCTTAACGCGGCTTCTCTACTCTCGTCTTAATTGCTTTCAAGATGGCGGTGATATTATTTAATTAAATTCTCATAGTTTTATTCACGTTTTTCGCGTTACATTACGCGATCACAGCATTTACATACATACGAGTACATATAGAAGAACTAGTTTCTATCCGTTCGTAATAATACAAGTGACCACGTAACTAAAATCTAAGTTTCACCGTCAACCAGTTCTATGAGCGGACACCATAACATTGCCCAACTGTGACGAATAGTTTATCCATGCGTAATTTAGGGTTGTCAATTTCTTTTTATTAAATTGACAACATTAGTAAAACCTTGACATGCGAAATGATATGGCCATTTTAAACAATTTAGAATCCTTCTCAAGTCTGTATTTACGTTTTACATTAGTATTATAGTGCTCTATGCCTTCTACGTATTTAACATCACTACTATTAAACTTTTGTTAGGTACTGTGATAAAATTTATTAAAAAGTTACGTTAAGTAAAGTTACGACCTTTAGTTCAGTATTGTTATCGCTTCCTAATAATGAATAGATAATGAGTCTCCAACTCCTTTAATAATAAATGTGAGTGTGGCAACCCTATTGCTGTCAGGATAATAACAATCGATCGTCTAACACCAAACGGTAAGCATAATTATGTGATCTTGTAACACACGCTTTGCATACTTGAAACGGAAAAAGTAGAAAGTGATGTTAATACGTAAGGCATAACAAGGACTTAGCTGCGAGTAACCGTGGATTTACACTGTAGAAAAACTTGAATAAGACATATCGTCATCACTTTCATTCTCTTTGGAAAACAGAGACAACAATACATTTTAAATACAAGTGTATTGAGCGCAGTATAGTTGTAAAAAAGTTCTTGTAATTGTTTTTCGACAAGACATGTCTAAAACAAGAACAATAAGAACTAGAGCAGGCGCACCCGTACTAAACTGTCGCACAATAGTTGTACTATTGTCGATTGTTTCGCAGCCCAATCAACTGTTTAGTTGTACAACGAAAAATGGAGTAGTGAGCACCTCCATATAAGCTCATAGAAATTAAAGCGCGACAAAACTGTTATGCGATAATTTAGTCAAAGATGGACGCGCGCTCTTACGTATGACTATTTTTATTTTACGATAATGATCTGTGCGTTACGTTAAGATAGATTTTATCATCTTTGAAAACAAATGCAGAAATATTTACGAAATTTGTATAGGTATGACGTCAGCAAAAATATTAGCAGATAAAAAGAACGAATTACACTAAGTAACGCAACAGTTTACAACAATGAAGCTTTTAGTGCTAGCTTTTAAGTTGATTAGGTTTTAAGTATTTGGTTTAACAATGGTATGAGAGCAGCAACTACAAACATTTATTTATATTTGCAACTTAGGCGTATTTTAAAAAAGTCCTATTTTCCAAAAATAAAAATAAAACTTAAGTAAATAGACCCTTTAAGAATTTCATTAATCACGGACTGGCATAAAAGAAAACCGGTGACATTCAAATTCGTAATTCCTATTTTTCAAAACTAAAGATATAATTAAAGTAAATAGACCCTTTAAAAATTACAATAATCACGGACTGGCATAAAAGAAAACCGGTGACATTTAAATTCGTAATTATTTTAAAAATGAATATTTAAATACCATTGGTAATGCTCTACAAGTGCGCTGGACCGAGACGGGTCAATGAATCGATGTTTTTGTTTGAGATTCGATGTAAAATCGTTTCGCATGGAAATAGGATTAGTTTGTAAGTCATTCTCACGAGGTCGAAATAATTTAAGGTTATTCACATCCGATTGTACAAAAAGTATTCAAATCAAACTGCAGAATTTTTTTGTTATAAAATAAAGGTATCGAAACTTTCTCTAGTCTCAATAACTTTTCTTTCTTTCAATTCTCTCATCGTATCTTTTTAATCCATTTATTTCACACTTAACCAATCTATATCATTTAGATCTGTCTCTCCCTTCTTAAATAACTATATCGATATCTATGTCAAGATGAACTGTAAAATTGTGGGCACACTCGGAATAAAGGAGCACAGTGCAATAAATATCAGAGAAACCATTACCAGTTCATCTTCGGTGACCACTCGTACTACGAACTGTCTGATCTGTGCGGGAGGTTCTGGGGCGGTCTGCTTCGACGGCCGCGCGTCGCCTTGGTCCAACACTGCAACAATAATAACATTTGTTCACATTTACGTGAATGCAATACAAACAGCAATGTATGGTAAGAAATTCAGAATGTCACAGTCAACAGATCAATGTTGATTCAGTAATAGATAAATGTTTAAATTGAATTATAACGTGTTTAATATGATTGACATAAATAAATTGGAAGTTCTTTCAAATATCATTCAAACAAACATAGAAGAATAGATTTAATTAATATTAGATTTTCTAGACGAAAGGCACTTGAATAAATAACAAAATATAACGTAACTTAGTTTTTGATGTTTGTGTTGACAATGTGTTTGGCCAACAAGACAAGACAATATTAAGATAATAACAAATATGTTAGTATTGGTGGCAAGAACTAATGTATTAGATGTTATCCTTCTTTTTGGTTTCTCAGATATCAAGATTTAAACAAAAACAAAACTTAAAGCGAATTAATCTCAACTGAGACGTCAGAGTTATTTTTTTGTTTAAAATTTATTCTTGAAGTTTCAGAATAATTAGTCTTTAAACTTAGTTTTATATCGTTTTATATGCAGCGCAATAACTTGATAAATAAGTTCGTCTAACATAAACGTGAACAGCACTGAAATAGGTTGTTTAAAATTTAAAATTAAAGCGGTTGAATTTGGGCTAGAATCTCGCTAAGAATGGTGGAATATCTGGCGAGATCAAATACTGCATGCGATGTAAGATGTGCAAATTTAAATAGCCTATATTCCTGTTATAGTACTAGTACATAGTTATAGTTCCTGTATAGTTTGTATAACATAGATTCATGAGTGTACTGCCGTTTTTTAAACCGATCTCTAGCCTGAAGTCATTGGTCTCACCATCACTATTGGTATTTTTTTTCGTTACTTTTTCTTTGTTAAATATACGCACTACAAAAACTAATTAGTCAGAATCTAATTAGCTCCTTGACCGAATTCAGAAGGTTTTTGGCAATTGTTAAAAACATTAAGTAAGAACGTAACGCTCTGATAATTTGTACAATTTTATTCGGTCGTAACCTTTCACAAATCATCCAACAGAAACAAAATAATTGACAAACCAATTAAAACGTCTATAATTTGAAATAACGGATACATGAAATTAATAACTAAGTTTAAAAGTTGAGTTTTGCTGCCAGAACAGTACTTCTTGTCAAAAGTTTTATTCATCACTGACCAAAAGTAGTCCAAACAGACACTGGGAATCCATGGCAAAGATGTCCCACTAGCAGAAAAGTGGGGGTCACAAGTTGAAAATAGAAATGGGTACAATAAAACCGGTGAATTTAAAGAGTACACGAGAAAAAATGTGGATCACTGTTCTACATCCAGCCAAGAAAAAAGAAAGAAAAGACCAGTTGCTTTTAATATTCTTCTTTGCTTAACATTTATAATGCTTCTTTATTGAAACTAAAGCTAAACATAGATATATGATTATCATAATGTTATCTATCTATACTTCAAGATAACATAACACGGTAGTTTGTATGAGTATGCAAACAGTATTAACATCTTGGCTTATGCATTACCTATCGCATGCATTTGCTTAAGATTGCAGCAGCATTATTTTCATTGTAATAAAATATAATTTTATTTAATGAGTATTTACTGCTACATCATTATGTTTACTTAAGTGGTTTTCTTTTTAATCTCACCAAGTCTATTTGTTATCTTAAAGATAATTTTCAATATACTCTGACGTTATAATTGTCCAGCCTTATCTTCAGATTATTCAACAATCAAGCAATTGGGTATATAGTATTTCGCTAAGACATATTTTGAATTGTATAGACGTATTGCAGTAAATAATTATAAAACACTAGCTGTTCCCGTATGGCTTCATCCGCATGAAATTATAAAAACTTCATTTTATTGTTTACATTTGTGAAATGTCAAAATTCAAATGTATAATATATGACAACCTTGCTTCCTTGATGTTGTCAGCTTGTAGTTTATGGTCTCTTTTCACATGAAGGTTTATTTTCCTATTTAACCCCTAAGTTTAACAGCGTTAAAATATATAGACTTCAGCGTGTCGTAAATAAGGCTTTTTAATAAAAAAAAGAATTATTGACATCCAAGTAGTGTGTCTACGCTTTATTATATTAATATAGATTATGTTATTACTACCACACTACTAAGCATGAACAATGAGTCAAAATGCCATAGCAATCTTCTAGCCTGTTTTAAATCGTTGAAACTTCACTGAATAGTTGAAAAACAAATAAATCGAAAAAACTATGGTAATTCCTTTGCAAGTTGCCGCCACGGCGTTATTTAAAGTAGGTTACATTTTGGAATAACCCCAGTTAGTTACTGCTAGGTTCTTTTAAACAGGAAGACTGTAAGGAGTGATTCGTGTCGGAAAACCCAAGATTGAACTCTATGCCGTCATAATTTTGTTTATTTCATTACAATTAGGTAAATTATTTTATTTATTTACAATATATGAAAATATATTTAGAAAAAAAAATTAAAAACAATGTTACCTTTAAGTTTCAATGAAAGAACTGTACAAAGCCGGTTTTGTTAAATGTTATGAAAGAGACATCTGCATCTCTCGAAAAGTTAAGGACCTCTTTCTGTGGAAGGCGTTAGAGAAGGCCTTTGTACAGTGGGCAGATAAAGTTTGATGATGAACTGTAACTCGTATATCCGCTGTGGAAACCTACGTTTAATATATGAACATCTAGAAGACCTGATACACTACTAGTAGATGCAGTAATTTATCTGCATCACAACAAGCAAAGTTATTTATAGTGAGTAATTTCCGTTCGCTCGTGCTGAGCTGAGAAATCACTGGCTGCATCCACGTGACTTGCCAAAGCTAATACCTTCGTATCGAGTTAAATGATTTTTTACTTCTGGTATTTTACAATGCTGTTTTCGACATATATCATTTTTGTTTCCAACTATTCTTTGACAAACGTGTGACATGCCTAGACATTTTGAGAATACCTATTTACGGGGACTTTCCCGTAGACAAAACTTCTTGACCACACAATAAGCAATTCATTATTTATATTATTACACACAAATAATTGTCTTACTTTGTCTACAATATTAGTATGTTCATGTTTTTATATGTTTATATCATCATTGTCTCTAGTTTACTCTATTTGAGATCGAAGCACCAGTTTTTTACCTACAAGACCCATCTATCTTTCATCTGTGTCAATCGCACGTCTTAGTTATGTCATATTTAACGTTCATACATGTTCCTAGGCCTACCACTACAGATACAAAACCCATCATATTTATATTTCCGGATATAAAATTAAATGTTTTACAATTTCATAATCGATTCTAATGTTTTAGTCTCATCAGATTAACGGTTCTAAATTCCGAACACTTCATCTATTTTCGTGATGTGTCAATGCACTAGCTGGCAAACATTCAACTTTACAACACGCTAAAAACGAGCCATCATTTTATTCGATGTAAAAGATTTAAAAATCGATTTAAAAATAATTGTTGGGTGAAACGCTATTTGTTTTAAGCGCCATTAGGTAAAATGTTCGCCAGAGCCATTTTAAGTCTTCATTAAAAAAAAAACATAAAAGCACATGCCGAAAATAATTTCAATTGAAAGATTTTCAGACCGGTTCTAGATTAAAATTACTATATTTCTTCATACTTCATTATTTATTTCATATTTTAAATTCTGAATATATCAGTCAATATCGCGTAAAATGGCGGTTGAAACAAATAGCCTATCACCCGTATGTTCTTGAGGACAAAAGCCTTCAGAACTATTCCTTTTGGACAGTGGAGGACTAATGCAGAAAACAAAAGAATGGGAAAACGAGCAGTTAGATGTTGAAGAAAAATATAATTGAAAGTTTACTTTAAAATTAAAGCATTATACATGTTCATAATACTTTAACAGTATGTATTCTTTTATTGCATAAGTAAAATTTCTTTTTTCCGTATAAATTAAAAATATTAATCACAAATATCAACGTCTCTTGTCCACGTGATTTGTTACGAGAATTAACGTGTCTCCTGCACGTGAATCGGATGACGGGAAAATTAAATACTATACATAAAAGCACACAGGAAAATAAAACAATTTAATTAGGATAAAAACAAACTGAGTAAATTCGAAAAACCCAAGCTATAATAAACCCCTGTGTATTAAGTGCATGTACGAATGTGAAAAAGCGAAAGGTGTGAGGCAGTCCATAATCAACTACCCCTCTGTGTTACAGCCGTGATTGTGAAATTTTACAGTGCCATTTTTTTACCAAATAAGTTTCGGTCCACGAGTAGAAAGTTGACAGGAACAAATATTGACAAAATTAACTTTCATTTGTGACGAATTTTGCATAATAATTTTGAACAAAGGCGAAATGAAAACGATGTCAAAAGTTGTCAAGATGTAGACAGAGTGACGTGTAGATGGCAGCTGTAGCGTCACAGCCCTGAGGGAGGAGTGCTCTTTATCACTTGCGACGGAAAACACTTTCAGTGTTCTGTTCAATTACCCTTTGTTATAACAAGTTGAAAAATTTATTGGGAAAATATTCAACCTGATATTTTACAGTGGTAGTGCCCGCTTTAACATCTTAGCAAGAATGGGCCGGCACGCCCGGAGTAATACCACGACCACACAGAAGACAGGCGTGAAGTGGAAGCAATTCCGTGTTTCGTCTGATGAGTGTGGTGCCGGAGGCCTAATTTATGTCCCTTTCCCTTTACCACCCTTTTCTTATAAAGAGAGGATGGGAAGGGGAAGTGGATTTGACGGTGGAAGAGATGCATAGGAAGGGGAAATATCCTCTTTATATGCGTCTCCTCCTCCGTCGTATAAGGGTAGGCAACGCATCTGCAATTGCGGATGTCTATGGGCAGCGGTCGCTTCGCCATTTTGGCGGATTCAGGTGGCCGCTTGCTCGTTTGCCACCTTATGTTATAAAAAAAACCCTTCTAACGCTCTAGCTACTAATAAAGATTTTCTGCCACAGAAACATATGCTTAGAAAGCAGACCCTTAAGTGTGGATTTCCAATGTACCATATAGGCTTCCTAAGAGATGACTCAAACTGTGGTATCTACCATTGCAACACAGCCCTAACATTGCTAATTAATAACACGATCGGCAACCCTAAAGCGGGGTCGTGTTTTGCAATAGCACAGTTGCCGTGAGCAAGCCATAAAGTTGCGACGCGCACGTGCGCAGGGCTTCGGTCACCACACAGCGAGTCATAATTAAACAAAACTTCGATTGCATTTTATCCATACAACATATACATTTTACAAGTACTTTTAACCATCATAAAACGTGGAGAAATAGTTATAAAAAATATCGTCTGCCTTTTTTTTAATCGATAAACATTAAAAGAAAACATTTTTTTCCACCCAATATTGTACAGTGCAGTATAGATAAAATATAGACAACAATAAAATATACTTAAAACAGAAAGAATTAAAGCTAATTGTAAGTAATTTGAAAGTCTATGACCCTTGCACACATTAATTCCACGTATATGAAAGAAGTAAGAGAACCATTATGTGCGATTCGTTGCAGCCCTAAAACAGAATCAACACAATGCAAAATCGATCGGTTCACTCGTTTGGAATGAAATATAACCAACCTCTGTCGCACGATCTGATCCTTTATTGCTGTTAGAAACTCCATATAAAAGCACTACAGACCAATTATAGTAAATACTGCTTTTATGTAATTCTATAAAGTACATAAATGGCAGTGTTGGAGGTCCTATGGTCAGATAGTTTTATACTGTACTAGCTGTTGCTCCAGACTTCGCCCACGCGAAATTAAAAATTATAGCCTATGTTACTCACAGATAAATTACTTTTCTAACGATATTTTTTTAATCGGCCTAGTATTTTTTGTGTTATTTCAATACATACAAGAATACAAATCTTTCCTCTTTAAAATATTAGTATACATAAATCATGGACACTTTTAAGATTACAGATAATCAATAATCTATGTGTATAGATGAATAAAGATGTTTTAACATTACAAAAATTACACTTACACACACACACTTCAGGCTAGGTATAGGAGGGGCAGCTGCCGCGTCTCTCCGTAGGGAATGTTGATTATTACAAAACATTAAGATGAGGCATCTTTATGTCTAGACCTTTCTAACATCTAGACTACCTAAAACATTTTTGTTTCTAGCTAACTCTTAAGCCTTACTATCACATTTTCGTAACAAACATCATGTTCTTATAAATATTGAGGACAACCAGACAAAACATATTCAGCAGTGTGTATGTAACAATGAGCTGCACTAGTTCCCGCGAGTGAGAACCGATTTGTGGCACGCTATGCCAATAGCCAAGTCAAATTGGAATCCACATATTTACTGAATAATGAACTCTGAATATGTCACCATTATCAATATTGTATGTATGGATATCATATTGAAATGGAATAAAATAAAACAGTTCTTTAAACTATTTTTTTTTACATGACTCACTACCGCTCTTACGTCAAGTAGAAACTTTAGTGCAGATTGAGCAAATGAAATATACACTAAAGGCGCCTTTATTTTCTAATTAACAACTCTGAGTATCAACATTTTAATATGAAAAACTATTGCATGTAGCTTTACCGTCGGGGAAAACCCTTTGAACATAGAATACTCCGTCTATCATATAAATATTATAAATGCGAAAGTTACGATGGATGGATGGAAGTTTGTTAGCGTTTGTAGCCTAAACGGCTGAACAAATCTCCATGGAATTTGGCACAGGTTTAGAGCAGTCTGGAAGAACACATACTTTTTATCCTGGGAATAGTTACAGTTCCCGTGGGATTCATTAATTTAGTTTTTTAATGTTTACTCGATCATTCTGCAACGGTTCAACATATTTTATTGAAATTTGGCACAGATATAAAACAAAGTCTAGAGTACACATGGGATAAGGTTCATCCCCGAGAAATATCTGTTTCCCGAGATATACGTAGTTTTTTTTTTATTTATGTTTTCTAATACCACGCGGATGTAGTCGCGGGCAACAGCTAGTTATCAATAAATGTAATTTTTTTTTTTAAAGAACTACAGGAAGAATGAGCCAGTGAACAACAGATAATTGTTTGATTTAGCATTGTGTTATTTACAAGCGACGTAATTAAAGTGAATTATCAAAAGGAATAAATTAACATCCTGATACAGTTAAAATTTCCTTCGCAGCGGAATTTTCACAACACATTTGAAATTCAAATTCCATGCAGAATTAATCGCCTGCTATTGTCATAAAAGCGGAGGTGAAATTAAAAATAAAAGTATAAAATATTCCATTAACGTTTCTGTAGCACCAAAAAGAATTGCTTCACAAATAAATTATAAATATAATGCTCTTAACCGTAGGATTCCACTGCTAACAAACATATTAGCATCTCTATTTTTTCAAAATGAATCACAAAGGCAACATTATTTTTGGTGCGTTTCGGCAGTAGCAATCCACGCTTACATAGTTTCCCCTTTTCTCATTCCTCCCAACATTCAGCATTACTCAGTTGTTCGCTGTCGTAAACAAAGATGACGTCACTCTTCACGTTAGTATCAACAAACTTACGTCACAAGCAATGCCGGATCTGTTCAGGGAGGAAATAACTAAAATGAACATAGCTATAGAAGCATCCTGTGTTGTGTATCATGTATCATTAATTATAATTTATGAATATTAAGGTAAGCTACTTCAGTGTAATATACATGCATAAGTAACAAAGGTACTACGCTTGCCTCTTCTAGAACTAAAGTGTTCTTCGCAACCTACTTTTAATCTTACCAGCGCCCTCCAAGTAAACCTACTTTTAATCTCTCACCGGCGCCCCACCCCAGCACATGTGAAAGCGATCTGGGGCACTGAGTTTAAGGTTGCCACCATTCTTACTTATATTTCAAATTAAGGGGAATCGTAGAAGGAAATAAACGTAATCGTTTGGATTGCACATGTATTATGTACTTTCCCTCTAGATATTTTTATCGGCCTTTTAAGTAATTCTGATAACACGTTCGAATTGTGGTAAAAGTATTAATATAAATCGTAAAGGTAAATTATAAAGACTTTTCCACAAATTGCAGCACATTTAAAATAGATGATGAGGCCGACGAAATGTGAAAATCTTTACCTGAGAAAAGGAAACGTAATTGTGATATTGACAAATTGTATTCTTCATTTTGTGTTGACAACCCTAAACCCGAGATGTTTTAAGCTGCCTTAAGCCCGCTGCCTTTTGCGGCAACTACATTACACTAATGAATGCGTAATGAAGTGGTGGGGTGAACCAGAAACTGCTTTTAAATAAAGATTTTTAATTGGAACGAGTGCGGTTCAGCTGTCGAATGACGTATAATGTCATTTGCGAGTATATTATTTGGACAATGTCAACAGCTGCTATAGGACTTGGACTAGATAAATATGACGACAATATCCTTATACTGTAAATGTAAATCGTCTAATATTTCAGAATCTATCTATCAATACATATAATAAAATTGGAGTGTCTGTTCGTAATATCAAAAAAAAAAATTCCAGATTTCGAGAAGATAATGCATTTGCGTTGCTGATAACGAAATACACATCTAAAAATTTTCTGTCTGTCTGTCCGTAAGCCGCGTTTGTTCCGAATAATCTTCGAAACGGCTGGGTCGATTTCGACTGGACTTCCACTGAAGGGTAGCTGACATATACGGGCATATTATAGCTACATCTACCCAATAATCACAGTCAAAATTATTTAATGGCACGCCTGTGCCCCGTTTAAACATTTACTTACATTCATGGCACTATGATACGTAAAGGTTGGCCACTTCTGCCCTATTATTACAGTCTTCATTCTCGATTCTTTGATTCTTTGTCTTTCTTCCATTCACAGAATAAGCAAAGGGAAGACAGATCTTTAGATAAAGACAAACAATAAAGAAGCTATGAAAAGGATGATTCTTCATATACTGATGGTAAACATAATGAGGTAAATTTAGTTAAATTTGATTCTAAAAACTCAATAAATAGATAGCATAACAATAGAATTCTTGATATTTAAATAATTTAAAATTCCACTATATAACAAAATTAAAGCTTTTGGTGTATTAAAACGCTACTTAGACATTAATGAGTTTAAAACTTGATTTTATTGAAATTAATTTGCAAAAGCAAATGTGTTAATACGTTTTTAACTAACAATTGTAACAATCATTGCATTTGTAATTACTAAACTAGCGAACCATCACGGATTCGCACGTGTAGTAGCACGCACGCCATATTTTAGCTTATTACGTTTTTGACTAAGCATTGTCATATTTCACTCAATCTAATTAGACAAACATATTAATAATCAAATATTATAAATACATTTTTTATATACTTTAGAATAGTATACTTTTATTATTTCTATCTATTTGTTAAAGTTAAAATGTCCCTAATCAAAAAGTCGCGGATATAAAAAAATTATTGCATAGATTTCATCATTACATTTAAAAATGTATGCGTATTCACCACTAATGCAGAAGATGCAGAGCAGGACACAGTCCAGTACTACAACTTGCTTATATTAAAGCTTCCTAAGAATATTACTACTTCACTCTATTGATACAATTGTAATACTGCCATGAAATAAACTATTATCTATCAAGTCATTCAATTGTCCGACCAGAGTACGTCAATGCAGCAATGACGTATCATCTACCAGTTGACTGCAGGTTGTACTCGTTAGCACAGCTTGGTAGCAGTATTGTCGATTGCGGCGATTACCGACACCAATTGACTATCGAAGTTATAAATGATCTGCGGAAACAATACTTGAATTCAAAAATCATTGTCGATTGACATCTATAAAGTAACCGGCTGAAAAAGGTGTTGCTGTTTTAAGGAAACTCTCACAATACAAAAGTTACTGTCCTTCCCTATTTAGTCGGGTAATTAGCATATCCTAGTTTCAACCCAAAAAAGGTCTTAACACATTCTTTTCTAATACAAAATTCTATACAGCAAAGAGCGGTTACCTAAGTCATCTGAGATGACGTCAATTTCCTACTTTCTACTTTAAAAAAAAAACAAATAACAAAAAATAAATTAATTTTGCATCAAAAACAGAATTTTAAGAAAATCATAACTCAATTCCGATACCTCTAAAAGTATGTAATTCTTGCGTGTGCATAATTCTTAACTTTTTATGCTAAGTATAAAATAATAAAACACTCACGCGATATTATATAAGAACAATTACAAACAACTTTACTAACATGCTTCAAGAATCTGTTGTTAACTATTTGACATGCCATATTACCAAATAACTGCATATTTCATAAAGCCCGCTACAGACGTTTAGTTTTAACTGAACCCGATTGAAAAACAAATACTACTTGGCTACAATTTTTCCGATAATAAATGCAATTTAATAAAAATATCTATTAGTTCAACATTAGACTATCAGCTTCTCTCAAAGACAAGGTGTAAATGTCCAGAAGGGACCAGATTCTCGCCACGCATTGGGCTGTCTTTTAAAACGTTTGACATATTAAAAAAGATGGAGTCGTATAGTAACTAATTAACTAAACATCTGCTTAATCATCAATATTACCATAGTACTGTGAGACTGTAAATACGTGCTATAAAATATATATATTACGTAAAAAACATATCCGCACGCACAAGAATGTTGAACGCAATGAACCGTTTATCGATTATGAAATTCCTTAATAAAAGTGCATCGGAAACAATTCTTAGTTCCCATTGCATTGCAATCTATTTAAGTTATAAATGACTCATAGACCACCCATACAGCATAGTTACATGCTATGGTTTCTGTACATAGAAGTATGCATCACCTCTGTTATTATTCTAGTCCATGTATGGTCTCACATTAAAAGATTTAAGATTTACGTAACATTAACCATCGTTAACTATTCCATATTCTTTGACGACTTCCGCATTCAAAAACCGTCAATGAATATGGGAATAAGGAAACAACATAAAAGTACTTATAACTACGAAGTTAATAATAAAGCAACAGCTGAATACAAACAGGTGTAATGAAGAATGCGTGACGTCGCTTGCCGACATAAAAATAGTAGTTACTTCGCGACACTTACAGTAATAGCTGAACAACTAATCGACTTGCACTAAAATGACTGTCCTTACGAATTTATCATTTCTTGACCTGGATGGTCTAAAAAGCCGTCATCCAATCTTACTAATATTATAAATGCGAAAGTTTAGATGGATGTATAGATGTTTGCTAGAGTTTGTAGCCTAAACGGCTGAATGGATCTCGAAGAAACTTGGCATAGACGGAGAGGATAGTCTGGAAGAATACTTAGGCTACTCACATTTTTTTAAGTCTACGCGGACGGGGTCGCGGGCAAAAGCTAGGTTCATAATAAATTCAATTGAAGTTATTGTCAAAGCACGTATCACTACTAACACTATTTCTCTATAAATTTTACCCAAGCCCAAGTATATCACAAAAAGGTCGGCATTCTTGACCGTTCGGTGACATACTGAGACAGTGATAAAACTGGACGCTAGATCTCTCATAACTTGCATAGTATTTATAGTATGGTAGTTTCGCATCAGTAGACTAACCTTGTACAGCGATGAACATCGTATCTTGGCTCATTTATATTCCTCACGGCTCGCTTCCTGATGCTCAGATTTATAACATTGTATAATTATACAAGTAAATGTCAACAGGCTTTATTAATTTTTTACATATTACGCTTAACATTGAATGTTAGTAATGTAAGAAGTTTGTATACGTGCTACAAACAACTTATTATGCGTGGCTTTTATTAAATTGCTCAAAATCGCCAACTAACGTATTTTATTGCTGACAAGATGTCCTCTATTTTAATTATACATAAAATTAAATTAAACATTTATGATTATTTACAATTACTAAATTATGCATTGAGAAACAAATGTGCACATTTTATTAATATAAAGCATATTTAATTTACATTTGTTTTTTTTAATTTCGGGATATGACAATTTTTGTACGGGTTACAGTTACAGCTGATGGCTGTCTTCTGATACAAAGTGTTTAAAAATAGTTTTTTTTATTATTACTTGTTTATGTATTAATAAAAATATGAGTCACGATATTGCAAAATCACGCAATAGTACAAATGTGGCCGTTACGATATATTTATTTATTGAAATACCAACATTACCATATTCCGCGGGGCTAACGATCTTGCGTGGCCGCCGAATATTAATCGATACACTAAAGATTTGGTTTCGCAATCGATATTTACATTCACTGATATATTGATGCTGGACATAAATGTCACAAATCAGTCAACAAAGTTGCATGCACAGCCAAACGAATAAATACTTATATTTCAGTATGTGGTTTTGGTATTGTGGTTACCTACGTGGGTCCACTGAGGGCAGAAGATAGCCCACGCACGGGTATGCCTCCGCATTCCTTAAGGGCTGACCAATTCCTTGACTTTTGCGGGAAATTCCGTGGCAGGAGCCATTAAGTTTGATTTTAATTTGGTGCTGAATTTCATCTCTCGAAAAGTTTATAGGTTTTCTACTCAGCATATTCTTTGGCTATTAGCAACTAATGTTTACTATTTTATGGCCACAGACTACTTAAATAAACTTTTCAAAATGCACACTTAATATTCAATCTGTAAATTAATAGATTGCATAAAGGTTGCCTGCGTGTATCGAAAACCGGAATTCTTTGACCCGGACTAGATTGTATAATTACGTGAAATTTCCGCAAACCAGACCGGCGCCAAATCTATTAATATTTCCAATTACATTATACAAAAATACAATCTATACTAATATTATAAAGAGTAGAGATTTGTATTTCTGTACGTATTGAAATAACTCAAAAACTACTAGGCCAATTTTAAAAAGTCTTTCACCGTTAGAAAGGTAATTTATCTGTGAGTAACATATACATTTTAATTTTTTCTATTTATTTTTCTATTTATAGAAACAGCAAAACATATACATTTTAATTTTTTCTATTTATAGAAACAGCAAAACGTAAGACGGAATTCGTTTAAACCGGTCCCATCTGGTTTAGGAAATGCCTTTTAAGCTAAAAGCAACATCGGTTCATCTCTACTAATAATCAGATGAAAGATTTGTATTTTTGTATGTATTGTAATAACTCAAAAACTATTGGGACGATATCAAAATATCTTTCATCATTAAAAAGCTACGTTATCGCTGAGTTGTTACTCAGGCAGGTTATATTTCACGTGGACGAAGTCCCGAGCAACAGCTAGTTATAAAAAGAATGTTATAATTAAAATTATATTTAATCTTGACCTTAAAGTATTCAAAGATATAAATTCTTTAGTTTTCATAAAATGAATTCATAAAGTCGTGTTCTATCAGCAAATTGCTATCTATTTCCGATTAGTATGTGAGGTATTGACAATCACGTAGACAATCTGTTTGTGCACACAACTGTCTAATCACTTTCTACATTCTACGCGACTGTACGATAGTCTTAATCTAATTCCTGTACAGTGAGGTACACAAACAAACTGTGTACAATACTATTGTTTCAAAATCGATTCAAGAAATGTTTTCTTCGGCAAACTGATCAAGTTCATTTAATTACATTTATTATATCGATAGATACTTGAAGTTAATTCGTATGTCAAAGGAAAACATGTTAGGGTAAGCATATCATAGATATTTTATAAACTATCCGCAATGAAGGAATGTATTATAATAATACAAGGCCTATTTAAAAAATATATAACGACATTCTTTGACGATAAGTAAACTAAGTAATTCTTTGAACCTACTATTGTATTGTTAGAAACATAATTAATATGCGTTGTAATCCAAATACTAAAGTGAAGTTCTACTTATTATTAAGGTTTTCATTAAAGCCTAGCTGTTGCTCGCGACTTTGTTACTCACTAACAACCTAGCTTTTTAATAGTGTAAGAATATTTGAAATCGACCTAGTAGTTATTGAGTTATTTCAAAACATAAAAATCCAGAAATAGAAATCTTTTCTCTTTATAAAATTACTATATATTAGTATAAGTATAGATTTTAAGAATATGCAAAAATTAAACTTTAAAACGCAAATATTTACCCCACGCAGTCAAGTAAGGCGTCACATTTTTACAGTATGAACCGGTATTTCCAAAGGGCTCTCAATGAGATGATTTCTCCGCCATCATTTTCACGGTGTTTATCTCTTGCTGGAGGACTACTTGCTTTGACAATATTTCCACAGCTCTGCTCTGATGAGGGTTGCTTCCTCTTAAAAACCAACGTTTAAGTTCAAGGAGCACAGAAAAAAGTAAACTCCACGTCTAGATCTGAACCCGTTTTTAAAATTTGCTATCAGGTCGCATCCAGAATATAAAGAGTTCACCTCGTCGAGGACCAGCGCCCACTATAAGAAATGCATACTTGACCTATAACACCGTTAACATTTGAATACATTTTTAAATCACACGCGTCATACAAAATTATTTGCTATTTTGCCAATACGCTGTTAGCAACTAGATATTTTAATGATCGTCCATTTTATATTGATCTTTGCCAACGAGGTCAAAATAGTACAGTACATAATCACAGACAGCACAAAGTCATTTATAAATCTGTGGTAAGGTGTCTCACGATCAGTTCGACACGAATAGCGCCCTTTGCGAATTCATTGCGGGCGTTCGCGTAATGATTGGGATGCTTGAAATCGATACGCCGTCTGAATAAACATTTGCACGACATCAGAACGTACGGGGAATGAGATTGGATGGCAAATATGTACACGTAATACATACTTATGAGTAAAGTTATAGATGAGTTGAAAAAAACATTTCGTCTTCATATTTTTAAATTTAAACCCTTAAATCAAAGCCTTTTTAGATCAATTTTGATTTAAGAGGACAAAAAATTCTTGGTGATGGAGGGTATTAACATTTCTCTCATGTACATCTGCAAATATAAGTAATTTGGTAGACAAATAACCCATAACAGACTTAGGGCCTGTCCCATCACTGGCTGATAGAGGCTCAGATAGCTTAAAAATGTCGTCACTGTCAGATAAGGTAACAAAATCCGATATTTCCATCACATATTTTACACGTTAGATTGTTATCAGACAATACAATTTGGTGAGACAGACCCTTAGAATCCGCTGAGATTGGTTAAAACAAATTAATAGGAGAACTGAAGCTGGATGATTAGCTCGATAGTTAAGTCGCTCTTTAGATCCCGCTAGAGTTAATCACCAGACAATTTTTGTCTCTAACGTTTGAGACACCGTATGGTTGTGAGCTCAGCATGAGTGATACGTTGATACAAAGGCTATGTAAACAACGGAACGCCGCACAGAACAATCGTTACTTTATCGTTTTATTATGCTCTCTCCGGCCGCTCCCGGGTTTAATAACATCGGTATTTTCTCATGGACACGTTAGGGCTAGTTTCGATTAAGGCTTAGCAAATTATAAACGAATGGAAAAATCCAAACGATCATGAAATAAAACTGCAAATTGATGCAGATAAGTTTAACCTTATGTAAAGTTCCACTTATAGTAAATAATTTAACTTAATGCTTAGATATTTCATTTACACAAGAATATGCTGCTATAATTCTAGAAGTAGTCCGTTTAAACCCTTAGATAATAAAAGCCAACTTCATTCAAACGCAATTTATTTATTACCAATTATAGTGGGACCCTACTTTAAATCCGGTTTGAATGACGGTACCCGTCAATTAGCGACAGCGAGAGCCTCACGAGGTAATTGTAGTTCAAGAAAAAATCAACACCGTTACAAACGAGTTATAATAATAGCCACAAATAGGTCGAGCGCCAGCTGGTGTACCAACGATATTCATTCGATTTTACTAACCTTGTTGTTGTCCTTGTTTTTACAAAGGGCATGAGAGGGATGAAAATATACGTCAATACATACACAACGTCAGTCAGAGAAAAAAAGAAGCAGGATTTCGAAAAGAATTCAGATATGATCGCAGATAGTGATGCATAGAGTACTACAATTTTTTTTCCAGAGGGAAATAGCTTTATGCATATTCCGCGCCCGGGGGAGCGCGGAAGTTATGTGGGATTCTCCCCATAATGGGGCATACCCACTAAACTCTGTTCTCTGAACTCTGTTCCTCTTTCGCATAGCGGAGGGGCCACGGGCACGATAGTGCACTACACTGTGCCAACCCTCCATAGGAAGGGCAGGAAGAAGATCAACTTATTTATAAATTATTTATTTTAAAGTGCTTCTGATTAATAAAAAAAAAATCATGAAACATATTGCTACAAAAACACTTTTAAGAAATAAAAATATTCCTACATTTGCATATTTTACGTCAATAGCTGTGAGCATATTTTTTAAAAGGATGTCAGAATCATTAGTTTTGATAACCGAGATTTGGCATTGCAAAAACATATTGAAGTCGTATTTCTCATTGAGATTACGACAAAAAATCCTTGCGAAACAGCCAAATGAATAATATAAAAAATGATTCACCTTCCACCTATTGAATTGATCTACGTAGGGTTTCCTAATTACCTCTCACAACATTTCTAAATTAATCTTCAACGAATTGGAACTCTAATAATCTTTATAAAAAAAGAATTTCGTAATCGCTGATATAAAACCACGACTAATTTCAAAACAAGTTTATCGTTACATTAGTTTTGAATGAGTTATATCACTTGATTTACATATACAACTTGTATTCGTTAGCAAATAGAGCGCGCGTACACCTGAAACTAAACTATCGCAAAACTGTTTAGTCTCGTTTGGATCCTATGAGCTTACATAGCCCACGCTACTCGATTTTTAGGTGTGCAATTAAACAGTTGAATTGCAAAACAAACGACAATCACACAACAATCGTGAGATAGTTGAAAGGTGTGTGCCCTCTCTAAACATTCAACGATCTAAGCATTGAGAATGGATAACAGATGATTTACATAGTTTGAATGCTGTATAATCTGTAACGTTATGTATTAAAGCAACTGTATACAAATGAAATACCGCATACCGACAAGATCGTGAGTAAAATGTCCTCATTGTCATGCGTTCAACGTCTTTACAATGTTTACTGAGCCACGCTTTTGTTCGAGCAACTCTGTACCAATTTTTTGCAACAACAAACAATCGCTTTACTATTGTTTCTTTGTTATTCAGTCACGATGTCTGACAAGACTATATAAAACTAGAACTGTAAACGTTAAATCAATGTTCTATATTCACTAATTTTAGAGATTAATACAATAGATGCGACAAACATGAAAAATATAACATATTACGTGAAGTCGAAGAACAAAAACAAATGTGTCGTAAACTAAAGCTAGAATTCTCTCCACGTCTCCAACTTCAATAACCCTGCTGATTAAAAATGTCTCGTATTCACGTCACACGCAATTCGCTCACTTAACAAGCATATTCAGTCGGGTAGCCCGCCTGGCACCGCGGCAAACATAAGTGTAATTTGGAAGCCTTCCATAATACCCGACCACAAAGGCAATGAAAAGCGGGAGCTAAGAAAGTGCTCATTATTTCAAGGACTGTGCCTGGCTAACATCTGAATGTTAAAATTTAGCTACAGAAATGTCTTAAAAAGTATAGATTATGTGAGATTAAGACAATTTTTCTCCAATTTCCACATCTAGCAAGTAAATTTTGTCTATTACGGATAAACTTTAATGTAAATCACAATAGACGTGCAAGAAACTGGGTGAAAAGACAACATATAGACGAATTTTTTGCTAGTACCACAACGGTAAGTAGACAAAAATAAATTAGAAATACAGTTATCTGACGTACCCGATTCGCGATTAGAATAATCAACATTTTTTGCACACTACGACAAACAAATGTCCACAACTATTTCAAATTTTATCTTTATTTAGATACGTTAACTATGAACATAGTAAAAGTACGTTCACATCTCTTTGTCCTTATCCCAATTTCGATATTCGGCGTAACAAATTTTCCTTCTCAATCTATCTTATGTCATGTTACCTTTCACACAATCCATCCACCTCTTTCTAAGCACATCTCTACCAGTGCACCTCTTCATACTCATAACTAAAGGACGAAGTAGTACACCTTTCGCTACTTCCATCTTTCATACGTCTTACCATTTGCTTGTCTGTTACAAAAAATTATCCTTCATTAAGCCTTTGTTTTATAATTTTTTTTTCATTTATTCGAACTACTAACGTATTGGCCACATCAATGAATTTCAAAACCATTAGCTTATGATAATAGAATCTCATTATCGAAGCCTCTCGATAAACATTAACATCATAGCAATTGCCTGTCAATTCATCAATAACAGGCATGATGTCGGTAATGGCGTGGTAATAAATAGCGTGGGTGGGACATCATCAAAGTGAAACTAATAGCACTTCCTACCCACGTCCGGTGGCACTTCAACTACGGGGGAAGTGATAATGCATCCGCGTCGATACCGCTCTTGTGAGAGCAACGACACCATCCTCAACTGGTTTGGTACTGTTGGACATATATCGCATGAACTTTACCTGGAAAGAAAGAAAAATACTATTAGTCTCATCTCTTTAAATGGATTGCATATACTGTCATCATCAACTTTCCTTTATCCCTACAAAGGGTCGGCATAGTGTGTACTACTCTTCCATACATTTCTATTAGCCGTCATATCTGAATCTACTTCCTTTTAAGGCATATCTTTCACGCAATCCATCCATACTTTCTTCGGTCGTTCTCTACCTTTATAGCCATCCCACATTCAATCAGCTCTTACGCTACAAAGTGTTACTGCTACATATACTGTACCGAACAAAAAGTTTTAAAACATAAAATACTAACCGCCAACACAATAACAATTTAAAATATTTCACGTCGCGTCAAAATACTACCGATTACATATTAATGAGGTTGATAAGTAAAGCGCGCACATGCATTACTTGCAGGTCAAGTTCGCGGCGTCACAAGGACAAGGAAATGGGTTTCCAGGTAGGACATGTCAGTCAGCTGTCAGTCAAGAATGTCAGGATGTGGACAAATGACAGGTTGATCGAGTGCAACGATTATACTGCTGTGAACGTTAGATACAATTTCCATAGAGACTAGTTGCGCGGAGCCACATTTTTCGTCATCCCATTGGAGCAACAACAATGCTGTACAAAATTATAACGGATAGCGGTTAATCGCGTAACTAACAGATTTATTTTTAGCATTAGGCATTATTACCTCAATGTGTCTATCAGATTGGGAGAATTCTATTTCATAAACAATAATTGTATGTCATTTTTATGCCCCGCTAGCAACACGTATAAATATAACAAGTCAAACATAAACGTTGAAATCGAGCGTGTAAACAATTAGCATTTTCCGCTTGTCTATAAAAATTCGACGTTCCGTTAAAATTTGTATACGCTTGAAGTTTGCTTATCGAAAGACAAACACTATTATCGACGTAATGACGTAAATGTTTTTACTTTATAATCATTTACATATTTTAGATCTCATTATAGAGATTAAAAGTGTTGTTAATTTTTTTCCATCTATTAACCTTATCATCTTACTAGCTGTCGCCCGCGACTTCGCCCGTTCTGAATTAATTTCAGCAAGATCCGTTAAGCCGTTTTGGAGATACGTCATAACAATCCATCAATATATCTAAACATTCGCATTTATAATATAAGAGCGATGTAAAAACAATTTGAGTTGTCGTATATTAACTAACGGATTACAATTACAATCATTGTCGCTCGCGACTTCGCCCGCGTGAAATTAAAAAATATAGCCTAAGTTACTCACAGATAAATTACCTTTCTAATGGTGAAAGAATTTTTGAAATCGGCCCACTAGTTTTTACGTGAATCGAGTACATACACAAATCCAAAAATACAAATCTTTACTCTTTTTAACATTAGTATAGATAACAGATATATATATAACAGATATATATAGCTTCAATAAATACGATTTTTCATATATTTGGTTCACACAATTCATACACATTTATTAAAAGTATATTACGTCAACTAGAACCGTTATTTATGACTATGCGTAGAAAATCGCCTAACTGTTCCATCACACTCGATTGCACGTTATGGTTCACAATAAGACGTTATTACTAGAAAATTCTTCATGCAAATTTACATAAAAATAGCTGAGTTACATTTCTTTTCCGTAAACATCCATTCATACATTTTACATTACATTTACATTCTCTATTGAGAAACACATCACGATAATGCCCATAACTTCTAAGTAATTCAAAGATCGAAGTCAACTAATTCGCATTAGGAAAGCTAGACTGAGGCTTAAGAACCCCAACTTAGGGTAGGTGCCCCGATAGCTACGTAAAAGTGTTGACAAGAAATGTAATACTTGGAAGCTTTCAAACAGAGCTCTGCTCCCTATAAGGTCTGTGAGTTTAATTTGGGAACCAGGTTCTGGATCACTGTAAATAAACGTAACTTGTAATGATATTTGAAAGATTTTCATTTTTTTATGTACTGAAATGACTCAAAAACTATTGGGCCGATTTCAAAAACTCTTATACCATTATATAGCTACTTTATCAGAGAATAACATAAGATATGTTTAAAAAAAATTACACGATGTCGAGCAACACCAAGTAACTTATAAAAAAAGTAGCTTATTTCTTAGCCAAAAATAAAGTTGGACCTTAGTTCTAGGGCTAGGTGACATTTATGTGCAAATATAAATTTTAATTCACGTATATGACGTAGTAGCAAATAAGTTAATGCTTGGATACAACAAGTATATGATTATTTTAACACTATCTTGTGAATCTAGTATTTTTTTAAGTAAACGGCTTTAAACATCCTTGAATGTTAGACAAATTGATATAAAAACATACAAGTTGATTTAAAAAATGACATTAAGTTGAAAAAAACTGTCTATTACTTTACATAACATTAACATACATTAAAGCTAATTTAGACTATTACATAGACAGTATAGTAAAAATATATCGTACACTGAAATACCGCAATATTTTTAACATTTCATGCTAATTTTAGACCCTTTCCCTTTTCATCTTTTTCTTAAGAGGAAAGGATGGGAAGGAAAAGTGGATTTGATGGTGGAGGACACGCATAGGAAGAGGAATAGTCTCTTTTATGTGCGTCTCTTCCTCCGTCAATGAAGGGTAGGCAACGCATCTGCAATTGCGGATGATTATGGGTAGCGGTCGCTTTCCATTTCGGTGGATTCTGTTGGCCGCTTGCTCGTTTGCCACCTTATATTATAAAAAAAAAATGCTAAGCTTCAGAATTTTTCCATTGTGAATAAATTAGACGTATAAGTTAAGCTATCCAAAAAAATTGTAATCTAACCTTTGGCCATAAATTTTAATTATTGCAACTTTTTTATCTGTCAACAATTTCAGTTTCAATCCTAATTCTACACACGTGCACGGAAATTAGGTCAGCTTTAAAAAAGAGAAGTCAAACAGTACACACAAAAAATAAACAATTGCCATTTGCAAGATTTATTCTTTCCTCACCACCCACACCTTTAAACATAAACATTTTAAATTGTACTTTTTAATTCTATCAGTAGTACATTGCCACTAATAACTGCATCATCGCTGGCAACTAGTCTTGGGTAGTACACGTGATGTACTAAAAAGTAATGTTACTCGGCACTGTACTAAAAGTAACGTTACCGAACGGCTTCTGTTAATCAGACATTTGGCACTTTTAGTACACTACACGATATCGGTGTTCGCCTCTTCGGTATTTGATTTGATTGAATATTTGCCAGATTGAAGCATCCACCTTCGATAATGAGAAGCAAAAGTGGATAAAATCATCTATAACTAAATTTGTTTTCCCTGCTTAATATATAATCCTCGTTATATTCTATTCATGTATTGTGTTGTCACAAATCTGAAGTACTAAAGGTACTAAAAGTTCACTAGTACGTTTTCCCAATTGTACTAGTACGGTGCGCACTTGCAGATGTCCGATTAAATCCAAGACTACTGGCAACCCAATTAAATGTTATTTCGCTTACAAGAAATATTGTAACATAAATAAAATTTAACCAAAACAAAAAAAAAATACTTGATCTTACTCTCTAAAGATCAAAGGCAACAACTGACCCCAATGATGGCTATAAAAATGCATTACAAAGCTTTTTTTTTAAATTAGGGTCAACCAGTAAAGAGATTTCAATATACGTTGTATCTACAATAAAATTAAACCTTAACGCGTTGGAATAAAGTTGAAAAGATAAAGTAAACGTATCATCATTGTACAAGTACTTTCACCAACATCCCATTTGAATGATGGACGATGAAAAACGAAATCGCCTCATGTTCAATTCACAACAAACGCAGTGTCAGGCGTTAAAGTTACTGGCAGTAAAAGAAATTAAATGCAAATTGCACTTGTTCAAATCCATAGTCATGATTGTATCGAAAAGTTGTATTTTCTGGCTAAAAAATGAAATTTGCACTATAAATACCGTAATGGTATTGAACATCATGGGATACTTTAAGCAGTTTCTTAAATAAACACCAATTTATTCACAAAATAAGTGCTTTTATCCAGTATCTATAAACGACATCTATACTAATATTATAAGGAGGAAAGATTTATACTTTTGTATGTACTTAAATAACCCAAAAACTACTGGGCTCATTACAAAAAATCTTTCACCAATAATAAGTTACGTTATCAGTGAGTAACATAGGTTTAATTTTATACTATTTTTCTAATTCGACGCGGACGAAGTCGTAAGCAACAGCTAGCCAGTTATATATGTTACACAACATACAATTCTTATTTCTACCTATTGGAAGTCATAAAGTACCTACGGCCATATTACTCGTTCGTTACTCATATCATAAAAAGTACTGTCGCGTTTTGGTAGAGATGTCCTTTCTATCTAATAACTGGCTTATCTATACTATAATAAAGAGTAAACACACACTTCTTTGTTGCCTAAGATGTCAACAACTACAGCCTATTTCTGAATAATTCCTTTTTTAATAAAAAGCCCTACTCTTACGTTACGCTTAAAAATAAAAAAAAATAAATAAAAACCTCTTTATTGCCATCCAAGAATACACAGAGTAGTACAAAATAAAAAACATACACGAAAAAGTTATAACAGATGGCAAAAGGGGGAGGCTCAGCTTAACCGATACTGGTTGAGATCCAGTGTCGAGCTGGTTTTCAGCCACCCCTCTTCCCAAGATGTAAAAGGGAGCGTAGATAGTCGGAGGTCGCTGTACACTAGTAATAATAAAATATACGCTTAAGGCTATATATTTTCAAGCCATTAAACTTAGGGGGTAAATATTTTGGATACCCCTAATGTGGTAAAGAAACCATAAGTTGTTGCCAATATTAAGGAAGCAAGATTGCCAAGGTTAGTCATATCATGTCAATTTGACATTTGCTATTGATAATTTGACAAATGTAAACAATAAAATAATATTTTCATAATTTCATGCGGATGAAGCCCCGCACAGGAACAGCTAGTTTGATGAGAAAACAAAAACTAAACAAACTCTATCTATTGTCCATAAGAAAGCGGATAAATGCAAGTTAATATTCGTATTACATTACTCACAAAATCGTGCAAGCCTTTATGTACATTATGTCTTGTACACTGGAGGCTTTATTTGTATGAACTTGCAAGCGAAATTGAGTTCTAACCGATGTTGTAATGCCTTAAGAAACGGTAGCCGGAAGTGGCGCTTTCTTAACTTGTACTGTGACTACTAACTATATCTATGTATATCTCGTTTCCAATACAAGTAAAAACTCAAAAATTCTTTAAATCGGCTCAGTAGTTTCGGATTTATTCAATGCAAATTTTCAAATTTTCCCTCTTTCTAATCTTTTATACATATATAAAATTGGAGTGTCTGTTTGTAATATCAAAAGAAAAATTCCATATTTCGGGATGATGCATTTGCGTTGCTGATATGCAATTTAAATTTTTTTGTCTGTCTATCTATCCGCAAGCCGTGTTTGTTCCGGGTAATCTCCGAAACGTCTGGGCCGATTTCGACCGAACTTTCACTGAAGGGTAGCTGACATAGACGGGCATATTATAGGCTATTTTTATCTTAATATTGCGCGGACGAAATTGCGGGCAACATCTAGTTAGTATATATTTTATTACATTCTAATGAAAATTATTTTGATGTTTGTATACGAGATATAAGCGTACATGTGAATTTGGATATCTAAGTAAGTTCTATTGGTGTTTTGCAACCGACAAACTCCAGTTGCGTAATGAAAGATAATATTATAAACAAACAATATGTTTACATAATATGATAACATAATTAGAGATCGTCATGTGGACGCTATGACAACATTTACCACATTGAGCCAATACAATACTTTGTATCAAAGGAAAAAGATTTATCCATACATTCCGGTTAAACTCAAAACTACTAACGTGACATTATGACTTTACTAGCTTATCCCCGCGACTGCGTCCGCGTGGAATATAAAAAAAAAATAATGTAACCTATGTGTTCTTCCAGACTATCTCTATATATGTGTCAAATTTCATCGAGATCCGTTCAGCAGTTTAGGCTACAAACTCTAACAAACATCCATCTATCCATCTTAACTTTCGCATTTATAATATTAGTATGAAGTATGATAATTATGTTTCTGCGGAATCACTTTAGAAAAACAGCAGAAGCCTTCAATTGTTTATTGTTGTACAATTTTTCGTGTAACTCAATAAGCTGGGTACTTTGTAAACTGGTGTTGATAACAATGCCTTATTGTGTTAATATTCATTCAAATAAAGGAAGCCTCGTACATCAAAGCAAGTGAGCCGAGACAGTTTATTGTGTGGGCACTGATTCCGGTACAAAACAGCCTTGCTGCTCGTTGGCGAGGTTGTTCTTCCGAGGATATTTACGTCACTTCCATTTCATTTAACTTTTGTCAAATTTGACGAAACAACTATTACAATCTTATCAGAATTAAAAAAAAAAAACGCCATATAGCTCAAAAATGTCGCACTAATATATTTTCGCACATTACATTAGTAAGTGATGTAAAAGGAAATAGACTGTACGATATATTAGGCTATATCTTGGCTTTTCATTGCTGAAGTAAAACATATCGTATTCCCTCTAATTCACTTTAAAAATAACAGAGATAACAGTGTATTGGATAGTACAGCAACTTCGAAAGCAAAAACTCGCTTTTTATTAATTTGAAGTCAAATTAACAATTTTAATATTCACTTATTTTAAGGAGATTTCTCGGTGTATTTACTTGGTGTTTGGTTTAGTCTTTGTTTTGGTTTTATTGTTTTCTGAGATTTTGTTCACTTCCCGTGTCTTTCTTATCACTGTGTGAATTAATTTAGAAAACAATAGTTTTACAAAGGACGAGTTAATAAAATAAGTAATTAATTATCCAAAGGATTCCATACAAGACATAAGACAAGAATAAAACGTTACTAATTTTACGCCCTTGGAAACCAAAGTAAAAAGGTAGTGATAAAGTACTTTTTTTTAATACAAAACTTTGCTTGTTTTGCCATTTTTATTAGATCACTCACTCTCAAAAAATATCCACCAACCAATTAGAAGTACAAATATAATTTTAAACATACAATATATTTTCAAACATCTCGGCAGCCCAAGTCATAGGCGTGCTGCGCATCCCGTTACGCCTCTCTATACATAAAATTGTATTATTTGCAGCGGACTCGAACGATATACAAAGCCGCCAACATATCTGATAATAACTATACATTACTCATACAGCATGACACCTAAATAATTTTACTACAACGCCTAAATAAGTACAGATAAAATACGTGGCAGACCTTCCTACGTCGTCGTGGGGGACATAACCTCTGTCATTCCAAAGCGTATTGATACTCTGTTATCAGTGTACATAGACGATAAAATTAGTGAGACACTAAGCAAACACACGATGTGTTAGGAAGTTAATTTTGTAGGACCAACATTAACAATTAAGTTATTTTGAAAACAAGAGAATCATGATTACGATTAAGATAATGACCACGATAACAAATTAAAAAAACTGTGTAAACGACCTAAAGAGAGAGAGAAAGAGAGAGAGAGAGCACTGCATTTCTATATTATTCGATTTCAAATCAAATTCGCACTCAGGACCATTTGGGATATTCAACAGGATCAATCAAACTGCTTAGCTTATTTCTACTTAATCTTCTAAAGAATAAAGTTCAAATTTAAATGTAAGGGCCTGTCTAGATTTAAGTCGAGGCGAACAATTCTCTAGGCGATTGCTCCAAATCTCGGAACACGGTGAACTGGTTGCCGTCGGGGCGAGGCCAATCCCCCGGTCGTACTTGACATATAGTACAATCGATTACTTTACAATATTAATAAGATTTACTAAAAGAAATTGTAAAACTAAACAACTAGCCAGGCTTACTCACTTGTGTTTAATATTAAAGTTCAGTGCAAAAACTTATGACAGGATCTAGAAACTATAGTATAGAAACTCAGACAATAAATAACTTATAAAACATTGGAAAAATAGGTTCATGTGCCTTGTCTACGTATTGTGAAAGTTAAGAATACAACCATAGACATAGAAAATTCTTCTAGAAGCATTCACAATCAGCTGATATTAAGATACGATACGTTTGATATCACATCGGATGCCATGCTTGTTATGAACGGACGTGACGTCGGTTAGTTCATTACTCAAAACAACCTCTATGGTTTAGTATAGGCAAAAAGACGTAACACTCAAGTGCCACGATTTTTGTAAGTCAACAGGGTCAAGTAGAATTAATCGTTTAATCTCAACCAAAATTCAAGAAGCTATTGTTTTTAAGATTTATGGAATGTTACGACTATAATATTCGACATAATTTCCCAGCAGACACAGGTTCGCTTTACGAGGTATGTTAAAAGGTTCTCTAAGGCAAACGTAATCTCTGATGTATTAATATTTACTGAGCATTTACTACGAGATTGAATCGCCAAACTCAACACACGTTCATAAACATCTATAAAATGTGTACTATGTACATAATTATGAAATCGTACTGTCTTATAATTATTCTTTAAAAGATCTTTATTTTACAATAAATAGATATCAAATATGTCAACATCTACCTGTCATCCAACTCACATGGAGTAGGCGTAGTTATAAAAGTGGTTTAGCTTATTTTTATGGCCTTGGTCAACGCTACATGAACTTTATATAAAATCTACTGTTGGGTAAGGAAAAAGTGCCAAGGCAACGTAAAGTTCAATTACAATAACGTCAAAGATGAAATAACGGTACTTCCTTCCGCAATTACACCCGCTGTTAAAATATATCGATTCATAGTTTTTTTTTGTGACTGAATGGCCACTGTTTGCCTTGAAGAGGCATTTGCAGATTCACCGGGCTTGAGGTGGCCGAGCGCAGATGGCGCTTAGCCTAAACCTCGACTAAGCCCGAGGGCTCCCTCAAGAACCTCGACACGAGTCGTTACTTCGTTATTATTACCGGATTGGGAGGCCACCTAGCTCTTAGTTCGCTGCGGTGGACGCTCCATGGATCACTCCATAGGGCCACTAGGCACAAGGGCCCCCGAGGACCTTGGCTTGGGCTGTCACGATTCATGGATGTACAGTATGTATGGGTGAATATTTCTTTATAGCTAACAAATACTACACTAGACAAACAAATCACTTTTAGATAACCCTACATTTGAAATTTGAACCCTTCAACTTTTTATATCAGACATTTTACTTATAAATTATGTTCAAACATAACCTTCAAAACAGAATGTCTATCTTTTCTACACGTTATTACCTTACGAAAGACGAATAATTAAATTGTTAAACATTTACCATGAACTTTGGAATCTGATATATCACATTAAATCTGTGCAAAATAATATTAATTTGTGTAAGTAAACGACCTTGTAATACATATACAAGGTAAATAATATTAATGTTATTTTGTAACTTAATAACATTCGACATATTTATTAACTTTAGGAGAAATATTGCACGAGTTATGTGAGTTTTTCATACAGAATACGACTTTCTACTATGGACGATTTATATAAATTAGCAACAATTAAAGCGATTATCCTCCATCTCTTTCAATTCAATAATTTTCTCTTTATCCTTGTCAACAACGAAAAACCACAACGGTGTATACCAGGGATGAAGTTTGCCATGCAATGGCATGTGTGACATGTACCCCATATTCCTTCGATCAACAACAAAGCAATATTCACAAAGACAAAATTATTTGATAGCACGTCAATGAATTAAAATTTTCTTTATAAGAAAAAAGTTAATACATAAAGGTTCGTCACCCCTGGATTATACGTTTTTGTTAGAAGATAATTAACACTGAAGTTCTTTACACCATTAAAAATCTTGTGTGACTAATTATCCGAGAGCATACTAATTGGGAAAGGCCTATGTCCAGCAGTGGGCAGGTGAAGGCTGTTGATGATGATGATGATGATGATACTTATAAGACATCATCATCATCAACTTGCCCTTGTATGAGCTGCTCTTCCATCAGCCGTCTTCTATCAGCCGTCGTATGTGAATCCACTCCTTTTTTAATCATACCCTCTTTCACACAATCCATCCATACTTTCTTCGGTCTTCCTCTACCTTTGTAGCCATAAAAACTATTACTAGTACTGATAAAACATGTTATACTCGTACATTTACAATCTTGTAGTAAACTCTCACCGTATCTGATATAAGCATGAAATATTAAACTATATTACTTACTTTACATAAACGCAACAAGCGAAAAAAATCGCAACAATCATTGACTTATTAAATAAACAATTATTTTTTAAACAATACACAAACACTAGGAATTGAGATTAAGTTCATTATTTTTTCAATCACATGAAACAATAGTATTAAAACCAATGTTAATAGAAAGTGCCACATCTAACAAGTCATCAAAGAGCCATTTATTGCACGGTGCCTATCCTCCATTGATAGACAATCAAAAGCCATTCTATTTTACCCTTCACATCTCGATTAGAAAGTTACTACGAATACTCGAATCGATATTTGAATCAATCGACAAGACCTTTGACATTTTGTTAGGACGCCTTTACATTGACATATTTTTTTATTAAATCATCAATTATTTATTTGACTGCTGACTGAAAACAATTTCCACTTGACGGATGGCTACGCGATTCTGTACCCTGTGGAATAATTCCCGAAATAGGATTCTATGGGGAAGTGCATTAAGATGCAATTCCAATAAATTTATGTGTTAAAAACTTATTACGAGATCTTTTATTACTACACGTTATGATACCTAAATAATTTAACTAAATAACAGGTAAATAATTATAAATAATACACAATACCGCTACAAAATACCGTTACAATTAAACTACTAATTATAATTTTAGTAACGTTATAACTTCAAATGGTAGATTGTTTGTTTCGTTTCTCATTTAAGCACTTACATTTTTCTAGCAAAAGAATAAAGCTACTAATGAACGCTAGTATGGGAATCCTTAGAGATAGTTTGGTAAAAGAAATACACTAAGGAACTGCTTAAGATACCATTAAACTACTTTGAGTGAAAAAAGGTAAGTTAAAAACAATGTATTTTGATTTATGTAAACACGCCCTAATGTCAAAAGTCGTAACGCCTCTTATCCATTCTCTTGAGACTAGTAATGGGACACCACTCGCTAAATCTCGAGGTCTACCACTCTGCACTGAACAGATTGAGAAAAATCAAGGCAATATAGCTCTTAATTCCTAGGACATAATAGTAATAGTTGTACAAGATCGCGTTTAACGGTTTCCTTCAAACGCATCGTAAAATTGTATAAACCAGTTAACTTCAAATTGTTTACGTCTATATCGTTATTGATTAACAACAAGCAATATTTCATACATGTTTAATGTTTTCATACAGATTTCTTATTACGAGTTATGATTTTTGGAGAGTTATGTTGGGAACAAAACTTATTTATACATCCTTCAAACATCTTACTTAAGAAATAACAAAACAGAAGCAAATTTTATAATTTATGAAAGATTTTGAAACAAATCATATTTTTTTTATAAAACGTTGCCGTATAACGTATAAAAATTTGCTAAAACTATACAGAAATCACTTTAATAAAGCGAAAAAGACCGACTTCCCAAAAGAAGGAGGTCCTCAATTCGTCTGTATGGTTTTTTTTCTTCTACTATTCTGTAAAACTGCGTATTCTGTTTTAGGATTCATTGAAAACCGGCGCTTCGGTGTACACCGCAGCACATGCCGAATGAATTCCTTTTCTTTTTTTTTAATAAACTGATTCTTTCTTTCTTATATCAACATCTCGTATGGTAAACATAAAAAAAGTTAAACACATTCTGTGCTTATGATTGTAAGTATTTACAAACCAGCAGGGCAGTGGCATTTGACGTGTTAACTTAGGCAAGACATAGTCCGACGTCTAGCTGAAGTTATGCGGAATTCTATAAATAGTGTACAAGGAGCGTGGGCTGAATGGCTATTGGGGGATTTGCATGTAAAATTAACGACCTCATACTTGGAAAACATGCCCACACTACATTAATAGTAAATTCTAATAGGAATGTTAGCAAGATCAAGAGATCAAGGCGATATAACCGAACGTTGTAATGAACTAACGCCTCATACATACTGTTTTTGAGACTTTAGAAAATACACAGAAACCAAAATAAATTTCGATGAGCAAACGTAATTTTCCTTACTTCCTCTATAAAATCCATAAGAAAAACATATAGGAAAAAGAAAAAACCTTTCACTGATTAATGTATCGCTCATTTATAGATATATTTTTACAACTAGTTTAACACCTGAGACTTTTAAGACGGATACACCAATTATCCTGTGTAGATAAGATTATGTTAGCGGTTGTAATCGCTTTTACAGCCGTGGACGTCGCGTGATGTTTTTTTACCTTATGATTAAACAAACGAACTAATTTCTAATACCAATAGGAGGTCGAATTATAAAATATCCGGCTGACAAGATCACCATGTAAAGGTGCGTTTTCACGGACGTCGATTAACAAAATATTATTTTTAATGACGGCCTCGTCACTGATTCGAGGATACGATTTGCACCTTGCCTCGTCTACGTGGAATAATGCCTTAGAATTCTCCGCGTGTTTATACACAAATTACTAAATTAAAAATTAAATTATTTCGTGAAATAAACTTATGTTTTTCAACAAAAAAAGTAGTTCGATTGATAAATAATGACTGTGCAAAATTTACTAACTCTTTAAAAATTGGCTTTTGCGTTCGATTGTAATTTTGTAGTTATAAATAAAATCTGTAAACAAAATTTGTGCCAAATCTTCATATAATTTTAAATCAAGTTTAACATGCCACATTCTGTACCTAATTATTTTGTTTGTGTATCTAATTATAATGTATAGGTGCATAGTACCAGGTTTATTCACAAAAAAATCATCTAATTACAAATACAAAGTATAGAAATTCAATTATTTTTGGGTATTTGTTGATATGATGTAGTAATAATAACTACTAACAACTTGTTTTAAAAAAAACAATTTAAAGACACAAAAACCAAAAGTATTATGCCAATTTAAAGAAACAGATTGCTTTTAAGTAGAGTCTAGAAAAACATAAGAAATCAACTCATTATGTTGATGTAAAAGATAACAAAAAAGGCATAATTTATGTAATGAATGCAAGAAATCAAAGAATTAGAACTGCGGTACTTTGTATTGAATAATAAAATACTTTTTATACAGTTCTAAGCCAAGGAAAAAGGATAACTATTAGAGAACTGTTTAAATGCAATAAGCACAATTCTATGAAGATTAATTATGTTAACTTTTTATAATACTAAGGCAGCAAAGATAACAAAAGAGTAGATAAGTAATGTAATTTAGATTTTTACATTAAAAGGAACTTGCATGTCAATTTTTTTTAGTACATTGACATTTTATCTATACTATTATAAGAAATTGTAAAAACACACTTCTTTGTTGCCTAAGATGTCAGCAATCACAGCATATTTTTAAATAATTCATTTTTTTAATGAAAAGCCCTACAGTTACGTCACACTTTAGGCTATATATTTTCACGCTATTAAACTTAGTTGATTTGATAAATAAATTGGATAAAAATCCTGTGTGAAAGAGACCATAATTTGCTACCAACATCAAGGAAGCAAGATTGTCATTAAGTCATGTCATTTTGACATTTGCAATTGAATTTGACAAATGTAATCAATATAACAATTTTCATAATTTCATGTGAATGAAGTCGCTTGGGGACAGGTAGTTACATATAAAGATTGAATTCAAGTGAAAAAAATTACTGACAATACCAAAAAACCATAATTCTTTATAGATAAGTGGTAGATATAGAAAGTAAATGCTGACAAAAGATAACAGATACAAGTTACATATCTGAGTGCATGAATCACACTGAAATGATAACATTATTTTGTTACTGATAAAAAGTCAGGAAAATATAAAGTCAAAGGTTACAAACCAATATTATTCTAGTCTATACTCATATAATAAAGAGGAAAGATTTTTATTTTTCAATTTCTGTATGTATTTGATTCACATAATGACTACTGGGCCGATTTTAAAAAATGACCATTTAAAAGCTATGTTATCAGTGATTAACTTAAGCTATATATTTATTTATTTTTTATTTCATGTGGGCTAAGTCGCAAGCCTCAGCTAGTTGTTTATGAAAAAATAGAATTATAGAGTGACAATACCAGTAAGAAAAATCACAAAAACCTAGTATTTATTTTGATATTATTTTGATCTGCTGAAATAACTATAATATAAACTGTGATTTTTTTTAAAGAGTAGGGGGCAAACAATGGGGTAATCATTGACTGCCTCCATCCTTTTTACTCTTGTTGTGAAAAACAAAGATAACAGTATTTTGTTGTATAGATTATTTGGTACATCACTCAATAACACTGTCAGTGGAGCATTTTTTAAATAGTTATTTATTGAAAAAAAGACCATTTTACATATTTTAAAAATTGCATATAAAGGTATTTTTATTGGTTTTAGCGTAAAATACCTTTACATGTATTTTTGTTTTTTTTTTTCTAAATTCAAGTTTACCCTCGGCTTTTTATACAACAAATGAAAATTAGATAATAGACCATTTATAAATAAGTTATAGATAAACAATCTTAATGATATAGTGAATAAAGGTGACATTCCCATGATTGACGTCATGCACTGGTAGCATTGACCTATTTGACTGGAGGCCTTATTGTCTCAATGCATTCAATTGGTTATGGCCATTACAATTTAGTGGACTATGATTTTTGTTAAACTTCAACATAAGCATGATATGTAAGAAAAATACATAAATAAGTTATATAAATATATTATTAGAAAATAAAGAAAATTTATGTCATTATAAAAAATTAGAAAAGTATACTTAGTAACAATGAAACAAACATGAATCAGGAGTGGAATAATGAAGCAACAAAAATGTAAAAAAAAACAAAATATTTGAGAACTTTTTTGAAGTTGGTTGAAATTCTCAATACTCATAATTTCAAATTATACTTCTAATGAAACAAATTTTTAAATAAAACCATCTTAACTTTACAACCGCAAAATGTCCATGTCCTTTATAAAGATCATACACACAAAAGGTTGTATGAAGACCTGAAGATAATTTACATTTTAACAATCTTGATGGTCTAATTGTTGATTTTACTTGTATCATACCTGAGTGTGCAAGCCTTCTGCCCACAAGTGGGCTGTCCAGCAACAAGCGTCGCAGGGACCAGCGGCCGAGCACGCCGCCACCCCAGTTACACCCGCCGCCACCGCTGCTGCTGCTGCCGCCGCGCCGCATCCCGTCCCTCTCAACCATCACTAGCACATCACACTACACGGTACTTCTTAAAAACTATTTATTCATACACTACTTCGATAGCATACGGTTACTTCGATGTCGTTATCCTCCAGACTCTTTGTACACAAAAAACTACAGTACAAATTACTCACTGGCAACGCATCAGCGAGAGAAAGTGCTGATGACCAGACGGTAAGTACGTGCCTACGAGACCGTTCCTATCCAAAGATGCAGTGTACAGAAAAGGATCGGAATCTCACAAGAAAACTCATCTTTATCGAGTCCAATCAGTAGGCAATGAATATTTTATCGCGGTAGCAAACGAGGAATTGATATAAGTGATGAGTACAGAGTACATAAAAATCGGCAATGGATTATTTATCAAAATAAAAATGCGCTAAAGACCAAGCGATAACAGCGCAACAAAACACGCAACTCGACACAACTGTCAGATCGAGACAAACTTGAAAAACTCAAGAAAGAAAGGTGTCCGCTCTAGTGATGTACAGTACAGTCTTAATCGTAAATATTCGTTTCCCAGAGTGATAGGGTTGGAGCGAATCGACTATGACTCGTTTTATTTTATTTTAGGTCCTGGCAACATTTTTTTTGTAACCAAGATTTTATTAATAACCATTTTTACAAAAAGTAAATTATTGTTGTCTTCGTAATCTATTTTTTTTACATCTTCATTATTTCGTTGATTTTAGATATAATGAATGAAGATCTTTGCTCAGTCCAGTCAGCATTCTTTCTGCCCGATTCAAACAGTACATTTGGATAGTTACAACGGCAAGCGATACTCATTGGAGCCTGTTAGCATTCTCAATTTGCCAGTTGATAGACGGCCAAATCAGATCGGTACTAACCAACTGTACTGACCAAGTGTAAACCGAGCACTCTGTCGCCCACTACCATCTTCAGTTATAGTGTCACAAGGATATTGTGGCACCTTTTTGACATTGACAGGGTGGCGCCTCTGAGCATTTAGGGCTACCAGCAAGGTAATATTTCCGCATTAAAGGGAAATTCTTTCCTTTTGAAAACGAAAACGCAAAGGAAGTACTTGTACCTTACAATGTAACTTGGAAATGCCCTAGACTTCGTTTGTCGGTTAGAAGGCTCTATAGTTAAAGAATCTTTGTAGCAAACTTTTAGCAATGCACTCTCTTGAGACATTTAGGGAAGGAATAGTCTTAACATAATAGAAATAGTCTTACTTAGCGCTCATCTACAGAATAATAGAAATCTTAATTATTGTTGTTTATAATCAATGCACAGTACAAGTATGTGGTTAGTTTTTGATACATTAATGGGTACACAGAGTAACTTCCTTAATACGTAAGTAAATATGAAATTAACATCAAGAAGGCCATACTTCCAGGTGCACAAAACACGTTACAATAAAGGGTCGGACACTGCAATTTGAAACAGGAAATAAAACAGCTTTCAGGAAAATATTTTTAAGTTAATTAGTATATAACATTTTTTTAAATTGCAAATCTAAAAATATGCGTCGCTTTGAGAGTTAGGGAATTTCTTGATTAACAAATGGTAACAAATTCTGATTACAACAGACACAAGATGATTTACATTTTCAAATGTAATTACTGGACTCAAATGTAATTACTGGACTCCCCTACTAATTCTCAGCAATAAAAATATCTCCCACTAAAAAAAACTCTCTTGCACTACTTTTAAACGCTTTCAACGCTTTATTTTATGGAATAACATTAAAAAGTCACACAAAATACGTAAAGTAATGACGCAAAGTGAACTGACTGACAAGCTATGTCACTATTACCCTGACATTAAATGTCACTTCTCATTGCCGGGTGCTACAAGATTCATGTACATCGTACATCATTCATACATATCTGTTGTAATTTGTTATCTATGCTTTCAAGTCAATTATCAAAAACAATCAAGCGATAGAAGAGAGATTTTTATTATAAGTTCTCAGATTGAATAGTAGAATTTTATTAAAGGTTTCTTATTAGTTTTAAAATATATGCGTCAGAATGGATCTAAAAATGTTACTATTTTTTACTTTGTTCGTCTTAATTTCTAATGTTTCGTGTAAAAATAAATACAGCAAGTCGGCTAATGAGAAAAAGAAAAGTGATGTGGACTTTAGGA
>NW_013526915.1:2387888-2393002 GCF_000836215.1 Papilio polytes | reverse complement strand
ATATCATGAATGTGTATGGATTGAGAGAGCATTTCGATGACAAGCATATCGGAAGACAGAAAATGGACCCAGTAAGTTACTATCATCATCATATCTCTGTCCTTATCTAATGGACAGCTGATGTGGCAACCCTTTTTTACTAACTAAATAGAGTAAATACTTGAAGATTATCTTAAAATAGATACACACATACCCTGCTACTTACATTTTGTATTAAAGAGAATGATGATGCCATAGCAGTTTATGTTTTTAATATTCTATATGAGATCATCATATCACACAAGCTATAATTTACTAGACTCATAAAATATCTCGACATGGCAACAGTTTCAAATGAACATATTTTTAAATTACGGTCATGATTTCATAAACAGTTGCTGACTTATTTATTGACAATACAACTTTATCTCCATATATTTAAGTCCAAATGATTAATTATTAATGACTCATTGCACTTTATAACACTATAAAAACCTTATAAAGCTAACACTGGGTCCTTGTTTTTACAATGTAATTAAGTCCTAGTGATTAGGTTATGGAATCAAGATTATTTCATAGTCTGACTCTGTAAGTAAAACTTTACAGTGACATGCTAATGACTGCTAGGTTGGTAAGTATTCCTAATTAAAAGATGAATGGACTTGAATAAAATTTGTAACAGATGTATTACATTCTGGAATAACACATATGCTATTTCTTTAATTCAGTCATGCAGTATAACTACTTCATACCAATATTGTAAATGAAAAAGTTTAGATGGATGGATGTTTGTTAGAGTTTGTAGACTAAAGGCTGAATGGATCTTGATGAAATTTGGCATAGATGTAGAGGATAGTCTGAAAGAATGCATAGGCTATTTACTTTTGTTTTTTTATATTCCACGCGGATGGAATCGCGGGCGAAAGTTAGTATACTAATATAATTAAGAGGAAAGGTTTGTATTTTTGTATGTATAGCAATAACTCAAAAACTATTGGGTCTATATGAATTTTTTTTTCTACCAATAAATAGCTATGTTATCACTGAAGGAGATTGGCTATATTATTGTTTACTATATTATATTTTTTTTACAGCTATTGTTATCTAAAATATATGAATTAATGTGATAATTTTTTTTATATCATTACAGGAGCATAATTCAGCAATGGATGAATACATTAACCGCAGTTTATTCAAAGACAAGAAGTTGAACATGCTGTGGTCGAAGGCGGAGGCATCAGGGTTTACTCCGGAGGAGCTGGCGGCGCTGCGCGAGGAGTTCACACACCACCAGGAGAAGATCGACCAGTACTATGATTTGCTCGGCAATGTGGAGACAGAAGGACATGAAGGATTTAAAAGTATGCAAGTTTTAATATTATTTTACTGTTTAATAATGCTTTACCACTTTAGTTATCATTAGCACATGGCTTGCTTAAACTCTCAGAGTCTGTTAAGCACTAAGGTTGTTAGTGATTAATTAATAATTCTTATATGCAACCACAGCAACACTTAAGTGTTATATCTTACTAATATTATAAATGAGAAAATTGAGATGGATGGAAGGATGTTTGTTAGAGTCTGTAGCCAAAAAGACTGAATGGATCTCAATGTAATTTGGTATACAACACATAGGCTACTTATTTTTGTTTCTTGTTTTTTAATTCCACACAGACGGAGTCGCGAGGAAAAGCTAGTTTTATTCTCTATGTTTCTAGATGCCATTAATGATGAAGAAATGGTAAACTTCAATGAAGTGAACTTGGAAACAAATGAGGTATTGAACAAGGACTTCGTGGATAAGGCCAACTTGTTAAGAGATAAGCACCGCGGTCTGCGCGACGGATATGACCGTCTCCAGCGCATTTCCGCTAGAGGTCAGTTCACTTCTTGTATTAAAAAAACATAATCTTCAAAACTTAATGCACTAAAACACACTGATCTGTATAAATGGATAGAAGTTTTATATTGTTCTGACTTAAACACGACTGTTGATGGTAATGATAGTTATTTTTTTAATTAGTTTCAATACTTACTACTACCTTTATCCGCGGCCAACAGCGCCAAGGTACCAAAATCCAAAAATGTAAATTTTTATAGCCTGTCCATTAATAGAGGTCAGTGACTTATGTTATTGTGAAGTTATTGTTATTTTCATTTCAGTGTCAGACAAGATAGTGAATCAATACATCATAATAATTGTTTAAAATTCGAAATTATATTTTCAGGTCCCAACAACAAGGAGTTCGTGGAGCCGAAGGTGCAAGGCTTGTGGCGAATGGCCGCCGCCGCCAACTTCACGGTCGACGAGCTCGCCTCTATAAAGGTAATTTATAATTTAATATTAACTAAGTGTAGGATTCCACTGTGGTTTTCAACATATTTGGAACAATTTCATTGAAACATTGTTGTATTAATAATGCAACACATACTTTTGGTTAAGAATAATAGCAAAGTAAAGAAAATCTTTTTTTTTTTTTTTACAATTCGATTATATTTTTCGTTCAATGTTGTTTTTATTGAAATCAATGTTATTTACAATATTATATGGGCTATCAGCCGTAGGCAATTTAACTTTGTATTAGCGATATCGTTGATCGAAAAGTCAAAAATGGAACAGACAGTAACATTCCTTATGTACCGTGTTTATTCTTGTGCGTTTTAATACATTTTATCGATCGATATTACCGAAGGTATTTAGAGGGTCTTTTAAAGGTCTATCTGTCCGTCAGGTGGAGCTGCAGCACTACGAGTCTCGCCTGCTGAAGCTGCGCCACCTGCAGGCAGACCACGTAAGCAATCTAGAGAAACATCACTCCAAGGTCGCGTAATGTCATGCTTTCTTTTTATTTCATTAGATTACATACATTGTTAATTTCAATTTCGTTGTTGTTAAGTTCTGTTCTTCATTAGAATATTCTTTTATTTTTGTCGTGTTTTTAGTTGCAATCGATCCTTTAAACTGGTGCTGTTTGTCAAATTACTTTATGTCAAAATCTTGCCAGTTTGAACTTTGACAATAATAAATTATTTATTACTTACTAAAAAAAGTACAAAATTCTAGAATATAACCCTTACATGAATGATTTGTTGGCTAACTCTTAAAACAATTTAACATTCCTGGATGTTTGGTAACTATAGATTTTTTGTGAGGAATTTTGAGTTTTTTAATTCAGCACAGAAGACAGAGACCAATACATAAAAATGTATTTTTACTATAGGTGGCAGCTAGTGGAGACAAGATGGACATGTTCGCGGAGCAGCAGCAGCAGATAAAGAAGCATTCCAGAAAGGTAGAGAAGATGCACGACGATTTGCACAAGAGGATCGCACAGCGTCACACAGAGTTGTAGTTATTTTTTTTTTTAATTAGGAATATATTACCTTTTAAGTAACCAGTGATTTCCAAAGGCATTTATTTTATAAAATCAAGAATGAAAAGGTCTTCATTTAAACAGATTTTAAATATTCTTTTACAATTAGAAATTTAGTTATAAATGTGCTGGATTTCGCCGTGACGCCAACAGGAGCAGCTAAAGTGTACGCAGCAAGAATTTTTACATTGACTTGATCTCTGTCGCACCTAAGTAAATATTCTACTCCTGAAGTTTGAAGATCGTTAAGTTTTATTATTACTGTTTTTTGTATTGCCCATCAAAAATGTTTACTTTTTTTGTGTAAAGAATCTTTACAAACACCTACATATCAAGTTGTAAAAAAAGAGGACAATTATGATTTCGTCATTTTTATAAGTCGCTAGATTTGATTATTTTTATTACATTTTCTTAATTCAGTTTAAAGGTTTATTTTTGAGATCTAATTATTTTTAAAAAACTCATTTGGTGTTTGACACAGCTGTAACTGTAAAGTACATATTTTTGTTTAAATAGAATCTCTTGTTTTTAGGATTTATTTTATAATCTTTATTTTTGCAATATACAAAGAAACTGTATTGACGATGTTTTATTTATCTCTCGAAACTGATTATGGGAATTGCAATCCATAAACCATATTCTGTGCCTAAAATTTCAAAGTAAATTTGTCAGAGCCCAAAACCTCTATAACATAGACCATTGATAACTTAAAACATTTTGTGTTTCCCTTGGACTTTAACTTATCGAGGTTCTACTGTATAACAAAGGTGCATAAGTAGAGGTTCTAAAGTGTTTAGTTGCGTTTCGTTTAAAAACAAATGATTCAGGCTCTAGAATCTTATCCACTGTTTTCCTACAAAATTTAATGCCCCTCTAGCAAAATTGAGGTTTTATTTAAATTTTTTACAGTTCAGTAATACTGAGGTGACCATGTTTTTATCATTATTAGATGAAATTACGTTATTTTTTACAAGTTAGTTGTATACAAGTGTAGTGTGGAGGCTCTCATCAAAAACAACTCGTTATATTTCGACATCGCTTTATTTTCCTATAACTTACCGCGCAATCCGCGTTTCATTGTATTCGAGACAAGCAGCTGCTCGGTAAATAATTTAAGTTAAATATACACATTACCCAAATAAACCTATTTAAGAAACAAAAAAAAAATCGAGAAGAATATAGAGAGATATAGAGTAGGTGGTATTAAAAACAGCAGTAGGTACAGTGCATCAATATATGATATTTAATCTTCATGTACAAGCAAATTTATTAATACACGTTTAATAATCGGCCAGTTTGCGTATCATCCAAAATGAATATGTTATTATGCCGTAACACATAGTATAGAGTGCGGGCTGTTGGGCTGTGGGGCTGTGGGGCTGCGCCCGCCCCCGCCCCAGCCGCAGCCCNNNNCTTCACTTCAGTCGGTCGTACAGTACGGGTCTCATCTCGATAGGACATTTTCTCTATTATGTATATAGATAATCTGTATAATATAATTCTTTCTCACTAATATCTACACCGATTCAAGGGTTACAGTTACATATAATCCTCGAGGTTGCTGCCACGTCGCTTAGTGTGTCCACTTGCTCCACGTTTGCTGCAAACAAACAGACAAACATATCATATATTATGTAGAGAAAAGATTTGTATTCTGGTATGTATTTGGTACACGTAAAAACTACTGGGCAGATTTTTTAAATTCATTCACCAGTAGAAAGGTAATTTATCTGTGAATAACACCGACTACATTTATTTTTT
>NW_013526915.1:2381318-2383310 GCF_000836215.1 Papilio polytes | reverse complement strand
ATCATGGCCGCGATCAGACTCGCCGCCTGCTTCGTCGCCTCCGCTGATCCCCTGCAACGCACACAACTTATGTATACCATCATTTTTAGTGTGTTTACTATTTCCAGAGAAATAAAACTTATGTTCCAATTCTATGAATTATATTGCAAATTTTAAAATGCCACTAGGTTCTATTCCTTGTACTGAATTATCTAATAACAACTTTATTCTCATTATTCTATAGTTCTTTCTAATTAATTACTTTACACAATTTAAAGTAGATAAGTGTCATAAAACCCTTTTTACGTATTTGGGTATTTCATCGTTTTTTTATCACTAGTTTAATAGTAAAGCCTGCTCAATTCGGACAATTTAAACTAAACAGACAATATGTTAAGAACATATGAGTAATAAGAGTGTAATAATTCGAAGTTCTATACTAACTTGATGGTAATGATGCGTTCGCCCTGTCCCTTGCCCTGCTTGTCCACCTCGATGTGAGCGCCGGTGGCGGAGCGGATGGCGTTGATGTTGCTGCCCGCGCGACCGATCACACGAGAGATCGCGTGCGCGCCCACAGACACCTTCTTGCATCTAAATACAACACCATAAAACATTCATTATTACATTCTTCAAATATCTTGGCGGATCAAGGTCATTAGCGCGTTGCTCAGTGCCCACCCCTCTAATGAATAGATATTTGTTATTTCGTATCTATAAAAGGGGCTACCAGATCTTGATGAAATTTGACGTAAATGTAGAATATTGTCTGGAAGAACACATAGGTTTTTTACGCTTTTTTGTTTCGCGCGGACAAAATAGTCTGTATTTTTTAGTACAGTTAGTATTGATAGCTATTACCAGGAGATAATGACACTGAATACGGCACTTTGAGTAACTGTCTCCGAGTATTTTGTTACTGACCCGGGCTCGACGGCGGAGAGCGTCTGCACGCTGGACTTGCGGACCACCTCCTTCCAGCCCTCCTCGCGCCGCCCTCCGGCACACGCACTCTTCGGGGAGGTGCTCTTGCCCTCCACCTCCCATCTAACAGACATAAAAAACTTAATACATACAAAAAACTTTTTTATGTAAAATTAAATAACATTATGTAAATTTATTGAATTAATTCGAAATGATAAATATTAAATATGCTACAGAAAAAAAAAACAAAAATCAATGTCCACTTTCAAATAAAAAGCATGCAATACATATTTAATTTGCAAAATAAAAAAAATACATGCATTTGAACAATTATGAGATAAATTCCTAAAAATCGCCATCTTTCACATCTCAAAGAATCTGTTGAATTTCGTTGACACTGATTTTTGTTTCCGTCAACGTGAGCTCACTTACTGATGGTGTATCTTTTTAGTTTTGTCGCCAGCATCGACATCGTCCTTATCCACATTAAGTCGTGTCGATTCAAACACTTGGCTCTTTCTCGAGCTGCTGCCGAATTTGTTTACGTTCTGTACCGTTATACTCTTAGGTATATCCTCTTCAGGTTTTCTGTAAATAACATTTACAGCTAGGATGACATTTTCTAAATTATTTAAAAATTCTTGCATTTCCCATTTTCCAAATTTGATTCCAGTCGTTGATAGAATCGGATCAATATAGAACACCATCTTTCTTGTTACAAATATATTTAAACTACTAAGAAAAAGCTTTAAACAACAAAATAATAAGGCATGCTAAGTCACATTAACGGCCGATTACTGAAAAAAAAACTTTAAAACTTTGCATCATAAGCACTGCATACAATCTGACAGACATAATTTTACTGAAGCTTCAATATTCGGCCATAATAATCTAAATCTACACTAATGTTATAAAGAGGAAAGATTTGTATTTTGTATGTATTGAAATACATCAAAAATTACTGAGTGGATTTCAAAAATTTTTTCACCATTAAAAAACCACGTTATCAGTGAGTAACGTGGAATTCGTGTAGCTATAGTTGTGAATATAAGCCAAATTACTGTCGCAGTGTTGTTATATCTCTCCGCG
>NW_013526915.1:2377152-2380885 GCF_000836215.1 Papilio polytes | reverse complement strand
TTTGTTCCTCCAGACTATCCTCTAATATGCCAAATTCGAGATCCCTTTAGCAAATTTTTTCCCATTAAAATTTTCGCATTCATAACATGAGTGTGGAGTAAGACATTTTTTCTTAATATCAGTACAGTCAGCTGCATATACATTTAAAACATTAGAAAGTTGGATAGGTCTATGGATTCCAAAATATGTATAGAGTTATCCATCTGTATATTGTCGACATTAAAATTATGCTATTAACGAAAGTTCATGCATATTTTTATTCATGACACTGTACATAAAATGACAAATAGGCAAAACTAACGGAATAAACATATAAGATGGATTTCTTAGAGGTTAGAAACATGGGCGTTTGAAATCAAGATGTTGGTTATAGAGCGAAGGGGACGAAATTGACAAGATAGTTAGAAATTAAAAGTTAAAATAAATTGTATACCTTATCTGGTTGTTTCTTATTAGGGGGTGCAGGGGGCGCGGCCGGCGGGGGTGCAGTCTTGTCCTCCTTCTTTTTCTTCTTGGTTTTAGTGGTGGGCGCGGGCGGCGCCTTCACGTCCGATGAAGAACAGGAACCCTATGCGGAGAGTCATAATTGCATTACATTGTCCTAATAATCTGTTAAAATATATTAACTCTACTCCCTTCGAAAATCAGGGGATAACCCCAAAGATTGTGTATTTTAAACTATGGCATTATATAAAATTCAGCTTAAAGGCCTAATCTTCCATAAGGAATAATGTACAGCTGCATAAATATGTATGCATTTAAAAAATTACAAACTTGTATACGACTTCACTTTAACAAAAAGGAGCATGTGGTCGAGACTTCGAAAATGAAAAGTTTCTAAATTTTTGTAAATCTAACTAATATTATAAATGCCAAAGGTGGATGGATGGATGCGTGTTAGAGTTTGTAGCCTAAACTCCATGAAATTTGGCATAGATTTAGAACATAGTCTGGAAGAACACATAGGCTACACATTTTTTTTTTTAAATTCCACTCGGACGGAGTACCTGGCGAAAGCTAGTGTATACATATTTTTACAGCTGACTGTACACATCCCTAGCTGTTATAGCTAAAGTAAAGAACAAGTCGAATTGTTTTGTTTTTTTACCTGCGAGTTGGCGTCGATGCCGGAGTCGCCCTCCTCCTTGGCGACGGGCTCGTCGTCCGGCTCGCCGCCCTCCGAGCACTCGCCCAGCGCCTTCTCGCAGTACAACGAGTTCTTGTCGTTCTCCTCCTGCAGCTTCCGTCTTTCCTCCTGTATAGTTAATTTAAACTTTACGATCATAGTATCATAGTATCACTGTATTGTAAAAAAATTTAAACTAGATTTCACTAGTACTGAGTCAAAAGATATTAAATATCATTTACTATCTATATGTATTTTTTTAGAAAACGACTCTGTCGTAGTTTGTTCTCAAATCGAATATTGTTTGTACAATTAGTATCAAGTATAGTAGAATTTGAATCGAATCATAAAGTAACTACTTCATTAACTTTACACTGTTTTATTTAAAAAAAAAATACAAGGATCCTACGGCAGTTGGTAATTTTGTGAGCTAATAATGTCATCTTGGAAGCGTCATATTTTAACAAATGAAGGAGTGGCAACCGCACGGGTAAAAAATAAAATAACATATAACTTGGTTTTCTTTTCAACATTGCGATGGTTATTGGTAACACTAAAAACTAGCAGGCGCTGCCCTCTGTCAAAAAACGGACATAAGATCCTTGTAATTTAATATCAGGGGTGGCAAACCACTGGCAATCGTGCTTCAAATGGCATATTTTGAACACGTTGAAAATCATTAAAAAATTACGAAAAAAGAGGGTTCACTATGGAATTGACGTAATAATCGCAGTCAAAATTATTCGATGGCACATCTAAGACGGTATTAAAAATTTCTTTAAAAAAGTGTTCGCCACCCCTGTTATATATAGTATTAGTAGTAAAGATAATGTGAAAATGTTCTTACAGTTGTTACCTTTTTCTCAATCTTCTTCTTCTTCTTGCGCTCGCGGCGGCGCGCGGCGGCGAGGCGGCGCGTCTCCTCGCGGCAGCGCTCGGCGTCCAGCTCCTCCAGCAGGATGGTGGCGTTCTGGTTGGCGCGCGCCGCCTGCGTCTCCTTCGCCGCGCGGATCACGCGCACGCACTCCTGGCACTTCTCCAGCACCTCCTTGTCGGAGATCGTGCAGATGTACCTAACACAACACTTACGGTTAAAACAAAAAACAATGCTATGAAACATTCAAACATGGGTATGTCGCTGGCTTTTTCATAACCTATGTTATGTCTGATTGAAGACACATCAAAAATTTATATTTCTAGTAAAGTAAATACAAAAAAATATATTTATACTAGCTTTCGCCCGCGACTCCGTCCGTATGGGATTAAAAAAAAAAACAAAAGTGAGTAGTCTGTGTTAATATCATCGTGACCAGATCAGCAGTTTAGGCTGCAAACTTTAACAAACATCCATCCATCTAAACTTCCAAATTTTTAATATCAGTAAGATTTTAACAATAAAGATAAAAAACACCAAATCAAAATGAAGACTGCAATATTGCAACTTTTAAGATAGCTAGAGTCTACGTAGGATAAATAATTTACCTGGTCATTTCCTGGTCGGAGGGGAACTGAGTGACGACTCCTACCATCCACTTGACTACTTTGGTGTGGCCCTTACGGAAAGCGGCCATCAGGCACGACACCTACACATATTAAAAAAATAAGACAAATAATTCAAACTACCGTCAGTTTTTTTATCAGAGCGAGTAAAATTACACTTTGAGTGCTGTCGGCCTTTTGAAGTTTTTAAAGAGTTATGTACCCAGATGTGTCACTATCGTTAAAACGTAAACAAATATTGTTTTTGTATACTTAAGAAGTTATCGTGTAACCAAATAATTGCAAAACATATTTTATTATTAATAGCAAATTAAAAATGATAAAACTAGTCATAGGTGTTTTTCATCACGTTCATGCATTCACTAAAATGTTTATAAAAGCTAGTGTTTTTGGTAATTTTTTATATTAATTCTAGCGTCTAATAGAGTTGAAAGTTACGAAATAAACCGGTATCATAGGTGCACTGCTCAGCAAAAGCTAACCAACATTATGTTAAAATTTGACATTTGTGGTTGATTTACTTGCTCTGATTAAATAATATAGTTTAGATGAAGTTTTGCAAAGCTAGATAAAACTACATAATGTTTCATATGTATGTATGTATGTATGTATGTATGTATTATAATTATTATTGTTATGATAAAAGGGGCAAACGAGTGGCGTGAACACCAAGGTGGTCAACGACGCCCATGGACATCCGCAACACCAGAGGAACTACAGATTCGTTTCCGGCCTTTGAGGAAATGATAGGCTCGCTTCTTGAAGGACCCTAAGTCGTATTGGATGTATGTTTGTATGTATGGTTTACCTTTCTATTGTCCTGTGAGTCGATGTCCGCGCCGGCGGCGTACAGCATCTCCACGACGGCGAGGTGTCCGCCGTTGGCCGCCAGCCACAGCGGGGAGTTACCCTTCTTGTTCTTCACCTCCACTGCCGCGCGTCTGACAGTAACATATTTCAACATTTTGTATATTTTCACACAAATAACATATAAAATCACTATATTTATACTAGTACAGTGGTCGACTAACTTATAACCCAAAGAGCCAAATATGAACTTTACACCAAGTAAAATTATAAAAAAATATTATAGGAACCTACAAATTC
>NW_013526915.1:2371199-2372969 GCF_000836215.1 Papilio polytes | reverse complement strand
TGTTGCTGCTGTTGCTGCTGCTCCTCATGTTGCTTATGCTGGATTTGCAGCAGTTGCTGCCGCAACTCTTCAAGTTGGTGCTGAACATAAAAACAACAATAGTGATTTTGACATCAAAATGACGCATATAATGCATAGATTAGTTACTTTTAGTGACTTACTTGGTTGAGGTTGGTGGCTAGTTGCTGCACTGGGAACAGATGTTGCGGAGGAGGGTACGGTGGAGTGGCGGGGGGATGAATTGTCGTAACACCTGCAATATATCATTTTTATTTCAATCACAGTTACGAATTAAAAAAAATGCTTTCCTTTGAACAACACACAAAGCGTTTATATACAAATGATGATCGTTTCTGATACAAATGATGTTCAAACACAAGTTGTTCAAATACATGTATTATATGTAGCAAATATTTTCTAACGTTACGATTATGTAAGGGGTACATAATGGCGATATTATAGTTGAAATGATTAATATTAATGAGGCTTATTAAATTAACATTGAAAATAAAAAATATAATATTACTTTCTCCAAATAGAGAAACTAATAACGTTAGTTACGATATAATGAAGTACATAGATTGTATGTATGCTCAAGAACATTGAAACCGGGTCACTTAAAAAAAATCTCGTAAGTATATTGATATAACAGTTAATTTTATGGATTAAAAATTACATAAATAAAAAACTGTTGATCTCACCATAATACAAAAATAAAAAAGATTTTGTACAATATAATTTTCTTGAATTTTAATGTTTGTGTTGCCACCTTGTCATTCAAATACTGCGTTTTCGTGGTTAATATTCTCCCATTCCTCTGTCCGCGAAAAAAACTATGTTTTAATACCTCAATTTAGGGATTTTTAATTGCCTTAAACCACCGTTAATTTAACAAAGCTAGCATTCTTAGTTTAAGAGATTTATTATTGTTTATTTTAAGTGACCCGGTTTTAATGCCGTTGAGTGTATTAGCAAGATGCAGTACAGTTGCAGCGACACTTGCCTTGAGCGCAGAACTGTATGTCCAGTGCGTGGAGCGCTGACGTGGCGAGTGTCGGCGGACCTTTACAATAACCCATTACATTATGTACCATTCAACATGTGTGCATATGTATCAAAGAAAAAAATGAACAATTTTATACATTCGCAAACTCGTGTACCATTAAATAAAAAAAAATTGTATTACACCGTAAAATACTCTGTATGTTCCAAAACAAGTTTAACACTTTAAATGCCACCTTACAGGCTATGCTAGTCAACACAACGAAAGGTGTTACGAGATAATTTCTGAACATACGTTTATTTTGGAGCTATTTTTTTTTATATTTTCATCTATGCTGTTTTTAGTTGTGTATTAACTTACCAGAGGGATCAGCTAACTCCAGCATGTTCCTCTCCGTGTCAGGTAGCGTGGTGTTTCGAGATTGGCCCGTGAGCACTTCGGTTCGCTGCTGAAAACAAACAAAAAAGTACATATTAAATCTAAACTTACTGAGAAAAAAAATTACCTACAACAAACTAAGTTACAATTATCCCTATTAATACATTCAACATACTAAATGCAACATATTTATTTCTAGAATTTAAGATCTAATGTCTACGCTTCTACGGAGTACAACTTACATTTAACTTTCTTTCAATGAAGTTTTTATTTTTAAATTTCTTGTTAATATCGCTCCACGTAAAGCCCGGCGGGGGGGTACAGTTAGCCATACTGTGATGGCACATCTACAGGCGGGAAGCAGGCAAACAAAGTAAATAAAATATAGC
>NW_013526915.1:2365801-2368981 GCF_000836215.1 Papilio polytes | reverse complement strand
CTCCAGCAGCAGCATGGCCAGCTCCACGTGCCCGCCGCACGCCGCCAGCGTCAGCGGCGACTCGAAGCTGTCCGTCGGCATGTTCACCTTACATACACACATATTTGTATTATAATAAAGATGCATCTATACTAATATACTAAAGCATAAATACTAAATACACACTACTAGTGGCGTATGATGTCAACATTCACTGCATGTTTTTGAATAATACTTTATTTGATAAAAAGCCCTCAATAACGACACGCCTTATCCTGTACATTTTCACGCTATTAACCTTAGGAGATTATATAAATTGAAAAAAAAAAAACCTTTATGTGGGAAAGGGACCATAAGCTGACAACATCAATGCAAGGTTGCCATGGTAACGGTTACTGTTATTAAATGTCAAAGGCCTTTGTTGATGACTTTGTGAATATGAATTTTGATATTTGCCATGAGAATTTGACAAATGTAAACAAAATAAAGCTTTTATAATTCTGTGCAGATGAAGCCGCACGGGAATAGCCGCTTAACTTGAAGGCAGAAAAAATTGCTTTATTATACATTATCTATATTTTTAAACAAATTAAACCGTTATTATGTTACCTGTGCGCCCGAGTCGAGCAGTAGGCGTGCGACCTCGACGTGTCCGTCCATGCTGGCCTCCATGAGTGCGGTGTGCATCTCGTCGGTCTTGTGCTCGCGGTCGGCGCCGGCGGCCAGCAGGAAGCGCACCATGTCCAGGTGGCCCTTGTAGCACGCCAGCGTCAGCGCTGACTCCTTGAACTCGTTCGAGTGAGTGTTGATGCCCGCGCCGTGCTCCAGGAGGATCTTAGCCACGCCCACGTGACCGGCGGACGCCGCCTACGTACACGGAATAATGACATTAACAATATTTTCTTTTGTTTTTAAAACATTTGTGAAGTGATCTTTTATTAATGGAATAGGATGTGTGACGATGGCCATCAAGTATATATTTGTTTAGTCGAAAATTTAAATTTTTATGTTACTAAACTTGTGTCAACTAACCCTTTTTTCCTCTAGTCATGTATAAATTAGTACTGTAAGTTCTAAGGATCATATACCCTAATTGATCTCTGAGGTCTAACCCTAATTGATCTGTATATTTCTCATCAATACCAATATTATAAAGAGGAAAGAAGAAGATTTGTATTTTTGTATGGAATAACTCAAAAACTACTAGGCCGATTTCAAAAATCATTAGAAATGATCATTAGAAAGCTGCGTTATCAGTGAATAACATAGGCTAGATTTGTTATTATTTTTAAATTATTGCGAGCAATTGCTTTACTAAATATACACTTGACGACAGTGACTGACTCTGTGGTGTCTGTTACTCACCTCCATGAGCGGCGTATGTCCGTTCTCGTTGTGGTCCTCGACGTTGGCGCCGTTGTCGAGCAGCGCGCGGACGCAGTCCTCGTGTCCGCCGGCGCAGGCGTACATGAGCGGCGTGTTGCCGGAGGTGGAAACAGCGTTAACATCCGCGCCATGCGCCACCAGCAGCCGCACGATGTCGACATGCCCCGCGCTCGCCGCCTCCATCAGGGGCGTGCAATCGCCCTGAACACAACACAATTAACATAACCAAACTTCACACTTAAATACTTGTAGTGGAAAAGCTAGGAAGGGCAAAAGAATTACATACTTCGTTTAAGATAATATAACAACTAAGTTTGCATACTGTCACATGTAGGTACTATGTTTACAAACGCACTCGAAAACCCAGATTTAAGTATTTTTTGGTGTAAATTAGAAGGTCATCATAAAACAAAGCTTGATATAAAACACTAATTAGATGTAAACTACCTATATTAACACAAAACAAACGCACTTCACAGATAACGCATCAAAATATAAAAAAGCCACGAAGATTTTAAGAAACTCCTTGCACGCACAAAACACTGACCTCAAAAAACAAAAGTATGTGTATATAAAACTAACTTTACACATGTCAAAAACAACTCACTCGTTTTCGTCGCATTCCTTTCAATATTCTCCTCATTCTCATACTTGTTATTTATTTCCTTATCACTTACAGACGGTACTTACTACTTGTATCTTATTTATTAAAAATAAAAATTTGCATTTACCTCTCAAACGTAAAATATTACTATACACCATTTTTCTACAATTACCTTATTTCACGTAATGATTGCATTTTGAATAATTAGAGGCAAATCGATTTTGAAAAAAATTTTAATTAAGAGAAACGATCTACTTTGACTCATTGACATTTATATCTGAAATCTATGTTCTTATAAAAATGTACGTACGAAAACATGTTTCTGTTCAAATATCCACAGTGGAAACTAAAGCTTAGATAGTAACTATGCAAATAAATATAGAATTTGAACCTATGGGCGATTTGTCGGCATTATTGATTCTTATCTGATAAGAGAAATCAAAATATATTTCCTCATCATAAAAGATTAACGATAAACCATCAATATTTAACGTGTATAGTTGCAATCTGCGTCAGGTAATAGTTACTGAAAAACCAGGCAAAATACTACTGACCTAATTTCCAAATGGGTAGGGAGGGGTACAGTTAAAAATAAAGGCCCACACCTGTGACAATTATCACATTAACTCGTCACGCAAAATCGGGTGAATCAGGCTCGGGTGTTGCATAACCATCTCTTATATAATTGCAATACATTTGCATTAATATGCTACATGACTTTTTAATTAAAATGTATAAATGGGATTTGTCAATATATTCACAAAAAACATATTTTTACTATATTGGTCACTTATATTTCACTTACCCATCTCGACTTTGTCAAAAATGGGCTTACTAAACACACACGTTTGGACACCTTACATCCGTTGAATCTTCATACTTACTTTTACTTACTAGATAAGCATAACCTATACTAATATTATAAAGAGGAAAGATTTGTATTTTTGGATTTTTCTATGTATTCGATTCACGTAAAAACTACTGGGCCGATTTCATAAATTCTTTCACCATTAGAAAGGTGATACCATTTATGTGTGCCATATTTTTTATTACTTTTTTTTATTTCACGCGGGTGAAATCGCGAATAACAGCTAGTGTTATCATAATTACATACCTTGATGCCGCGGTCCTCGACGCTGGCGTGCATCGCGAGCAACACCTGGGCGAGTTCATAGTACCCAGCGGAGCAGGCGAGGGAGAGGAGGGACTCG
>NW_013526915.1:2316195-2365543 GCF_000836215.1 Papilio polytes | reverse complement strand
CGTCGTCGACTCAATCTCGGAATATCATCATATAAAAATATTGCATGGTATCATAGTAAAATTAATTAATTATTACAACGATTATTAAAGACAGTTAACACAAACTAATATTGCAATATAATATTGTAGACAAAATAAATTAAATAGAAGATAAACGGACTTAGGAATTTATTAAAGTTTTCATAGCTTTATCTTAATTACATAATAACTGGACGTATTTGAATACGACAGCAAATAATTGTAGGTTAGAGGTATGGTTGAATACTATTTTATGATTTTCAAAAGTACCGATGCTGTATAATTTTCAATCATTATAAACTATATTTTTAAATAGCTTTCGCCCGCGACTCTGTCCGCGTAAAAAAAACAAATCTGAGGAGCCTATGTGTTCTTCCAGACTATCCTCTACGTCTATGCCAAATTTCATCGTAATCCATTCAGCCGTTCAGGCTACAAACTCAAACAAACAAACATCCATCCATCTAAACTTTCGCATTTATAATATTAGTATGAAGTTTGATTGGACTTAGTTACATTATTCGTTGCACTCCTGGTTGCCAGTTCGTTACAACGCTGTATTTGTGAAATGGTGTAAGTTTATTACTTAATGGAGAAATATGTCGAGGTCGTACATCTATAAATAAACCATTGACACAATTATTGTTCATGTTTTTATTTTACCTCTTTTGTTTAACACGAGGTTACATACATACAGACATACAAATAGTTTCAATGTTAACAAAACTTAAATTACACTAATTTTAGATGTATCCTTAAAATTTGATTGTATTTGTTCAATCTTACTTATATTATAAATGCGAAAGTTTTGATGGATGGATGGATGTTAGAGTATGTAGCCTAAACAGCTAAACTGGTTTTGATGAAATTTGTTGTAGATGTACAGGACAGTCTGGAAGAACACATAGGCTACTCACTTTTGTTTTTTATAAACCCACGAGGACGCAATCGCGGGCGAAAGCTAGTACGATATATTGGTTACTAGTAATTATATCTAAATATCTTTACAATTAATTTTGCTAACAAGTTTTCATTTTTTTTTTTCATATATCCTAGACATGCAATTGGTATTGCAATATTTTCCTTCAATTGCCTCATAAGTGATCATTAAAAAGTGTTATAATTTCACTTGTTAGCGCCGTTCGTCGAAATAAAATACTTAGCTTGTGTGTTATGAAACGTAACCTTTCATTACTGAGAATTTAGATTGTTTATTAGCTTTTGCCCGCGATTACGTCCGCGTGGAATAGAAAAAACAAAAGTGGAGAGCTTATGTGTTTTACCAGACTATCCTCTACGGCTTTACCAAATTTCATAGAAATTCGTTCAGCAGTTTAGGCTACAAATTCTAACAAACATCTATTCATCCATCTAAACTTTCTCATTTACAATATTAGTAGGATTGATACAAAATATATATTTCCATCCTCTTTACTCTATACAGAAAAGATAGAAACAATAAACTTTCGTACAGATGCCTGAGGATCTTTCAGATATGGTCATTTAAGAGTAACATTCTTATCTACCATCATATCCTACTCGCCATAAAACGATCCTATCCATTAAAAATGGAACGTACCTGGCATGACCCAAAACAATGCAGTTGTTTATTTGTTCGCAATGCATTAAGTCGGCTGCGACGCACTCGGGGGCCCGATAGTCCGCACTTATTCACACAAAGTACGCAGCATTTGATATATTGCTCGACAAACATACCAATAAAAGATAATTATTAAAATAACAACGTTCATTATATTTTTAAAATGATTATAGCGAACCAATTGTGTATGAAAATTACGGGAAATCACAAAAAGTTGCGACCCTCACTGATGAGGAATCGACGCAAGGAGGCAAATAGAGAAAGCGAGAGAGGGAGAGAGTAAGAGAGAGAGAACATGGGACCAATTAACACGGTGACAAAAAGAAAACGAAATCATTAAGTACTAATTAAAAATATTTGCCAATTCAAACCATCGGACATACAATTAGCTATTTTTAATATAAGCAAAATTTTCGTATTCGCATAACCGACAGTATCTACAATGTTTTTTGTCGCGTGACGTCATATGTTGTGATGTGCTAGGGTCCTGTGGAAAGTTCCAGATGTATCCGAAGCTATATTACGCATCACAGCTTAAGGGCAGATTTTTTAGTTTATTCCGGTGTTCGTTTACTCTTAATTTCCAGAAATTATTTCGGCTAATTTTTCGATTCAAATTTCATTCGATCTTGTATATGGTATTTTTATTTATATTTGTACAATTTGTATCATATCACGTAGCGTTTGTTAATCCGTTGCCACCGTGGAAACTGTAGTCGTTACTTGGAGATGTTATCCATGGGAAGAAACCGGTTTAGCAATCAACTGAAGGACTGTTTATTGTGCAACATGCACATATTTCTGATTGATCGTTCATTTAAGGAAGTGTTTACTACTAAATTAAATTATCAACTTTTAAAAATTTAATTCACTGTAGGTACTACAGAGAAATTAGATTCTCACTTGAAAACTAATTACAGCAAACTACAACCACCTTAGTTACAATTGAAATTGCTATAGCAATCACATACTTGAGAAGTTATCGACGTTAATTGCATAGTGCAAATATTTCAACGATAGATGGGTTGGAAATTAAAATCCGTGAGCAGCTTAAACTAGCCGATGTGTGTGTGTGCGTGTGTAACTTACGGTTTATCCTGGTGATGGTGACGGTGGTGTGCGGGGGGCTGGTCGCTGCGCATGCGTGTCAGCGCGGCCGCCGCCTCGTCCAGCGCGCACGACACCGACGACGTCAGCCGCCGCAGCACCTCGGGATCCGCGAGGTGCTTGCCCTCGCCAGACAACTTGCCGATGCCTACGCAACCAAACAACTTTTAATACAAAATACCAATGAAAAGCTACCTTTAACCTTTTTTTTATCAAACAACTAAATTATACTAATATAATAAATGAGAAAGTTTATATGGATGGATGTTAGTTAGAGTTTGTAGCCTAAACAGCTGAACATATTTTGATGAAATTAAATACAGATGTAGAGGATAGTCTGGAAGAACACTTCGGATACTTTTGGTTTTATTAATTCCACGCGGACGGAGTCGCGGGTATATTAAAATTTAGGATTTTAACTCAGTTAAATATATTTTTAGTTAAATACATTTGTGAAGTGCAACAAATTTGGTATTGAGTCATTAAATTACTGTATTTATTTAATTTTTTATCATTTGCATTGTTTGTCCTCCTTCTTTCCCAATCGGTGTCACCAGATTTCCGTATCCACTTCACGTATACATTAATAGTAAAACAATAATAGTCTAGAGAATTAATATTCAAGAATAGTAAATTACCTTAACAGACTGCGTACCGACGCATTTAATTGTTAAACGTGGAGAGACTACATACTAGAATTATATTCAAGAACATTTTCAACTAGGTCCTGAATCTAAAAATCTACCGCGGGAAACATCTATGAATCTGTTTCTATAGATTTCTATAGCTGCAGCCAGAGAAATAAAACTAACGTAAACTGGTCATTTAAACGTGGATTTTGCAATGCAGAATGGTTTTAAAAAGACATCAATCTCAAATATTTTCAAAGACAAAGGTAAGAAGTACAGTACAAACTTAGACCGGGCTTATACATGCCAGTAGGTACACTTGCATACAAGCTACTGGCGCGTGTTAGCTAAATACACGTGACCGCTTATGGGACTACGGTCTCGTGTGTTTCGTGAACATTTTACTGTCATGTGTGTAAGCATTGCAGGAGTAACTTGCATGCCAGCTATTATTCCATTTTACTGGCATGTATTCCCAGCCTTATGGTAACATCTACCTAGGAATAGAAGGTACGGAACATTGCCCTCGTGTAACCTCGACAATCGTTTTACTATCGATACTATCGCGGTGCCTTTCAAAGTCATTTACTTTTACGTAAGCAAAGCTATATGCATCTAGTGAACTTTTATAATACGAAAAAGTTTTCATTTGTAAACGAAATACATCCTAACACAAGTGTCATGCACATGGGTGTAAAAAGCAAGGTTGAATGCTCAATATTCTGAGAACTCATTTCGTAATTACGGTAACATAATAATATAATTAAAACATTTAGTCGCAATGCGGATATTTCTCTCACTCATGAATCAATATGTAATCAGCACTGAGGTCTAAATAATTGGCCATATCCATATTAAAATCGATTGACAACTATTACATAAAGGTGAAATTTCCAAAAATATCAAGATTACCATCTCTTTCTGTCCTATTAGTTTAGAAAAGAAGAGTTCATATAATAACAATACTTGTTGATTGCATTAAAACATCTCGACTATATACCAATACCGACATTCGAAGGCTGAGTACACACCTGTGCCGTATGAACTCGGCCGAAATTCGTTCACCAGCGTTGCAACCGTCCGAGAGAACACGTTCATTTCATTCGACACATGTCTCGTAAATCAAACAAAAATTCTATGCATTCGAATATTTTTTTATTGTAAAAATTAAATGGTTAACGATTTAAATATTCTATTAGTGGATTTTAAAATCGATTTAGTTAAAAAGTATGACTTGAAATTGAAATCTTCAATTCAATTTAACACGAAGGGTTTAAAAAATAAAGGTATTCCCTTTTTTATACTACTGGATCTATGTACCAACTTCATAACCTAAATACCAGTGAACAGAGACATTTTGTATACCAATATAATAAAGAGAAAAACTTTGTTTCATCATCATCATCATCATCATCATCATCAAGCCTTTATCTGCCCACTGTTGGGCTTAGGCCTTTCCCAATACCTTCAACAGATTGCGAAAACTTTGTTTGATTGTAATAAAATAACTCAAAAACTACTGGGCCGATTGTAAAAACTCTTTCACTATTAAAAAGCTACGTTGTCAGTGAGTAACATAGGCTGCTAACTTTAATATTATTTTTTAATTTCACGCGGATGAGTCGCAGGCGAAAGCTAGTGTTAAATAAACCTTCTAGAACAGTCAGTATGCAAGGATATGCAATCATCAACTCCAAGGAAGTCATGAGTTTCACTGCTCTGCTTATAAACTATCCGGTCACATTTAACTTAATATTTCTATCGATTTATCAAAATGTACAGTTTAAAAACGCCCATCAGAAGTCACGTTACCCTCTTCAAACGTGTAGGGCTTCTTCGGTCAATGGCGGCTATAGGAAGGCTTTCGAAACCGGCTCGAACGAATTTAAACTAAGGAAAAAAGTTACCGGCTAAATGAACTTATGAAATTTAAAGTACTTTCATTCTCTTCATAAGTTAAATAGAACCCTACATTGCTGATTACTTCTAATGGAGTCTTATTTTTTTTAATCAAACACAACATACATCTATTAAAGTATTATAAAAATTCTCCAAGCTATTGTTCGTTTCATCGATTTTTATTGATTTGTCTTCCTATATTTGGTTATATCAGGGCTGTTTAAAATGGTAAAACTCTAGCGAACTCGCGCTTGACCTCTTTCCGTCTGCGCTCAAACCTTGAATCCCGACTTCTGGGTTTCCCGAACTATTTATAAAAATCGCCAAGAGATACTATCCATTGTAATAAAAATGTCATATCTTATATTAAATATTTTTATTTCGAAAACAAGTTTAACAAGGTTTAAATGTTACATCCAGCTAACTAATCCATCTAATTTATTTTTCCTATAAAATTTTAGAGAACATGAAAGCTTACATTTCACCCTTTTCATAATTATTAATAGGGTAATTCTGTTATTATTGCAGACTAGCTGTTCCCGTGCGATTTCATCAGCATAAAATTATTTTATTGTTTACATGTGTCAAATGGTCAATTGCAAATGTCAATATGACATGATATGACAAACCTTGACAATCTTGCTTCCTTGATATTTGCAGCAACTTATGGTCTCTTTCCCACATTAGGGTTTTTATCCAAAATATTTACCCCCTAAGTGTAATGGCGTGAAAATACATAGCCTAAAGCGTGACCTAAGTGTAGGGCTTTTTATTAAAATGAGAATTATTCAAAAATATCCTGTGATTGCTAACATCTTAAGCAACAAAGAATTGTGTGTTTACGCTTTATTATAATAGTATAGATGTGTTTCACTTTAGGTGCTTAGTAGTAGTAACAGAACAAATCAATTGATCTTAAAATATATTACAACGCTAAATTATAAATTAATCTACTGCTCCACCTCAGAAGTAGACTTAGTTCAATGTTATTTATACAGTTGGCGGTTATGAAAGAAAAGAAAAACGCTACTGAAACGCACAACTCTCCACCATCTAGCAAAGAAAAGTCGTGTTGGTTGTCAACCTATGAAAAACCTTTTGCCTACTTTCATTTTCTATAAAAGATCTTTTCGTCATTTAGGATCTAATTATCAATAGACAGCGTATAGCGCAGTTACTTCTATCTCTTGTGTATAAAACAATAGCTTTTGCCCGCGACTCCGTCCGGGTGAAAATTAAAAAAAGAAATGATCTTTCTAACGGTGAAAGAAATTAAAATCCTATTCATTACTAACAAACAAGTTTTCCTCTTTATAATATTAGCATAGATATCTAGAAAAAGTACGTAAGTGAACGGTACGTTTCAAGTCTATTTTTGCTTTATGAATACAAACACTCAATTACAATAATAATGGAGAGTAGACAGCTAAACGCCGGCGTAGACATCTAGGATTCCTTATACGGTGCACTGGACGACGGCATGCATAAATGTACTAAGAAAAGTACTATTTCCGTTTAGACGTAAGCATTTTTAACGGTATAACTGCCACATACGACATCCGAACCAAAGTAAGTGTCCAGCGTATCAATTATATGTATTTTCGTATTGAATTCGGTCTAAATGAAGATATTATTTTAAACAAGTCTGTCGAGTGCCGGTGAGCAAGTGCGTATGCGCATGTCGCTCTCAGTTTTATTTTTAATCTGCAATGTTCAATATAGAATGTGTATCGACGCGATTTATTAAGGTTATTGCCATTGGAAAAAACAATCGAAATTATTTGTGTACTTATCAAACGATCTCAACGTGTGTATAAACGGAGATATTTCTTTACGCGCTCTCCGTCAATTGATGAGTCAGATTACCCTCGCGGCTGCCAGCCGAACGGTCCACAACACGTGGTCCAAGCTCGCTACTATTTTCATACATTTTTTTTTAATGTAACGCTGTCCACTTTTAGAAATTTATTACGGAAAACAATATACAAAAATAAAACGCTTTCACACTGAATACAACCTAAAATTGCCATCTTTTATCATCAAACCTTTTCAAAATAACCTTTCTTTACATACACTGCAAAATGGCGGTAATAGCAGTTCATATTTTTAAATATAGAACGCACCTGTAATAAATAACGGTTGGTAACATATCATGCCGCGCCGACTTATATAAGGGTGAACGGAATATTTCAGTGGACAATACGCTCGCCATTGATACCTATAATTATTCAATACTCCATATTAATATAGAATAAAATTAAATTGGCACAAAACAACAACGACCGAACGTGAGATTGACTCCTTGTAAATAACGGAATAGTAAAGAACAGGAGACCAGCAAATGTTTAATAGAATTGTATCCCAATAAACGTGATAAGAAATGTATCAGATCCACAGCTGTCTATTAACGGGTAAAAGGTTAACGAGACTAATATAGATAAAGCAAGCATTTGTGATGACAAATGATACTAAAGAATATAGGATTGAAGTTGCAATGCAAATGTTTTAAAAAACCGTATGCTATGTTAACCATATGAGTTCAAATATTACGTGACAATAGACAAATGAACAGGTTATAGCCAAGACCAATGACCTCATCCTCTACCCACGTAAAAAAATACATTTCTGTTTTTCAGCGGATAACATACGGAGAGTAATTTTGTTGACTATCCGAACCACCACTTTAAAATTTTGAATACAATCCCAGCAATACATTGATTATAGCTATCTATACTATAATAAACAAAGCGTAACCACACACTTCTTTGTTGCCTAAGATGTCGGCAATTACAGCATATTTTTGAATATTTTTTAATAAAAAGCTCTACACGTCACGCTTTAGGCTATATATTTTCATGCCATTAAACTTAGGGGGTAAAAATTTTGGATAAAAACCCTAATGTGGGAAAGAGACCGTTGATGCCAACATCAAGGAAGAAAGGTTGCCATGGTTTGACAGCATGTCATTTTGACATTTGCAATTGATAATTTGACAAATGAAATTTTTATAATTCTATGCGGATGAAATCGCATGGGAACAGCTAGTTTTGTATAATCACGTAACACCTTATTAGAAAACTTTATTTTGAGTTTAAATCTAATGTAAACAACAATATCCGGTGTCTTATAAGGTGATAAGAGAAAGTCGTAGATAGCTTTGGGAAGCACCTTTTTGAGAGGGCCTGCAACAGTGAGGCGCCTCTCTCGTTGCTTTTGTATGCTATTTGGATTCATAAGACTTATCCAATTTCCATACAGTTCTCATAAGTCAGTCAAAATACAAAGATTATCTAGAATTTATAGGTTTTGTATTAGATAATTTCATAATTAACATCATTAACCTATGCATAATGCATAATAATTAATTTATCATTTCTAATTATATTGCACAAAACAAAACATGAGAGATACATGTATGGTGGTACTATAAAATCACTAAGTATTCACTAACATAAAAACGTATTGGTTATCTCTGTTTTTACAAAAGCTTGAAAGAGATGTCCATGTTTTTGTTTGTATGATGTGTGGCTATTAAATATGCAAACGCTTAAACACATAATTAGGAGCCAGGCTATGACTTAAGTAGCTCTGATGTAATCGAAAAGGGACAATATAAAGGAGCACACCCATATCCATTCGAAGTATTGATCTTCCAACGCTACAGGGTATGGCCGTCTAATATTGACCTGTTTAAGACGATATTACAAAAATGGTGACGTAAACCATTTCGCTTCATATACCATATCAAACTTTATGTAATGAATGAGTTTTCGCTGGCGAAACACTTGCAAGAAAACTAAATATAGAGATTTTTTTACAGTGGGAAATCCGTGGTATTTTTTTCCTAGGAAGATTTGTGTGTTGGTTTATTTTTCTCCACAAGAACAAGATATCTTCCTAGAAGTTATCGAAGACAACATAAGCAAGTGTGAAATAATACTTTTACTGCCAAACATAATAAACAGTTGTTTCTTACGGAGATTCTAGAAATTTTACTGGCCAAAAAAGACTTATTGTTCAAAATACTACAGTTATTATTAATAAAAAAGATACAAGGTCCTTGTATATCGTATATTTTATTGAATACTTCAATTTGACCTTGAAAATATAAAACGATATTTATTTTGATCAACAAATATTATGTTACAAATACATAAAATGAATTACTTAACGCTCAACAGTAACAATAGCGCAAACGTTTACACTTGGCTGCAACTTAACTATGCAACGCCTAATAGGAGCAAAAGATATTTTTCAATTCATTTTAATTCTTACAGTAAAGGAAAACATCGTTATGATGCACATGAATTTAACAGTGGTAGAGCCCGCTTTAACATCTTCGCATGAATTGGCCGGCTTGCCCGGTGCAATATCATGGCCACACAGAAAACATGCGTGAAGTGGAAGAAATTCCGCAATTCGTCTGATAAGTGTGGTGCTGAAGGCCTAATTTTAGTCCCTTTCCCTTTCCACTCTTTTCTTAAGAGGAAGGGATGGGGAGGCAAAGTGGATTTGACGGACGAGGAGACGTATAGGGAGGGGAAAAAAATATACGGGAAGAACGTCTACAATATGTGTTAACCCGCACTGGGCCAGCATGGCTAAGGCCTCGTCATCAACTTAGAGTATGTTCGAGCCCTTCGGTGTCAACTGACATAACTACGAGACTTCAAGAAGATTTATAGAAAAGCTTACTTCTATACTTTATTTCGATGCTTTCTTGTTTGTTTTTCTGATGTCTAAATTTAGTTTTTGTTGCCATCGATTGTACATTATAAAATTTTATATTGTGCTATTCTTTTGTAATATTCTACAGATATTGTTTAATTTCATGGCGATGTATTTCTCCGTCCATATCTAGCTTAGACAGCAATTGCTTCAGATTGATCGATCGGTTATAAAACAAAACGGTGAACTTCTTGTATAAGCTTAATACATTTTATCTATATTTAAAAGTAGATTTAAGAAATCGGTAAAATCTCTTATGGTTATCGCTTATCAAACAAAGCGAGATGAACTAATATTCGATAACTTCAATTAGAGCCCTTTCTGGAAGTTCTACAAAGTTTTAAACATTTAATACAATTGTTTCTAGCGATATATATCTAATTTAACTGTGAACTAGTGGTCCCGCCAGGAATGCGCGCGAATATCCATCCTCCTAATTACATTGACAGTTATCAGTTAGAGATGTGACGTTTAGGCCAATCATCTAGTGATGCACCAATTCTACAGCACGGTACTCATTTTTCTTCTTAACTATTGTGACAGAAAGATCAGGTAAAAAGTAGTAGTTGTTCAAGTTTTATACTATATGACCTGCAGTGACAAAACTAAAAAAACACGTATTAAGATAGTAAAAAAAAACTAAACCAGTTTCATAGGTAGATCAGCCTTGTTGCCGACAATATTATTTTTCCTTCAATTCAGCGTCCGGTCAGAATCAGCTGTCCTACGTCAAGGTCTCAGCTCCGCGGAGACAGGTAGCGGTAATTAAATAATTAATCACTGCAACCAAGTTGCATTCCCACGACCACATGAATTTGTATAAATCAATAGTTTCCTACTATATATATCACTAATTACCTATGCATTCATCTTTATAATACTCTATATCATATTAATACAGTAGAACCTCGATAAGTTAACGTCCAAGGGAAACACAAAATATTTTAAGTTATAGAGGTTTTTGTTATCGAGGTTCTACTGTATTTACAAACTGATTGTTGCCGGCGACTTCGTCCACTATTGAGATAAAAAAAACTATAATATGCACGTCTATGTGAGCTATTCCTTAGTGTAAGTCCGGTCGAAATCGGCCCTGTCGTTTCGTAGGTTACGCGGAACAAACGCGCCTTGGGGACAGATAGATAGACCAAATATTTTTAAAAATTGATCGTTATCAGCAACGCAAATACATCATCTTCTCGAAATCTGGATTTTTTCTTTTGATATTACAGACATTCCAATTTTGTTATATCTATAGATACGAAACTTTACATGAAATTTGGTATAGATGTAGAATATAATAAAGAAATTGCCCAATACTCGACGAAATATGCTAAAGGTAAATCTGTTCCTCACTATCCTCTGTTAGAGTAGTTTTCCACTGCCTAAGAATCCGTTCATAAACATTGATATCTCATGTTTTTAGAAGCTAATGACAGAGACAACATGTTTTCGTAATTGAATCTCACCTATGGAAACTAATATTAATAAGCTGACGATGTCTTCTGTTTGTCGACAAAGGGACGAATACAAAATTTTCAGTTAAAACCAACCTAACTTCAACCCTATTGGGCTGTTATTTATAACTGGTAATTATAATCTAAAAAAAAGTAATTTGAGACCAAAAACAATAGCTATTACTTATAATGAAATTGCGTTTTTTAAAGCTTAATCTTAAAGCGAGCGGTGTCAATGGAGCCATATACGTTCGTCCCCATTCAGAGTGTACTGAACTGTTTCGGTTAAACCAGACGGGGTTAAATACTTTAGATGTAGGCTTTATATAAAACAAAAAAACATACAGACGAATTGAGTAACTCCTTTTGGGAAGTCGGTCAAAAACCACGGTTGTGTTCGTCGATAGATATCATGGGAATGTTTTTTTATATTTCTGTTAAATCCTTGAGACCATGAAATAAGTTACATAACAGCCTAAAAGGTCTTCTGATGTCTTCAATAAATCCATTAATAAAAAAAGTAATAAACCTAGCCATACCAAGTCTGCAAGGAGGTATCACCTTTTAAGTGTTTGTAAATGCGAAAGTTTGTATGAAATTACGTATCTCCAAAAGGGTGTAACGAATTTCGCTGAAATTTACTACAGATGTAGAACAGTCCAAAAGAAAATAGACTTCCTAACATTTTTTTTAATCAGCACGATTTTTTTAAATCCGCGCGAACGGAGTCGCGGTCGAAAGCTCTTTACATAGTTGTACACTACGACTCTAGGGAACAATGCACTCATTTTACGATATAACTATTGATTTTACAGTTTAGACAAACTAGTGAATGCATTGTAGCTCAAAGTTCAAGGCGGGCGGGGTTAAGATACAAGTACGCAACATGGGCGTATAAAATTTTTGAACCTCACATACACAATAGCATACCTCGTTCCGATCCTATACGTTAACCATAGACAAATAGAAAATTCTAAAACTCCAAAAACATTCAGTTAGAACATTTTTATTCACAAAGCATGTAAAATTAACTACAATTATTTTACAACATCACTTCATTTTGGCTCAAAATTTACACAAATTAAATAAAGTGAAATAACGTAATACGCCATAGAATTTGACGTTTCTCTGTTTACTTAATTTCGTCGCTGGATCGAGACAAGGTATACACAATAGATGTTGGTTCACAAAATTCACATACATCACACGAGGAAACGAGTGTTGAATGTTTATTAGTAGTGGATGACGGAAGAGCACGGAAACATCTGTTGGTCGCGTCCGAGTCGGAGGCCGAGTGAAGCCACAAAGAGCATAGCGTGGACGACCTATCGCGTGGGCGGAGCCATGGGCGGCAGCGGGAGCGGTAACAAGCGAGTGCAAGCGAGTAACAATAAAAGTCAAATCTATTAAGCCTGTTCTAATCGATATTTTAGAATCAGAAATATAGATATTGGATTTAATTTTCGTCTGTTGTTGAGGTTTCTTTTAACTTTGCCCAACTACGTAATTGCTTCTAGCTATCTTAATACAAGACAGACGCTAATCCATAATCAGCGAAACCACGTTACGTATAATACGTTTATAAGAATTTTCTACATTATCAATCATGGTTGCGTCAAGAACACGTCAGCATTCAACTGCTATCGCAAATATATGACGACAAAATTTGATTAAAACATGAAATTAATTTCAATTTAAATTACCGTGAAAAAAGGAAGTCAATGATTCAATTAATCAATTTCATTTCTAAAGAATACTTTAATTTTTTCATACTGCCATTCCTTTTAGTCACAATTATGAAAGTACGAATAATAGGACTTATAGTTGGTTGGTTTGTCTGAGTGATGTAGGTGGCAAAAATATTTTAATATTATCTGGTTTTTCGCTAGTATCTCATAACTTGTGGCACAGGCGCATTCTGTTTGCCATCGACTACCGCGTCTGCTTAGCAGTGACGTTGCAGCCGAGTCACTCGCGCAATGCAACCTCGCCCGACTCGCGTACGACATGGAGTTCAAATTCAAACACCGCCCGCGCCCCGCATGCAAATCCCATTTTGTTGTTTGACGCCACGTGAAGTGTGAGAGTGCCCGTGCATTTATAAAAGCTCCATTATGAATTTTAAACTGTTTTAGATTTCAATAAGCTACCTATAGGTACACATTGATAGTCAATCGAAAGTCCTTTAATCGGCAATAACAACGCTATAGTATGAAATGGAGCGTTTGAGACAAAAGAGGTACAGAGGGGGAAAGGAGGGGAGTTCTATTAACCACAAGTAGTTACACCGTTACGTTACGCCACAGCTGACATCCATAAAAACCGTAATTAATTTAGCGACTCTGCGTTTCATCGTATTGTATCGATCTCAAAGTACTATCCTAACTTATTAACGAAGTTATGGTTCAATTTAAACATACATTATCAGTACATACACAAACGAGCATATATATCTCACAATATTTCCTCCTAATATAGATTATACCACAACAGACTACAGATATAGTTTTTGCATATATTCAAGTACATCCACTGCATTCAACATAACAAAATAATTATCTGGTATCACATCCAATACCAACATTGTAAAACAAAATGCAACACAATAAACCAAAGTCTCAATGATTTCTAGTAAATTATCTATACATACAAATATTATAAAGCAGAAAGATTTGTATTTTTTTATATTATTTATTGAAATTACTCATAAAATACTGGGCCAATTTTATAAATTCTTTCACCATTAAAAAGCTACATATTATCACTGAGTAACATAGGCCATTTTTTATTGTTTTTTTTTAATTCGCCTGTATTTGTTGTTTTATTGCATAAATATTCTGGCTAATTTACTTTTAATCTAGCATTCGCCCGCGACTCCGTCCGAGTGGAATTAAAAAAAAAGAAAAATGTACTCACTTTGTGTTCCTATATAACCTATGTGTTCTTCCAGACTATCCTCTGCATCTATACCAAATTTCATCGAAATCGGTTTAGCCATTTAGGCTACAAACTCTAACAAACATCCATCCATCCATCAAACCTTTCGCATTTATAATATTAGTATGAAGTATGACATATTGATTTCCTGCAATACTAATCATTTTTGATATAATTCTAAAAACTAAACTTAAATAATAAAAGTTTATAGAAATAAATCTTATGTAAAGTATTCAGAAATATTACAATAAAAACCAGGTTAAGAAGTGAATTGATATTCTTTGATCAGAAAATACCTATTTTAAATGATCAACGGTAAGGTGTTCATGAATGTTAGATTTCTATTTGTTACTATGAATACATTGAATGGACTAGACAGGAGACATAAGAAAATATGTATTTTGTTCTATAAACCTATTAGGCTTGAAGACAATTTCCAGCAAAGCTTATTTAAAAATATATCATTAACTATATGTCAAATATGTAAAACAACATAAACTATAATAATCATTTTTAAGTCATCTATACTAATATTATAAAGAGGAAAGATTTGTATTTTTGTATGTATTGAAATAACTCAAAAACTACCAGACCGATTTCAAAAATCTTTTATCATTAGAAAGACAATTTATCTGTAACATAGGCTATGATGTTATTATCTTTTAATTTCACGCGGACGAAGACACAAGCAACAGCTAGTTGAATATAATCTAACCCTAGTTAAAAATAAACGATAAAATTCATTCATGGCCAATTTTCATATACAAATAACTATGCATATACATGTAAACAACAAATTTACTCTTTAAAAGAAAATAATCTGAACATAAACACTATTAAGAAAGCCTGTACCAACAAACCCATTACCATGAGTAAAGGTAGAACATTTGTAAGGTTTCCCGTACTAGAGATCTAAACAAATCACACTAATTAAGACCTTCAATTTATAATTAAAAAAATATAAACAGAGACAAAGTAACCAATCAGTGCATACTAATTATGATTCAAATAAGAAGCCAATGCAATAGCAAATTTGCATGTATTCCAAAATAACATCATAAGCTTTAATTTTAATGGGGTTGAAATTTTTCTTTCACACATAAATATTCCTTGCCATCAGAACATTACATCTGATTGACATTAATATTGGCCCAGTGGTTTTTGGTAGCCTATGCCAAATTCGAAAGATTTCAATAAAAAAAGTCTGTAAAGATGTTCTAGAGATACATAGTAACATCCATCCATCTAAACTTTCATATTTATAACATTAGTAACAAGATATATGATTGAAATAACGATTTATTAGAGAAGATAGAATATTCTTAATGCAGAGAAGATTTGTTAGAAATTAAAGTTTAAAAATTGCTCTTGTGTACCTTTTAGGTTAAGCATATTTTAATGACAAACTATCTTAAATCCCTTCCTATGATTATTACATAAATATTTGCATAACTTTGTGCACTACACCTTGTTAATTTTCCATAATTAATAACACTAAAACATAGAACAGGCATGGCTAGATATGTATATTGGATAGAGTCTAGACTCTAGACTTACAGTTCGATGTACCTATCTAGATATCTAGATAGGTACATCGGATTGTGACAACTGAAAATTTTTAGGTTGTAATTAAGAAACCACTCACCAGCTACTTCTAGAAGTGTTTCAAGCCGAGCCTGCATCTCTGGATCAACTGCTCTTTCGGGGTCATCATGGGAGAGTAGGAACTTAGATGACTCCGCAGCACCAGCTTCCTCTTCCATCTCCTGCTGGAAAACATTATCCACATTAAATATCACATAGCTAACATAACTTTCGTTTGATTTTTAAAGTAAAACATTGAAAACATTACAGTGTTCTCTATAATTAGAAAATCAAAAACAAATTAATAATTTTAAACACAAGTAAACAACAAAATAGGAAAACAATGTTTTAACAAAAAAATAACAATTTTTATTGTGTTTATCAAACAAAATATCATACATGACTAACATACCTATGTTTATGTATAAGCAAACTTAGGTTTTAAACTTAGATAGAACAAAAAGGTTATTAGGTTAGGTTTTGTTTAAATATGTATTGCAATTAGCCTTGAAATGGACAGCCAGTAAATCACTCCAGTTAACAGTGTTAGTTATATCAATATAGGAACAATAAAATTCAAGCATTTGTATGTTAGAATCACAAGGACCATCCAACATAATAAAACAAAAACAAAATATATTGAGAGTGTCCATTGCACACACATTATGCAGGTTAACATTAATCAGTTGGCAACAGCAATTGGTGTTGGAGAAGCTTTGGGCACTCAGTACTAATCTCTTCAACTTACCAACAGGTCTGGCCTGCTTAGGCACAAACAAGCCAGCAAGATCTATAACACCAATGAGAAAAACATAAGATACACTGACAATGTGGTGCTTGGGGACATGCTTAAGGCTAATGTTTATTGCCAATGGTCCTTGCAATTCGCCAATAACCAACATTTTTGCGCGAATCGCTTCGGGAGTTTTACACAAATTGTACGCGCGTGACGACACTGAGTGGAATACTACTGTATGAAATTATAACGTATCCATCGAAATATTATATAATTAACACTGTCACATCGAAATATCGGCAATAAAACACTATTTTCAGTATTTCGCATTGACTGGGTGCATGTGATTCAAGAAACATGGCCACCGCAATTCGTGCCCAGTCCAAAACACAAATAGACAATGAAAAGACTTACGGCATAGCTGCTCTTGATATAAAATTGCGAAGATTTTGTTAAAAATTTGCCCAAGAACGGCTGACATAAATAATTTCATGCATTACTCAGTAGAACGTATGTACCTATGACTTTCTGACGTTTTACGGAATATTTGGCAAGACACTTGAACCGTAGAAATAACGAAAAATTACTACATTATAGCGTTCTAGACCCGATTATGGCATATTGTTATGAGTTGATACGGTTACAATACAAAAAGAAATTGTATGCTCAATCACATACAAGATGTCCCTTGCAGCATTTAGCGGTACAGATAATCACAGTCCCTCACTGCCACCGCCTCTGCCAAAAACAAAACACGTTTTACCTCGGATACAGAATCATCCTCGCTTTCCGAAGAGTCCGTCATGTATTTGGCAGGCACTCCAGAATACGTTTCGGTTTCAGATTTGGCTGGACTTGAAGCCGAACTGTGAGGAGTGGATGATTTTACCACATCAAGTTGCACATTCACCTTATCGATATTTCGGTTTTCAGACTGTCCGACATTCTGCATTTTTGTCCTAATCCAATACAACTTAATTAGTCTTTCAGTATCAACACTTTTACTATGAAATTAACACGTTCTTATATTAGCAAACAAAATTTATTTCGTCATTTAGCCAGGTTGATACCCGCCATGTCTACTACTATGGCGAGGTTCCCGGATGCTTCAAGTAGGCTAACCAATTATCTCCCTCTGGCGATAAAATTGTGAACTTTTATGTGCTGCCATCTGCTCTAAAAAATAGTTTGACTATCATAGACAACACAGAATTTTATTTCCTTCAGGTTTCAGACAAGTTTCAGCTAAGGCTCTCAGGTCACGTTGCCCACGTTTTAAGTTATAATTCAAAGAAACTTAAGCATCTTTTATTGCGTCTATTTAGTTTACTCGTATAGCATTTAAGTTTCTGATAGAGTACCACATTACACTCTGTAAGTCATTAACAGTTTATCAGTGTTTTTTGTTACGTTGTAAAAAAATTTAATTAACCATGGATCTCAACGCACATAGGTCATTTTGGCAAATAAACATTAAAATCGAAAAGTACCAGGTAAAATTTTCATCCATATGTTATCTATATAGTGGGTGCTTTGTGCCTAAAGATTATACAGAAAATACCAAAAAGTAAAAGATATCATAGAGTTTGGGAGCTGGACAGAAGAACAATTTTCCTGGCGATTGTATACCCTAACACCTTGCAATAAGGCTATAGCAATGCATCAAAATATTACCTTTAACGTCAGTCAAGACAATCAGTCAATTTGAGTCAATTCATAATTTTATTCTATTGTCAATAGTACAGTAATCTCATGAAAGTTTAGTAAGAAAATGGGTTTATTACTGATTGAGAAATATTTACATTGTAATTTTATAGTAACTAGGGAGTGTGTTTTATAAATAAATAATGTAAACTATAGTTATTACAATATTACTTCGCATACTCTAAATAAGCAATAAATCTTACGTTTTCTTCTATATCCTTATTAATTTAATATTATCAAGATGGAATTTTCGTCAATAATAGGATTGCCGCAATATTTGAAATACAAAAATGTGTGATAAGTTTTAAAGTGGAAATATGGCAAGGGACGGCGATCTCCCTACAATATTTAATCCGAAACGAGTTCGCGCGCCTTCGGTCATAATTACCAGCGAGGAAGTGGAATCGGAGCAGGGAGGTAGTGGTGATGTTGAGAGAGCAAATGGACCACCAACACCTCTCAGTCCCCGAGCCCCTCTTACACCACAGACTTCGATATCATCAGCTCCACCCTTAACAACTCAGCCTTCTCTTCAACAAGCCTACAGTGAGTCAGCGACAAGTAGTCAAGACGAAGAGCGACAGTTACGTGATAAAAGATGCCCGCGATGTTGTTCGAAATTTGCAAAGAAGGTTGATTATTCTTTTAGTCATTTTATTTTATGAGTTATGTAGATATTTAAATATTCCGTAAGTTTTAACGTACCAATGTTATTTACAGATATACTATGGGCTTTGTGTGACTTTAATACTGGTAGTTGCATGGGTTGCGGTGACCCACTGTATAAAACATATGTACATGCAAGAGTACCCATTGGATCATGATGCACCGCAGAGCGCAGACCCTTCCACATACAACTTTACATCTAAAATCCCAACAAATGTAAGTTATTTCGATATAGTTTTTTTTCTTATCTTATATGGTAATTGTATCATTGTGGAAGGTTTCAGCCAACAATTACTTTAGCCAATAGACTGAGCTTTTTCATACTATCTTTTACTTCTTAATATCTTTTGTGTTCAATTTGGTACTTCTTACAAAAATAATCTATGTTTTTGATATATTTTAGGAATTGAACTAGTGGTTCAAAAATTTAAATTGCCAAAGAATGCCTATGTTGGCATGAATGCTGATGTTCCTTCAGTAATTGATTTAAAAAACCTTTTTTCTTGGATACATTTTCTTTGTAATTAGATATTGGACTGTCAGCCTTATCTATTGTACAGCTTGTTTAATATGTTTCTTGTATGTTTTAATATATGTATTTATTGTACCAGTTGTACAACGCACCATTCTTCACTGCGTGGTTCTGCACAAACTGGCTGATCCTGTTCTACCCGCTCTATCTGATTGTAATGCTCATACACAACAAGTGCAAATCGGCTCATGATATAGTATTTGATGCTTTTAGTGACTTCAAAGAGAAGGGATTTACATTTGGTAAGCTAGTTTTACTCTGTATTCTCTGGTAGATTATTAAAATTGTTGGAAACATACACTTATTATGTAGCCTACAATTTAGAGAATGCACTTTATTCTTGTGATGTCTTGTAACAAGGGAAGGAAGGTTGACAAATGAAAGTTTCGCTAAACATACAATGTTTTACAATTACTAGCTAAATCTTACTAATATTATAAATAAAAAAGTTTTGATGGATGGATATTTGTTAAAGTTTGTTGCCTAAACAGCTGAGTGGATTTCGATGAAATTTGGTGTAGATGTAGAGGATAGTCTGGAAGAACACATAGGCTACTCAATTTTATAATTAATTCTACACGGACGGAGTCACTGACGAAAGCTAGTTGTATTATAAGTACATAAATTTTTGATATACAGTGGAACCTCGATAACTTGAAGTCCAAGGGAAACACAAAATATTTTAAGTTATCAAGGATCTATGTTATAGATGTTTTAGGCTCTGATAGGAAGGGAACATATTATTTTTTGAAGTTATGGAGGTTTTTAAGTTACCAAGGTTTGAGTTATTGAGGTTCTACTGTATTTGGTTTTTAATTATTATTTTAGACTTTTAAAGTATTTTTGGTATTTAGCCCGTTTCCTGAGCCGCTGCGCCTTGTTCTGCCTACTGTGGGTGCTCAGTGTGTACATGTATACCTACGCACTGCGGATACTGCTGGCCACGGACGTGGTCGCACTCTTTGCCACCAACGTCTCCTGCATCTACCTCCTCTCCTGGGTGATACTGCATGAGCAATTCGTCGGCGTGAGGGTAAGTTGTGCTAAATGAATGTTATTTTTTAAGTTTCTTGTTTAATGTTGCAACTTTTCTGATTTTTCTTTTATACAAGAAGATTAGAGAAACTAAAAAAACTACGGATTAATTGGCTGCCTTTGAGATTGTATTAATTTACAAAATATCTTGTTCATTATACTATGTAAATTAGACGCGGGCATCATTTACGAATGGTACATACAGCAACATAATGTCTAGTTTACACGTGGCCAGTGCATTAGGACAGTAGGCCTCCCTAACTAGAATGGCATAATGTGAACAGTAGTGGGTACCAGTGATCTGCATTACCGTCTAACTCAAAAGTTGGTACAATCATTCATTCGCGCACTCTGTAATTCGTTCATTCATTCATTCAATCGATCATTCAGTATATATGTTGTGCAGATAGTGGCGGCGATCCTGTGCGACACTGGCATCGCGCTGCTGGCGTACATGGACGGCATCACAGGCAGCTCCACGCTGGGCGGGGTAGTCCTCGCCGCATGCGCAGCCGCGGGATTCGCTATATTCAAGGTAATTCAATCAATACTGCTATAATAAAAAGTACTTCGTTATGTAGATGTCAGCAATTACAGATTATAATACCTTGAAAAACAAAACCCTAGACATATTTTCACGCAATTTCATTAGGAATGAATAAATTGGAAAAAAAAATCATGAGAGATATTGATGAAATCTAACAGCCAATAGCAGCTTAGCAGCAAATTTTCTATGGTTTTGTTAGCCAATAGCAAAGGCTTTTGTTGTTATTCGAATTTTGACAGCAAATGTAAGTTTTACGCGATATCATACTTCTTACTAATATTATAAATGCGAAAGTTTAGATGGATGGATGGATGTTTGTTAGAGTTTGTAGCCTAAACGGCTGAACGGATCTCGATGAAATTTGGTATATATGTAAAGGATAGTCTGGAAGAACACATAGGCTACTCACTTTCGGTTTTTTTAAATCAACGCGGACGGAGTCGCATGCAATAAATTGTAGTGTTTTTAATATGTTGGCACAGGAAAGCAAGGGTAGTATAAATGTTTGTATTATTAAGTAACAATAAAGATCAGGTGGCTAAGGGGTTAAGCACTTGACTTATAACCTATAGGTCTTGGGTTCGAATCCCGCTACGTATCTCCATCTCCTTTATGTTTATATGTTCTCGAATGTTATTTACTTTTTGTTTAAATAATGTAAAGTACTATGTATGGCAAGTAAAATCAGGGTTCGAAGTTACCTATGGTTGACTTATCTTACTTTCGTGCTTTACTTAATAAAATGATTTTGAACCTTAATTTAATTGATGTGGAAATGTTTCTTGCACGCAATTGCTACTGATTTATACGTGTTCATTGTTTCTAATGACCTTGTCACCTTAATTTACTATTAAAATATTGTAGTTTTTAACTTTTCGTGTATATTAAGATATTGTTAAGGTCATTTTTATTACTTTTATTTTAGTAATCATGCGATGGAAGAGAGCACGTTTTTAAATATTGAAATTTCATTTAGGAAAATTACCCTCTTCCGTATTTCCGTATATTCACGTCTTTTTAATCACAAATGCAAGTTTTTTGCATTCCTAATTTAAACGGCCGTAAAAGAGCTCTATATTTAAAAACGAAAACTATATCGTGGTTAAATAATATTAAATTAATATAACTCGTATTTTTTTTTCTCCATTTTCTAATTATGATAAAAATCCATTGAGTTATAAAAAATTATGAAAAGTTAGCTTTAAAACGATAGGATTAGGGTGTAAATTTGGTCAAACTAATAATTATCCAGTAATCATTGCGTGTTACCTGATTACAGTTTAACATGTTGCCCTATTTTTATTAAATTGACTTTTTGTTATTCGAAAGTTAACAATGAATCAACAATTTTGTTTAAATATTTTTAATCTCGAAAGTTATGAGAGAATGGAATAGTCTTTTTTTATTTAATATAAGGTGGCAAACGAGCAAGCGGCCACCTTAATCCACCGAAATGGCGAAGCGACCGCTGCCCATAGACATCTGCAATTGCAGATGCGTTGCCTACCCTTAGTTGACGGAGGAGGAGACGCACATAAAGAGGACATTTCCCCTCCATATGCGTCTCCCCCACCATCAAATCCACTTTTCCCTTCTATCCTTTCCTCTTAAGAAAAGGGTAGAAAGGAAAAGGGACTAAAACTAGGCCTCCGGCACCACACTCATCAGACGAAACGCGGAGTTGCTTCCACTTCACGCCTGTCTTCTGTGTGGTCGTGGTATTACAGCCGGCCCATTCGTGCAAAGGTGTTAAAGCGGGCACTACCACTGTTAGAACTTTACCATTGTTTAAAACAATTCGAGATTAACTACAGTTATGAATATTAGCTAAGTTTAAATTGAATTTTAATTATTATTGGATTTGGTGAACATAATATAAAAGCTTCTGATGATACTGTTATTTACTAAAGTTGTTTGCAAAACTTACGTAAGTTCCGGGACAGGCCTCTCATAGCAAGAGTACTTCAGTCTATATTGGAGAATGTTGAGTATATGTGCTTTTATATCATTGTATATTATTATATTAGCAAATTGCTTTTTATTAAAATGTTATATTTCTCATTTGCTAGAAAAATGTAACCAGGTAAACAGAACATCGTTTTTGATGATCTGAATATAGGTATTTGACCTATTTTCACGGGTCATTTTAAACGAGCTAAAATGTAAGTGAAATGTCATGTATATTTTGATCGAAATCAAAAAGATTGCTTTCCTACTTATAAACCGTACAGAATTAGAATGCAAAGTTATTTAATATGTTCTAGTTTGTTTGGTAATCGTCGTCAGTCTCTTGGTTATATAAAGTAATTTCGTCTTTTAGGACCCGTCTAGAACATTCGAGAAAGATATATCCTCGCTGATAAAAGAAACTAGGATATGACTTAGTTATTCAACCAAGAATAATTTGAATATAAACGTCTATCACGATATAATTACGCTAGATACGATTGATTGTTCCGACGAGTTACACGGAGATCCCGGAACCCTCTTCTATTGCACTAGAGGCTGACTACCAAGGGGGTTTTAATAATCTTACTCGACGTAGGAGGTGGTAATGCCCGCTTTAACATCTTAGCACTGCAGGGCCGGCACGCCCCCAGTTATTACTGTTACCCCAGTTATTACTACACGACCACACAAAAGACAGGCGTGAAATGGAAGCAATTCCGTGTTTCGTCTAATGAGTGTGGTGCCGTTGGCCTAATTTAGGTCCCTTACTCTTTACCATCCTTTTCTTATAAGGACAGGATGGGAAGAGGAAGTGGATTTGACGGTGGAGGAGATGCATAGGAAGGGGAAATGTCCTCTTTATGTGCGTCTCCTCCGTCGGATAAGGGTAGGCAACGCATCTGCAATTGCAGATGTCTATGGGCAGCGGTCGCTTCGCCATTTTAGCGTATTCAGGTGGTCTGTAGCTCGTTTGCCACCTTATGTTATAAAAAAAGGAGGAAACGCACATAAAGAGGATATTTTCCCTTTCAGCGTCAACCCCTTCACACCCTTTTCTTATAAGATAAATGGTGGGAAGCACAAGGGACTAAAGTTGGACACCCATCAGACTACGCGGAATTGCACCTGCTTCACGCCTGTCTTTTGTCTAGTCGGGGTATTTTACCAGGCGAAGCGACCCATTTGTGATTTGTTTGGTGTTACAGGTGTTGTTTAGAAAAGTGATGGGCGAGGTGAACTCTGGGCAGCGCGCCCTGTTCTTCTCTATCGTGGGCAGTGTGAACGCGCTGCTGCTGTGGCCGGTCTGCCTGGCGCTGTACCTGACGGGCTCGGAGCTGCTGCCGGCGCACCGCATGCCCTGGCTGCACCTCCTGCTGGCCAGCGTCGCCCTCCTAGGTACCACTTGGATGTACTGCTTTGCATCTGTCAATATTGTTTATATCTTGTACTATAGGAATGTAAGGATAACAATCCATCTATTCGGAATACCATGATATCTAAAAGTGGCTAATAAATACTCATGTGTATTATATCTTTTAATTATTTTATTTCACATTTACGACTATTTTCTCACTAAACAACCACAAACACGGATCTAACGGAGATAAACGTAGAACTCTACTAGTTACGTTAGTATTGTTGTCTCTGTTATATTAAAGAGAGTGAAAAGGACAACATTAATAATTTAAATGAATATTCAAATATAATGGATAGAGATGTATGAAAAGCAGTATGTACTGTTCCGACTCTAAGGATAAGGGCAAGTTGAAACAAAAGTAAAAATAATTTCATAGATAAATATTAATTGTCACCAAAAGTCGTAAATTCATCGATTTTAAAAGATATCCTTCGTCTTCCAGTGTTCCACTTGGTGTTTCAATTCGGCAACATCATGACGTACAATATATTCGTCTCACTCGGCCTCATCACAGCTGTACCTGTTTCTGCAGGTGGGTTTTTTATTTATATGAGAAGTGGGCAAACGAGCGGCGCGAACACAAAGGTGGTCAATGGCACCCATGGACATCCGCAACACCAGAGGAACTACAGATACGTGTCCGGCCTTTGAGGAAATGATAGACTCGCTTCTTGATGGACCCTAAGTCGTATGCGACCACAATGCGGATGTGCGGGCAGAAAGTTCCGTAAAAACCGTACGGTTGTGGAATGCCAGCCATCAACATGGTGAGGATGGTACCTGGCGGTCTGTCGTGTCGTCCGATGACGAAACTCGGCGGCAGGAATTAGTTATACTTTTCGTAAAAAAAATGAAAAATCTATCTTTGTCCTTGATTTAATAGCGATGTAAATGTCGAGACAATTTAATCGTAAAATTTAACTTCAAACAATATTTTTCTGTTACTTTTAAGGAAAATAAAATTGATGAACGTTGTTCATATTGAACTCGCGGTTGTGAAATTTAAAACATATGAAGTTAAGTTTTGTCCGCGACTTTGTCCGTGCGGAATTAAAAAAAACTTGGATTTGTGTTCTTCAAGATTATGTTTATCTATGCCTTATTGGTCGCGATCTGTTAAGCCTTTTTCATATTAACATTCATTCATCCAAAATTTCGCATTTATAATTATAGCATACGTTACTTTATCCGGTTTGAACTGGTTTATCGCATATTGACACCCGCCTGTAATTTAAATAAACAATCACTATTGTATTCCAGCGCTGGACGTGGTGATGTACGGGGCGCAGTTCGCTGGCATGAAGCTGGCTGGCATCATCCTGATCGCGGTCGGCTTCTTCCTCGTCATGCTCCCCGACAACTGGCCTGATTACATCATGCGACTGCTCAGGTGAGTTTATAATTGACAAAAAGGGTATTTTTATCGTGTATGTATGTTTTTATGTATGTGACGACTTAGAGCCTATATTACTGAATTGATTTTGACAAATGAGGTGTTATTAAATTAGCCTTCTTACCCAGAATGTTACGGAAAACTCATACAGTTAATGTATGTGACGTAATTCTAAAAAAAGGCAATTTTAAATCTCAATGGCCAAAACTCATTTTGTTGTTATATCCTTATTTGAATGTTTTCCAGTGTATTTTATAAAAAGTTTCCGTAGCATTCACTCATTTTTTTTTAATAAGGACTTTAAAGCGGTAGCGGGCAGTGCTTAGTCCAGAACAACAGATTCATAAGATTTATATTATAGTAGCTTTTGCCCACGACTCCGTCCGCGTGCAATTAAAAAGAAAACAAAAGTTAGCCTATGGGTTCTTGCAGTCTATCGCCTACATCTATATCAAATTTCATCGAAATTCGTTCAGCCGTTTAGCTACAAACTCTAACAGACATTTATAATATTAGTATGATTTTTTTATTGTCTGAATAAGGGCTTATTACTGTCGATAGATGGAGTCGTCGACGTCAGCGCGGCCAGCCGGGGTCGGGTAGAAACCGCGACGCGATGGACTACCGCACCGGCTACATCCGCTCGCATCTGCGCTCCCCCTCCGGCCGCGTCAGGTGACCGCCCTCCCCCTCCCACACACACCAACACTCCCCCACACACCTACATTCCCCCACACACACACTCCCCCCACACACACCTAAACTCCCCCCAACACACTCGCAACATCTTACAGGCATCGTTAATAACCAAAGAGATTCAATAAACATATAGAGTAAGCATAGTTGACACTTGACACATTTTTATCAATAACGCCATCTGTTGACAACCTCGAAACCACATGTCAATATTATTTGTATCTTATTTAATTGTTAGGTATTTGATTTTGTGACAATATTTAGTTTATTTTATAACAAATGATGAAGTTTTATAATTTTGTAAAATGTCTTGGCGTACTAAACTTGACAACAGATTACCTGTCAGAGAAGTTACCGGTGAAAAATTCACTATGCTTAGTCTATATATTTATTGAATCTCTTTGGTTATAAACCTAATTTCGATGTTGATAGAAATAAGAAAATAATTCCTTAATGTAGGGCAGTTAGAGTAAAAGGCCTCTAATATAGAATTGTGAACACCAAAGATTATTTTAAAGATCATTGTTTTGAGAATTTTAAATAAGTTCGAATTTTAAAACATTGCATTACCATAGACAATAATTCAATCACTAATAAGGTTTTAAGTTAAAATTAAGATAAAAAGTAATACCGTAATGTTGAAGCAAAACCAGCAATATATGACCTCATTTTTTTTCTAAAATAGATCTGAGAAAAAGTATCTTTAATTTTTTTTTTACATATTGATTAAAATTAACTGTTTCTGATTTAATTTCAACATTACTCGTATATAATTTATAATTTTAAGTGAAATTTTACTTTTAACGCATCATCAAACCATAAGATTTAAGTGTCGGTAGAAATGTTGAAATGTTTTTAGATAGAGGTTAAGAAAAGGCATAAATTATGAAGACATGTAGAAATAAATAGGGATGTTAGAATAGGAATGTAACTTTAGCGAAAAACAAATATATTCACGCATTTTATTGTAAAGTGGGTAGACAGAAAGTTTAGACACAGTTAAGACTGTTTTGTAGTTATAGTCAAATAAGGATATTTTGCCCAAGAAAGCTTCATGGGTATAGATAATGGAATAAAAAAAGCTACAGTATAAAATGTCCAATTTGACATTGACAGAATGGCGCTAGTGAGCTATATTTAGTTTATCTATGCCCATTGCATCAGATATCCTTATCTGTGTATAAAATTGTACTAAATTGTGACATGTTTAGAAATATCGGTGTCTCTTTCACTCACTTTGATATTACAGAGACAAATATGTACTAACGTAAATAATGAAGTTCTACGTTTATCTCCGTTAGATCCGTGTTTGTGGTAATTTAGTGAGAAAGTAGTCGTAAATGTGTAATAAAATTAGTATTTAGAAGCCATTTTTGAATGATAACGTGATATTCCGAAGATATATTTTTATTTCAAAAATCTTATTACTTACAGTACCTCGATTGTAATTATGATGAATGAATAACATTATTTTATATTCTACAGAGTTTATTTTTATTATGTTATTTTTTATAAAAAGAATTTAATTGAAAAATATTTTCTTAAAACCTATTTGGTGTTGCCAGCATCAAGAATCAAGAAATTATTAATTGCCGTTTTCTTGTCGTTTACGGTGTAAAGTAAAAAGAATAAGGTAATGAACGTGACCTGAATTGATCTAGTCATTGTAACTAAGCAAAACTTTTTGTTTAATTTATCTTTTGTTCGATTTAGTTTTTTTTTTCAATAATTTAATTTTTGTTGCGTAAAAACGGTTTTAAAATTATTGTCAAAATCGCGCCGTGTACAGCGGTAACAAAATTTAGTAAAACGTAAAATAAAATTATAAAATTTTAATTTGTAAATCAAACACAGACCAATGCAAGGTTACGTGTCTGATTTGGCACGTCGGGAATAAGAGTTTATGTCTGCCCGATGTGCCAACTCAAGCGCCTACAAGAATGAATATACCTTTATCCCATCCTCGCCTTTTCTCAACTATTTTTATTTTGAGTTTAAAGTTTTTACGTATGTATGGATTTGTGTGTGAAGGAGTAGGTAACAATAAAATTTCGAAATTATCAAAAGAGAAATTCTGCAAAACCTCAGACTTTGTATAGAAAATACTAACAGGATGTATGTATCCTTGTGTTTTTAATTTTGGTCTGTTTATTTCGATCAGTTTTGTTCGGAATTTGTTCTTTTTTACGTGTGAAAGAGTTCTAGAATTCCTTTTTTAATTCCCGCAGACTGTCCTGTCTAACGTTTTGTTAACCCTACGTTGATTCCTAAAAGTCTGTAAAGCAGGTGAGGTTTAATTAATTTAGTTTAGTTATAACTGTCAGTATTTTTTGCTGCATCCATTTTTTGATTTATTTTTCTTACTTTGGTAACCCTGTCTCTGTCACCCTGTTTGAATATACAGTAATATTTTGCTGTTTCCTAGCATTGGTTCTGTGTGTTTTACAAATTTTTTAATTGTAGAATTGATAGGAAATTCGTGTTTTAGTCATTTTAAAGATAGTATTTGTAGATTTTAAGAATATTGAAAGCCCCAATGTAGATTATAATTAATTAAAAATCTTCATTGTTTATTGAATGAAATCTTACCAATATTGTAAAGGCGAAAGTTAAGATGGAAGTTTGTTAGAGTTTGTAGCCTAAACGGCTGGGCAGATCTCGATGAAATTTGACACTGACGTCTGGAATAAGACATTGGATACCCACTTTTGATTTTTAATTACACGCGGACGGAGTCGCGGGCGAAAACTAGTCATTTTATAAAAACAATAGCACATAAGTAACCTTGGCCTTTTTTTCACAAATAGCCTTTTTTTTTGTTTGAATAATAAAACGGCAATTTTTATACTTTCTGACATAAATAAAACAGGATTCAAATAAAACCTTGTAACTTTTAGCGTTATTTTAAATGAAATAATGTCTTTTAGTTTTAACACAAGTGGATGTAATAACTATTTTATATAATAGCAAATAAATCTATTTTTAAACTTGCCATATTCAAAATGTTGGCAAGATATTTTTTTTTCCAAGTGAAGAAATCACTAGAAATGAATTAGGCAGAGGTTAAGTAATTTTTTTCTATCTAGCTCACATTTTAGACAAGAAGGCGTACTTATAGTCAATTAGGATCGTGTAAGGTTTTTCCCGTTGGACCGATCACTACCGTTCAATTCAAATAGGAATTTTACTATTGATCGTTACGACGATCAGCCCAACGGGAAACACTGAAACCATGTAATCACGTTTTGAGTTCCCCAAGCAATTATCTGTGGTAGTAGTTTTGATGTTAAAACTACTAATTTTAGTATACAAAAAGTTACTGGTATGTTACGACTAATGCGCGGTTCACACTAGGCCAGTACAGTTGGTTGGCCCTCAATAAATGTGCTGTCAATCAACTGGCACAGTGTGAATGCCAACTGGCGACAGTGACTCCATACAATTTATAACTGGCCGTTGTAACTGGCCAAGTGTAAACCGAGCATAATGTATTTTATTTTCTTCAGTATTAGTATAGTTAAAACAAAGCACATCAAGACGTGTATATATTTAAAGGAAGTAGTCAAATTTTAGATTTAGCTTTTAATGTAATTTTAATATAAAAAGAAATCTAAACCACAAATGTAATAGTTGACCATTGTGTTTTTAATGGTTTATTGCCTTTACGAGTGGAGATTTTATTATGACCTTGTCAGTTCATATATTTGATAAGTTTTTCCCTAATTATGATCTCTTCTGCATTTGTATAAATATTTTTAATGTGTTCTTCAGTAAAATGGAATGTAAATATAATTAAATCAGATATTCGAACGGAAGTATCTTAGTTCAGGTGTTTTTCTGGTTTTGCAATTGTCTTCAAAGAAATCACTTTTTTAAAGTAATCATGTGATTGACTTTATTTTTAAAATTATTGTATATGGCACAGTAACCTTTTTTTGTTGCGGCATATATTTAAAGATTTCAAAATTTGGTGGCACACAAAAAATAAATAAAAAATATGTACTTACCACAACAGACTGCTTAGATATTTTATGACAAAATATGCAAATTTTGCCGGCACAGTGGTTGAGAATCACTAGTGTATAGAGTTTAATTGTAATCGTTAAAATGTGAATTTGTCAGTTTACAAGACTAGTTGTATTGTCAACGGTCCATACCGTAACGATAACTAACGAACTAACTAACGAATCAGTGTTGGTGATAATAAATGTAAAAGGAAATCAAAAAATTACATAAAAAAATTAACTATGGACTAAAATCTTGGTTTGTTTTGACATGCACATATAGTTTTTTTTGTGACTGAATGGCCACTGCCTTGAAGAGATTTACAGATTCACCGGGCTTGTGATGGCCGAGCGCAGATGACGCTTAGCCTAAACCTCGTTTTTAAGCATATAAGCTTGAGGGCTCCCTCAGGCGCCTCGGCACAAGCCGTTAGTTCGTTATTATTACCGGATTGGGAAGCCACTGAGTTCTTAGATCGCTTCGGTGGACGCTCTATGGAGTGACTAGGCACAAGGGCCCGCGAGAGGGGGAGGTATTGGAATTTTGCGCAAATATAATATTTGTTACAATTTGAACAAGTTCCGTTCGATATCTTGAATTTAAATTTAATAATCGGCTCAACATTATGTTGTGATGTTTTCTGTATGATTTCGTAAATGAAAGATAACTGTATTTAAATACTAGATTAATTTAATTGTAAATTCCATGTATATTTGAAATTATTTTTGTAAAAAGTGTAAATCAATTATGTCAATGTTTTCTCAGTTGAAACACTTTTGTGTGTGAAATTTAAATTGATTAATTTGTAAACAGTAAACACCATAGAAATGGGAATTTAATAGAAAATGTAACACAAAAATGTATCGACATTGGTAAATATGCTCCTTTTATATGGAAATTAGATCTGTTTTTGTTTGAATTTGATTTTTTTTGAAGGAGTTATGTTTTCTTGTGTATTTTGTGCAAACTTTTGAGTTGCCAGTTCAAAGACACTCTCTATCTATGTTTCTTGATTAATTAGAAAATTTTAAAGACTGAATAAAATGGAATAATTGACTTATATTCAATTACGCAGTCATTTATTATAATGTTTATTAGGTAAATGTACGTAGTTTAGGGTTGTTATCTGTGTATAGTTGTTAGTTCAGTGTTGTGGTTGTGTAGAGTTGCCACGAGATAACACCTCGGCCCCTGTGATTCATTTTGTTGATGTAGCGGTTTGTTGGTCATATAAATAAAAAAATATATGAACTATATACGACTTTTATTTACATCAATATCACTTATTATCTATAATTTTAACTTATTAAATTGGAATAATTGACTCATCTTTTTGCTCTCTTCATTGGTGCTTTTTCTACCGTCGTTCTCAGTTGTTTTGTGGTCGTTTGGTACCTAAACTTACTTGAGGCTTAGTTTCAGATTTAGGCACCAAGGGATTGCTAAAGTAATGAATCTTTGAATGTTGCAGTTAGAATTAGCTATTAGTATTCTACAATCTTAGGTAACGTCTCCCTATAGGTAGCTAGAAGATATCTATACTCTGTACTATTATAATAAAGCGTAAACATACACTTTGTTGCCTAAGATGCCAGCAATTACAGTATATTTTTGAATAATTCTTTTTTCAATAAAAAGCCCTACACTACGTGTGTAAATAAATTGGATAAAAATACAAATGTGGGAAAGACCATAAGTTGCTGCCAACATCAAGGAAACAAGATTGCCATGGATTGTCATCATATCGTCATTTTGACATTTGCAATTGAGAATTTGACAAATGTTAACTATAAAATAAAGTTTTCATAATTTCATGCGGATGAAACCACACGGGAACAGCTAGTTTAGAAATAAAAATCATTTTATAATTGGACTAAGCCAGTCTTGTTTATTTGAGATTAAGGTGAATTTCAGCTGTCGCACGTGTAAGTACATTGTTTCCCGCTTGTTAGAGTGGGATAGTGACATCGTAAGACACGTGCGACAACACTCGCCGCTGTCAGTTGTTGTTGACGCGGTCCCAGCGCCACACGGTGCCGTCGTCGCAACACGTTAGAAGAACTTTGCCGTTACGAGACAATGTCACCTGTATAAATGTAATAAAAAAACAACTGTATGCGATTTCGTCCGCATAGAAATAAAAAAGAGCCCAAGCGGTATTCCACGCTGTAATATATTCTCAAAGTCCATCCAAACTTTAAGCATTTAGCATTTAATATTTTAACAGTGGTAGTGCCCGCTTTAACATCTTAGCACTGCAGGGCCGGCACGCCCCCGGTAATACCACGACCACACAGAAGACATGAGTGAAACGGAAGCAACTCCGTGTTTCGTTTGATGTGAGTGTGGTGCCGGAGGCCTAATTTAAGTCCCTTTCTCTATACCACCCTTTTCTTATAAGGAGAGGTTGGGAAGAGGAAGTGGATTTGACGGTGGAGGAGATGCACAGGAAGGGGAAATATCCTCTTTATGTGCGTCTCCTCCTCCGTCGTATAAGGGTAGGCAACGCATCTGCAATTGCGGATGTCTTTGGGCAGCGGTCGCTTCGCCATTTTGGCGGATTCAGGTGGCCGCTTGCTCGTTTGCCACCTTATGTTAGACGGAGGAGATTAATAGGATATTGTCCTTTCCTATGGGTCTCTACCATCAAATTCAGTTTTCCTTTTCTTATAAGAGAAGGCGGAAATGAAAAATGAAATAGAACTAAAATTAGGCATCCGCCTCGCATCAGACTGTACGCGGAATTACTTCTTTATGCCTATCTTCTGTGTGATCGTGGTATTGCACTGTGCGTGCCGACCCTACAATAGAAGTGTCTAGGGATTGTAGGCATCTTAATATTTTGAATTTGTTTTACTATTTTCTGGCGATGCCTATGGTAACTGACAATCTCCACGACGAATCTCTGAGAGTGGTTAGAGGTGATTGATAATTACTTTCTACAGTTTAGTTTTGAGGTAGTGGTAGTAATGTGTAGAGGAAGTGTTGTGTAGAGGTAGTAATGTGTAGAGGAAGTGTTGTGTAGAGGTAGTAATGTGTAGAGGAAGTGTTGTGTAGAGGTAGTGTTGTGTAGAGGAAGTGTTGTGTAGAGGTAGTGTTGTGTAGAGGTAGTGTTGTGTAGAGGTAGTGTTGTGTAGAGGTAGTGTTGTGTAGAGGTAGTGTTGTGTAGAGGTAGTGTTGTGTGGGCTACCTGTCTGACGGCGGCGACGCAGCGCGGGTGCACGAGCTGGGAGACGCGGCTGCCGCCGGCCACGTTGCCCAACTCCCACACCATCGTCTTACCACTCTGGTTGCCCAGCGCTATCACCTGGAACACAATGCTTTATTGAATATTATTTTATTTAAAACCGCCAGTTCATTGACACTAATTTTGATGGCATTTCTGTGAACAACATAAAAGGTTTTAAGTGTATTATTAATATTTATATAAGAGCGTCGGTGACTCAGGGGTTTGAGCACTTGACTGTAATCTACAGGTATTGAGGTCGAATCCCGCAATGTACCAATTTTCGAATTTGTCCATGCCGAAGGAAAACATCTTGATGCCTGCACATATGGGCAAAGAAATTCAAAGATATGTGTGACGACATCTCACAGTGGGACAGTGTGGTTGACTAGGGCCTAGTCACTCCTAAAGGTAGGCTCCGAGTCCCTCAGTGAGGAGGTATAGGGAGCTGGTGATGGTTTGCAGTGTGGTGTACCCGCTGGCTGTAGTCGACGGCGAAGCGGATGAACCATATCTCGCACTCCTTGTAGTCGAAGCGGTGCACGACGGTGACGGCGGCGTCGCCCGGCCGCGGCTCCGCCTCCTCCAGCCGCCCCGGCTTCCAGCAGATTATCGCGTTCTCGCACGACTACGGCACACCACTTTTTACATTACACTTTTATTTATAACTAACTGTTGCATGCGACTTCGTCAACTCTATCCATAGATTTAAATTTTACATATTTGTATGGATGAATTTTCGTATGCTAAACTGCTGAAAGGATCTTGATGAAATTTAGCTCAAATAAGTCTGGAAGAACACATAGACAACTTATGTTTGGTATTTCCAATTCTATGCAGATGGAGTTGTGCACGAAAGCTATTTTTACTTATATTATAAATGAGTTGGGATGGATGGATTCTTGTTATTATGTATCTCTTAAACAGTTAAACAAATCATGGTGAAATTTGATAATGATGTAGAACATAGTCTGGAAGAAAACATATTATTTTACACTAGCTGTTCCCATGCGGCTTCATCTGCATGAAATTATAAATTGACATTTGACAATTATCAATAGTCACTGTCAAAATGACATGACATGACAGACCTCAACAATCTTGCTTCCTTGATGTTGGCCACAACTTATATTCTCTTACCCACATTTAGGGTTCTTATCCAAAATATTTACCCCCTAAATTTAATGTAATGGTAATAGTGTGAAAATATATAGCCTTAAGCGTGACGTAAGTGTAGGGCTATTTATTAAAAAAAAATTATTCAAAAATATGTTCTGATTCCTAACAACTTAGGCAACAAAGAAGTGTGTGTTTACACTTTATTATAATAGTATAGAATAATTCCTATTAATATAATTATGTCACATAGAGATGTAAGTATGTTACTGTATTAAAAGAATATAAAACTCTTACCTTAGACAAAATTAAATCACCCATCCATCTGACACAATCAACATAATTCCTATGTATATCTCTGGTAGAGAAGTCTGGGAAATGTTCCTTCAGTGAATTAAAAGGCCTCAACGCTCTGTGCGGGTTGAAATTATAACTTTGTTTAATAGCCTCATTCATTGATGGTTTGTCGAGACGCCACAACTTTAACGAGTGATCCATTCCGCAGGACATTATCCTTTCACCTTTAAGGTCAAAGTCCGCACTTAAGACCTCATCTCTGTGCCCTTCTACACCTCCGAATATAGCAATGCAGACATCAGTCATGATATTCCAAAGACGAAGTGCATGGTCTTTACTCGCTGAGAGTAATAAATTAGGGTCTCTGGGATGGAATTTGACTTCATTGATAGCATGACCATGTCCTATGTAATGTTTGATACAAGTGTGTGTAGCGGGATGGAAGATACGCACAATACCCCTAGAGCCCGCTACCGCCAATAAAGGCAGATTCGTTTCTTCTTCATATGACCATGCACAAGTGTAAAATGTTTCATCTACCTGTGAAATAATTTATTTTTTGTATGCTGTTGCTTGTAACTTCGTCTGCATGAAATTAAAAAAGGCTTATGTTACTCATAGATAAATTACCTTTCTAACGGTGAGAGTTTTTAAAATTGGCCAAGTAGTTTTTGAGTTATTTTAATACATACCAAAATACGTATTTTTCCTCTTTATAATACTAGGATAGATTTCTGTAGGTATTAATGTTTAATTTATAGTTACTAACATCAGGATCAGCGTAACATTGCAGGAATTGGAATCCACCCGATTCAGGGCATTCATATATAGAAACCCTGTTGCTCCCAACTACCGCGAAGATGAGTGGCTCCCCCTCTCCTAAATGGTGGTTGAATTGACACCCAAATAATGGTAAACCATGGTCTTCTTTTGCACTACAACTAAAATTAAAATAACCACATTAAAAGGAGCTCAAAACTTGGTACCGATGCAATAAGAATGATTTTAGCTGCTACTGGAATTTGTACACATTATAGTTATTCAGAAATTTTAATTAATATACTTCTAATGTTTAAATTATTATGCTTTGTGGCATAAGGGCTTGGGAACCTTTGACTGTTGATTGATAATTTAACCAAATGTTAAAATATTTAAAATAATAAAATGCTTAAACTATACTTACTTAAATTTATATGGTGGTTTTACTTGTTTTGTAACTTTTTTCTTGCCGCGTCTTCGTTTTTTTACACGTGAATTAGTTGGGGTCTCACTGCGAGACGTATTATCTGTATTTGAAGTACTTTCAACGCTTGATGTGTCATCCTAAGTAATTTGAAAATGTTAAACTCGACGTATCAGCTCTCAACAAACAATAAAGTAATTTGGGGTTTATTATAATGGTCATAAGTTCTTGCTTCACGTTTATTTAAGAGCATCATAAAACAACTTTAAACAGTTACAACAATAAGAATTTTTAACCGTATACCTCGATCATTCACTTTCAATGTTAAAACAAAGTCATGTCGCTGACTCATTATAAAATGAACTATAATTTGTCTACTTACAGCATCATTGTCAGAGAAATTCATAGTAACCACCAATTGCTATGTGAAGGTAATAATAAACGTGTCCAATATGTATGTTTAATACAATCAACGATAATGAATTCAATTTTTATTTTCAATACACGATTATCAGCTGGCGATGGCGTCCTAAACGTCAAATGTCAAATTTTCGCGGGAGTTTTGACGTTTTCAGACAAAGTCAATACAGATTAATTTCTTTTATAAGAATCTCACGAATGATCTTAAAAAAATTAAAATGTTCTTTATTGATATGTATGGCCGGATTCTATAAATATGGATTATCAGTGGTTATGGTTTCACTTCCTAGCAGTTTAAACTTTTGCGACTGTGAAATATACCTTTAAAAATCCTTTTAACTTTGCCCGGGCGATGATTGAAATTAACTACTTGCATTAAAGGATGATGTAGAAATGAAAACAATGATTTTGTACACGATTATTTATATTTAAAACGCAAATAAAAATACAATCTTCTTATTTGAAATAAAGTGGACCTTAGATTTAAATATAAAATAATAAATAATTATTAATTATATGGTAACATTTTATGTAGGTAAGATTATTTTAATTACATTTAATCACAGCCATTTTACTTAACATTTAAATAGTACAACTAATACTTAACTATGCATAATGTTAAAAAGCTTGACATTACATAATTCTACATAATACTGATAAATAAATTAAGTAATATAATGCGATTTGTTTTGTTACTCAAGCAATATTTTTACATGAACGAATGCGCGCTACAATTTTTTTATGTAATTTTTGTCGTATAAAGGCCAGTGCACACACATAATGCTTGCTTCACACTTGGCCAGTACAGTACAGAACAGTTGCGACAGCCAGTCATAGATTGTCTGGACTCAGTGGTGCCAGTTAGCGTTTAAATTGTGCCAGTTGATTGACAGTCGACTTATTTAGTACTACTAATTAACTGTATTGGCCAAGTGTGAACCGTGCATAAATTTAAAATTATATTTTAAAATGCAATTAATTGAAGTTATAGCTAAGTAATGCTGACAAGCCACATCAACTAAAGTATGTAGATTTATGAATGTATAGGGGCATTTAAGGTCACTATGGCCATGACCCTGTCGTAAAAGTTGAAAGGGTCATACTTGTTTTAACTGTACATTACATTGTAAAAAAATAACTTTGCAATCTTTATGAGTTGCCTCATTTTACGTTAAGCCTCACACTTTAAATTAATAACTGTAATCCATATGTAAATTACTGTTGAATTAAAGATCATAGCATCTACTATTTTAGATCTTAATATCTCTTTAGGAAATCAGTTATAGGTAACTCAAATAGCGATTTTATCACTAAACTGTTATGGTAAACATTTGTAGACATAATATAGGTTAATTAATGTTGAACTATGCACCATAGACAACCTCTAATCATAGTGTATCACATGCAATAGCAGCAATCACTTGCGACCAGAGTTGTATATTTGTCCTTCTCTCTCTCTCTAGCCTCCTAAGAGTAATTTGTCCTCTCTGTCTAGCCTCGTTAGTTTCCGTCATTAATTAGGTGTGTGACACATGCAGGCGTGTCGCAGCGCCACCTTCAGCCACGGCAGGAACTTGGCGACGCGCGCGTACACGCCCGGGTAGCCTTGCCGCGCGCACCCGCGCCCCCACGAAACTATACCTATAGCAAACGAGATATTTTCTTGATTAATCATCATACAAACCATCATCATCCATCAAACAACCATCAACCATCATCATAGAATAAAATTTACTACAGATAATAACTGGGTATGAATTACGAGAAGATAATTTTGAGGTTATAATTACAGAGTATATAAACAAGTACAGGTATTGGTTTTTAAAACAGCAAAGGTAAGATATTATGTAGATGTTTAGACAGTGTGAACCCATGGATTCTGCTGTACACACTAGAAGTGTGTAAATCAGCTCTGAACCGGCTCGAAAGATCATATAACCTGGAAGCATTGAGCTATGGATCAACGCGATGTACAACTATGGAAGCTGACGAACCGCGAACTTGCTAGTAAGAAACTTACTCAAATGATATCTCTAAGGAAGTACAAATTGAGCTAATCTACGTTTCGCTTCACTGATTTGCATGACTCATGCGTGTGTGCTGATCTGCAGATCATCAGTTTTAGTTGACTTTGTTGTGTAGTGTGCACTCACCAACAATAGTATAATGCGGTCTGGTGAGCAGCAGGGGCCCGCCGGAGTCCCCGGTGCAGGAGTCCCGCTCGGGCGCGTTGGCGCAGAGCATGCGCGGCGTCACCTTGCGCCGCCCGTAGCCCGCGCCTGAACACTCCTCTTGAGCCCATATGTTCACCTCCGCCTGAAACGATTACATTGGCTGATAATTCTAGTAATAACAAAAATGTTTTTAAAAAATGATCTTTTTGCAGTCTAGTCCGTGAGTAAATCAATTTTAGATAAAACTAGATCAAGAGCTGCAAAAATTGAGTGTTTGATTGAATTTCAAAAATTTTTCGTGTATCGACCCCACATAAAAATTCAAGGTGAAAAGATCTACGACAGATACTATAATAATTTTATGAATAAGATCTAAGTTAATTAAAATTAAATGTTGTTAAAGAGATCAGCTATCATTTCGCATTAAGAATGAAGGCGTAAGTTTAGTATTCAATACTCACCTTCATAGGGATGCTAGAAGGTGGACCTTTTTCGATAGTGCTGCCCCAGCCAGACACTATCGCCTCTACGCCCTCCAGCCGGTTGTCATCGTCAAAGTCTGAAAGTAATTTACATTAAACATATTTAAATTGAACTGTAAAGTCTTTTAGGCGAGCACAAATAATCCACCTGAAGGATTTTTCCTCTTTATAAACGACACAAAAAAATAGCTTTTTCTTAGACAAGCTACAAAACGCGTATAAATACAGTGGCGGTATTAGTATGTTAAAAAAACATTCCGCTTTTTATGACTAATTGGACGTGGAGTGACCCAGATTATAAACCACAAAAAGAATCAATCATAACTAATTAGTCCACGCATAATTAAAATATATGTTAAATCAACATAAAATACACCATTAAAAGTTCTGTGTTAAGGTAATAAATTATTTCTTTTTCTTAAATTAATTGCATATTACCACTAACTAATTTTACTCCGTTTAAACAACTTGTTGGTAACAAAAAATAAATTAAAACAACTTAACGGAATTTTTTAAAACAAGTTAATTAAAATAATAGGTACAAGTATTAATTAGAATACAGATGTGATCTCTTTTAAATTATATTAATTACGTTAATCGGAACGTTTTACAGTTGACTTTTGTCCATGGTTGGACATAGACAATTTGAATTTATTACTGGAAATATTATTCAGAGCGGTCTAATTCTGTCTAATAAAATGCAACAATTTATGTCTTATCAAAGCCGTTATACAGAAGTACCGTACGATTTATAATTTTTAAATCTTAAATTATAAGATGTATATTAGTAACATAGAACATATAGATCGTAATAGATTGGTCATATATACGATATTTATGCAAAAATAATGCATTTTACGGTTTTTGCATTTTACATTTTATGATTAACGGTTTTAGACAGTTTTGAAAACATAAAAATAGTTTTTTTTTTACATTCCATTATTTACTGTGGCAATCACACATTAGTTTATAGTTTATTGTAGCGCTTAATAGTTTCGAAAGATGGTATGGATTCCTTTAATAGTAAACTTTATAAATATCAACTCACCAGGCAAACAAGCGGATCTATACAGATGTTCAGGTATGGGTTCAGCTAGCCGGAGTACAGCGATATCGTTGTCATAGGTGAATCTATTGAAGTCAGGGTGCTGTGTGACATGCGACACCGGGATGCCGTCCTGCTGGGAATTGTTTACATCATACTCTCCCACCAGCACTGATAATCGAGACGCCTCCACTCTGGAATTAAAATTTACTCGTGAAAGAATAGTCTTTTAGCTTTCGACTCCGTCAACGTAGTATCAAAAAAAGTAGCCTATGTGTTCTTCCAGACTATCGTCTACATCTATACCAAATTTCATCAAAATCCGTTCAGCCGTTTAGACTACAAACTCGAACAAACATGCATCCATCCATCTAAACTTTCGCGTTTATAATATTAGTATGAAGTATGATGTTTATTTCCTTTGAGCGTGCAAATTTATAGTAATGACATTTCCCGCACTACGGATTATATTATATAAGAAACTGTCGGTGGCTCGGTGGTTTAAGCATTTGACTTGTAATCTACAGATCTTGGGTTCGAATCCCGCCATGTACCAATGTGATTTTCGATTTTTGAATTCCATATTTACATTATTTAGGTTAGGTAACGTAGGGTACGTTTTTACGATAAAGGAAAACATCGTGCTGCCTGCACATATCGGCGAAGAAATTTAAAGATATGTGAAGTCAACCAAACCGCAGCGGGCCAGCGTGGTTGACTATGACTTAGTCACCCTAACTCAGTAGGCTCCGAGCCCCTCAGTAGAAACGTAAAGCAGCTGGTGATGGAGATTACATACAATTTCTTTAATCTATGATTTTCCATTCATAAAAATATCGAAGGTTAAGGTTTGATTACATAATCTATGTCTCCTTGGCACCGCTAACTGGCTAGGTGAGCCAAGAGATGGCGTTTATAATTCACGGCACGCCCGCTTACAAAAGTCGTGCTCTCCGCTGCGTAACTGAAGAATGGAACGCATTCACGCATCTAATGCACGATCTTGACCTCGATACGCTAATTTAGAACTAATGGACTATAGAATAGTGTGCATATTAATGCAAGAATGTTTATAGCTTTATTTAAAAAAAAATCACTTAACTAAACCATTCTATTTAGCTGTAATTAAGGAGTGTATAGGTAAAAGATCTAGTAATTGGCCACCTAAATGTTTAAAATCAAATTGGAGTCGTATTGAAATCACTTTCTATTATATTTATGAGTTAGATTTTATTATCGCATAAAATATCATAGTTTATTTTAAATGACATTAAAGCAGGTACAGACTTCCGTATTATTTATGCTGGAAGTTAAACAAAGATTTACGTAATGTTTAAGAAAATAATAAGTATAGAATCTCACATGCACCTACTGACCTTTAACTTTCGAGACACTTGACATGTATTACATGAACAATTGCATATGAAATATGGATGTCATAAGAGATTGATTTACACGTTTATACGTAGTTAGAAATAGGTAGCAAAGCACTAGCTGAGGCGAGACTCACCGAACACTCTTCTCGAAGCGCTCGAGGATACTTTTTACACCCTCATAGTCAAGTAAAGGATTGTTTGTCATTTGAAGCACAGATAATTAATTAACATAACTACATTTTACATACGACAATTAGAGAGTCAGTTCAAATTGTTATTTTCCCTTAACATTTTTCCTTTCATTAGCAAATTTTCCTTACTTATACTACGTATTTAACTAAACTAGATTTTACCCGCGTATTTGGTTATTTATGACTAGTTTATGTAAACGAATGAAAATTTCCGTCAGAAAGAGGTAACGTAATAACTGATAAAACATTATTGTTATTTGTTAAAAAATCAACAGTTAAAACTTTAAAATTCCACACATAACTGTAAGTATCCGTGAATTTCCATTAGCGAAGCTTCTAATCATAATGTTATCTTATTAAATATGGCAGAAGACAGTGGTAGGGCCCGCTTTAACATATGCACACATGAGTCGGCTCGCCCGGTGATATAACACGACCATATAGAAGACAGGCGTGAAATGGGAGCAATACCTCACTGGCCACCACACTCATCAGACGAAACAAGTTACACCGCGGCCAGAAGCCCAACTTTAGGCCCTTTTCCTTCCGACTCTTTTTCTTATAAGATAAGAATGGAAAAGAAACGTGGATTGTACGGTGGAGGTAATGCATAGAAGGGGAAATATCCTGTTTATGTGCGTCGCCTCCTTCGTCGACTAAGGGTAGACAACGCATCCGTTATTGCGTATGTATTTGCTACCTTATAATTTACCATATTTATATATAAAAACAGAAAGGATCTCTGTTTTTTATATTTAGCGGAAGCTAATTAAAAGGAAAGTTTTGAAATTACTCAATATTCTCGGTAATTTGTCTGTTATACAGTGAATGCAAATTGATTTGGCGCACGCACACGAGTTATTGCATAATTCGAGCCCTTTGGAGGTCAGGCAAGTGATTTGGGTCATCATCATCGCCCTGTCCTGCTTTTTTATTGCATAAAACACTCAAATTTTATTATGAAACGATTTGTAAACAACGGTTTTTAAGGATAATATTACAGATATTGGGCAAAATTATTCTACTTAAAATTTGGATACTAAACGATGCTCGTGACTTTGTCCGTGTGGATTTAAATAGCCTATAAGATATTCTAGACAAATTATCTTTGTTCTAAATTTCATTCCGATTCGTTCAGCCTTTTGGGAGTTATGTGGTAAAAACTTCTATAAACCCGACTTTTCTTTTCAAGATGATGTATGGCTTCAACAAATTTAGATGTAATAAAAAAGTTTACTTTGAGTAAAAAATAGTAAAAATTCCTATGTATTCTTCGATATCTGAGAAAAATGTTTATTACTAATCGATTTTTTTCTTGAATGATAATTTCTACTCTTAATTTATTTTATTTATTTATTTATTTATTGATTATAAGTACAGTACAATATCGTCTTCTTTTCCTTCAGGTTCTTAAACCTTTTGGTTTGTGAGAACCCTGCACATTCTCGTTGGGTAGTTATATTTTTTTTTTTGCATGCATTTATAATTCTATTGAATTTGAAAACGGATTTTTTACTTTTAAATGAGTGTTCCTTTAAATTGAGTAATACTTCCACTTTAATTACTCGAGTCCTGTAGTTAATTTTACCGCGGAAAGTTGTTTCATAAACATAAGAGCTCATAATCAACATTATGAGAAGCGGTACAAAGATTACATATTATTTTACATTCGAACGAACATAAAAAAGCAAATTGTCTTGGCCTCCTGCCCTTCACCGTTGACTCAAACATTTACGAAATCGTTATGAATTCGCAGCAAGTAATTTTTAGGTTAGTTATCGATAATGGAAACTTTTTAATCTTTACGAAGCTACTAAGTTTTTTATAACTGCTGTAAAATAAGGAAAAAAGTCACAGTTGTAAAAGCGTGGTTGCCAACTAAGACTGTCCAGAGAACTATCACGAATTCTTTAGATTTGTGTTAGATTAGAACATTGTCTACCGAACCACCAAACCAACAAACCTAATAGAAATGTCGAAAACATTACAAATACGTTCTCGAAACTGTCACACAAACGTTCGCGATAGACCCTTTGTGATGTGATTTTGACTCCAAAATTAGCAAATAGACACTTTTGTATTTGAGACTACTTCGAAATTAACATTTCTCTAGCTACGTCTAACCATTCGTAAGTGTTATTGCTTCGATAAATATCTTGATGTGAGTTTTAGAACTACGTAACTTGAGTTTTACTCCTTTGAAATTTAGTTTAACCTACCGCTATTGAATCATTGTGTAATGATAAAATAAATGGAAATTTAAAAATAAAACAGTTAACTTTTAAAATTTGTTTTCTTCCAATAAAATCGTAAGATTATGTAAAAAATATAAAGTGATAATATAAGGTAATAAGTAGAACATAAATTTATCACAAATCTTGTGATGAAAATTATGTTTAGATAAGTCGACAGCTGACTGAGACTTTAGCGAATTAAAATTGTATTCAACACAATCCTTTAAAATACACGACTTTGAGATGTTATTTAAGTCTTTTCACTGGTATTAAAATATAAAATTGGGAAACGAACCAATAATAATAAAATAAGGATTTCGACACTTTACCAACATGACAAAAAAAGGACAACATAATGACACAACCGGAAGAAACTTTCCACACCTAAGTAACAACAACATTATAAAATAAATAATTAGAATTATTGATTCTAAAGGTGCGTTTTCACTAGAACTTGAATATCGATCTGTCTCGTTAGTAATTCAAAGTTTGGTGGTAATTTCAAATGAATAATGAGAAATTGCTTATTTCGTTTTATTATAAATTAGCTTTGTAAATAACTACTTACTATCGAATTTATTGAATTTTCGTGTTTACAATTTTTAGGTTACCTGCGAACTTTAATGGAAGCGCTCCTTTACAGCGAACTTTCGCGAACCTTTACAATCTTCGGTAAAGAACGTAATATCGGTTTTTAAACGAGTGTTAAAAAAATAATGCCGTGTAAATATAATTCCAATTTGGTTAATTAGGAAATTAAAGTTTTATTTCTCTTATTCGAATCCGAGAGATCTCTAATTGAAAGGCGACCTACATTTTCTTATGTCAGATATCTTTAGTATAATAAACATATTGTTTAATTTTTAAATACTTTTTACACGCATTATGACTTTCCAATGTTCCGTAATAACAGTACTCTGGAGTACATTTAGTTACCTTTTTGTTACATTGAATTTGTTTCGATGGTTTATAATATTAAACTGTGTTTATTTAACAAACTACGATAATCTTAAACCCATACAAACTAATGTTTTTTTTTATTATTTTACAATGCGTCCGATATAAAGTCTACATACTACATACTGAAGAGGCACAGTTTTAATTGTCATTAGAACTGTAACGTTATAATTTACGCGTAAATTTTTACCTGAACAGTACTTTTCAGTTAAAACTGACAGAATTTAGCGTATACAGCGTGTTTTACTCTTGGCTACTTTCTTGTTTGTAACCAAAATCGAAGGAGTCCTAAAAATCGTATCATTATATCGTTAAAATGTAGGTTAAAAGTATTCCTTAAGTAAAACGATTTCGATTCGAATTTCACCTTTTTTTATCTGTGCGATCTCGTGTAATGCAAAAATGCCGCTGCACCATATTGGTCGGGTATTTTAAAAGTATGTAAGTAGATCAGAATACTACAGATTTTCAAGTGAAGGTTGTAAAGATATAGAGGTACAGTCAGAAGAAAATATCTTGACTATTTTTATTTTTTTTGAGTTTGTCAATTTTATCGTGTATGTTATCTGCAGAAACAAATATATTGTTATTTCAGTTTTCTTTAGATAAAAAGAGTGAAAAGTCGATATCTTTTAAATCTAGACAGTTGTTATGTTATGACTATGGTTAGAAACTACTCGTAAGAGAACCATGAGAATGTGACTACAATTGCTTCTACGTCTAGAATTCTTTTCTATTTTATATACGTTACATTTTCCGTCACATTTTTTCTCGATGTATTCCATTTCATTCAAGTAATTTTCCGCTCACTGTACTTTCAATAAAAAGTAATGCAAGTATCGGCCCCGTATCGTGTATCGAGACAAATTAAAGATAAACATTTAATCGAAGTTGAATGGATAATGACACTTTATCTTATATTCTTTTCGGATGATAAGGTTTATAGGTCACCGGAAACAGTAAGAAAGTCACCAAGATCATGTTATAATGCATGTGCGAACTTTCTTTAGAAAACAAAGATTTGTTTTATGTAAATTGATAAATACGTAAACATTTTCAGGCTACAAAACATATAATAAAGACTAGGTGTTCCCGTACGGCTTCATCTGCACGAAATTGTAAAAACTTTATTTTATTGTTGACATGTGTCGATTCCTTAATTGCAAATGTCAAAATAACTGTTACCATAATATTTTTGTTGCCTAAATGTCGGCAGTTTGTAGTTTATTGTCCCTTTCCCACATGAAGGTTTTTCATCCAAAATATTTAAGTTTAATGGTAAGAAAATGTAAAGTCTAAAGCGTGTCGTGAGTTACTAAAGAATGGATTATTCAAAAATATGCTGTGATTGACGACATCCTACGTCACGAAGTAGTGTAAGTTTACGCTTTATTATGTTAGTATAGAATATAGGTATGTTTTGTCTTAATTAAATTTCATAGTTCAATTGAATGATAACACAGTTATTTAGCATACAATGATAAGCTAACGGATTTTATTCAAATGAACTTGAAAGCGAGAATAAGTGAAATTTAATGACTGATTCGTCAATATTTATACACCGTGTCTGTTGTCATAAGATTGTGTTGAGTGCACTTTCCATTCGGTCTCGACGTATGCCAACGACATTGTCAGACGATATTGTTGACCTCCTGCCCGATATCAACCAAGAATAAAAGTGCCAAATATATATGTTAAATCCAAACACATTTAAGACATATATAGACTAGGCAAATGAATTTTTACACCGGCACTTTCTCTGAAAGGTCAGTCAAGTTTACTGCCACCTCGTATATCGTATATCGACATGTAAAAACGTTTTACAAAATTGTAATAAGCTCCCTCTTTTGTCTATACTCATATTATATAAAGGAAAGTTGTAAAATAAAATAAATAGTGTGTAAAATAAAATAATAAAATTATATTACAACCCGCACACAAAAACATGAGTCGTTGTATACGTCCCATGTCTTTCCACGACAGAAAACTTTTTAAAACGCGTCATTATCTAGTCATTACTAAAATAGATAGTAAAAGTTTGTAGTTAACTTTACAATAGGGAAGTAATCAGGAATTTCGTAAGAGAAATGAGCAGGAGATTTTTATATCTCGTGCGAATCTCATTGTACTTCCGTTCATTGTTTTAGTTTTGCATTTAGTTAAGACTGAGATTATAACGTCTGAGTAAATGTTAGCATTCTCTTGCTGTTTGAAATATGAATTAGGTGTAGTGTACACTACGATTCTTAACGCACTTTTTTGTTGCAGATAGGATATAATTTAAATTGGCCTTTAAAATAAAGCTAGGTATATATCACATTACACAGTACTTAGCGCATTCGACTATTATTTTTAGGTTTAATGGTGATTTATCATACTAATATTATAAATGTGAAAGTTTAGATGGATGGATGGATGTTTGTTAAGGTTTATAGCCTAAACGACTGAACGGGTTTCGATGAAATTTGGTATAGATGTAGAAAATAGTCTTGAAGAACACATAGGCTTTTCACTTTTGTTTTTTTTTTTAATCGCGAACGAAAGCTAGTTACTAATAATCCTATTAATATTACATCTAAGTAATAGTGCTATAGAAAATACAGTACTCACTCGAAGATGCAATGTGTAGCCGTGATGAGATGATCCCTGGCGACGACTGTAGCGCCGCAGATGACCTTGCCGTCCCTCTTGAGAGCTGCCAGCCATGGCAGCTCGCCCGGAGACACCGCGCCGCCTCCCACCACACGAGCACCTCGCGCCACCCCGCATGCTGCACAAAGAATTATCCATAAAAAGCCAACTGTCTTCATCACAAGCTGGAGATACGAATCGAATATAATAAGTACAAATTTTAACATTAATAATTAATTTAAACCGAAGATGATTGTAACATTACTTATATGAGAAAATCATTACTGTCCAATCAGTCACAAATTTATCAAATACCAGTAACAGTGTGGTTTACTGAACACGACGTCGTGGGTTCGAGTTATTCGGCCAGTGTCCCTTTCATGCTTATAAAAATTAAACTCAGTTTAATTAGTGACAAGCCCTCGTGTGAATACTCTTAAATAATTTGTATTGCAACAAATGAATCATAAGAGCTGCCTGAAAATGTTTGCAATATTTCACGTAGCTACGCTTACTGTCAGTGAAGTGGGTTATGTTGTGATTAACTGATAATGCAGTGAGTCACAGGAAACTGCATTATCTGAACTGTGCAAAAATGCATGACTGCCATATATGACAGACGTAGCTTCTATATTAACCAATGCTCTATAGGCTATGCTTCTTGTTATTTAATGTACTGGTTTTCGCACTTCGACAGCGCGAAATAATCAAAAACTTAATTAGTACTCTACGTGTACTTCAGTCTTGAAGAAAAAGAAGAAGAATATGCTACATCTATGCGAAGTTAAGTCGATATCCGTTCAGCAGTTTAGGCTGCAAACTCTAACAGACATCCATCTAAACTTTGGCGTTTATAATATTAGTAAGATTTTGGCCATAATCATAAAAGTGATCAAGTCCAGAGTTTTGTTTGATTTGCTCACATATCACTTTACAAAAAATCATTTTTAAAATAAAAATTAGACACCTTTTTAGCCAGTATTTTGGACAGCCCTTAACTAAGGACAAACAATGTCTGTTCGTTTTATCGTCGTTTTAAATCTTCGGAACACAAAGGCACACGGTGTTATAGAGAGCAAATACGGCGTCATATTTAATGCCGTACAATTTGGAACACACAGTTATCCCAACGTGTGGGAGGACACGTTCGATAATTGTTATTCGTCATCACGATGTACTATCAAATGATGAAAATTGGCAGTTTTTGGTCTGATATACACAAATCTAGAAAATAAGTAAGGAATTAAGCTGAAGAAGCTTTTTCTGTGGTAACAACGTCGATATCAAAGAGTACATTAATAAAATTTTACATCAAAATAAAATGATATTTGATTGACGTATAGACATCAGAGTTCGGTCTTATTTAATTTTTTTTT
>NW_013526915.1:2312064-2316120 GCF_000836215.1 Papilio polytes | reverse complement strand
CTTCTGTGTGGTCGTGGTATTACACCGGGCGTGCCGGCCCATTCGTGCTAAGATGTTAAAGCCGGCACTACCAGTCCCAGTTAATTTTACAGACAATAGTCTGAATTTCAACACAAACATTGATTAGTTAAAACTGGTATGATCTCTTCCATACATCTTTATTCACACATCTGTCACATCTGAAAATCACTTCAATCTAACGCATTTTCTCTTTCACACAATCCATCTATACTTCTATCTACCTCTATCTTTGCAGTCATCTTTATACAACGATATTACTCTACTAGCTTGCGCCCGCGACTCCATCCGCGTGAAATTTAAAAAAAACAAAAGTGGGTAGCCCCTAAATTTGTTCTTCCTGACTAACCTCTACATATGTGCAAAATTCTATCAAGATCCGTTCTGCAGTTGAGGCTACAAACTTTTACGATTATCATATCTCCGCGTTTGTATAATTAGTAACGTTTACAAAGATTTTTAGAATAAAATTCCGTTTAATGGCAACCCTTAATATGTCAGATCAATATGGAACAAAGTTCCGTTGCGTTCGACCGCAAAGTATTGTAACATTTATAAAGACATTATAAAATTTATTGTCATAATCTGTTAACGAAAGCATCCGTTATTATCGATCTGGGGCAGACAGTGTTATAATCAATAATTTAAAATCATTCGTCATGCGATTCGTAAATTAGTTCGGTAATAAAAGACATCGTCATGATATCAATAATTTGAAACACGAAAGTTATATGCGTTTTTTATAGGTTAAAATTTTTGGCGCGGGAGACGTGTGGATTTCAAAAATCCACACCAAAATTTAAATGCTGTCAACTACAGTTAAACAGCACAATTTACGCAAAAATTCGGAATTTCTAATATGTACTATTTCACAGAATTTTATAACACACGCGATTTTATTTTATTATTACAAAATCTTCGATGGATTTATAGTTTTTTTTTAATTTAACTTTAACAATTTCAATTATCGAAAATACTTTAAGGCTCGATACGTAAAGAATGCTTTAATAATTGGTGGTACAAGATCAGCAATTATCACCGAGGCATCTGGAACATGAACCTAATAATTGGCTGTACAACTTTGACAGCGCATTAACCTGCTTTGTGGTTTATTGCGCAGTGTTGCCAGTATGCGGACGGAAACTTACAAAATTATCGAATTGGCTTTCGTCCGAGACTCATGGATTAAAAAAAAAAGCAAAAGCAAGTAGTCTGTTTTGTTCCCCTGTTTTTCCCAGACTGTTTATTCCAAATTTCATCGAGATCTGTTCAGCCGTTTATGCTACAAACTAACAAACATCCATCCATCTAAGCTTTCGCATTTATAATATTAGTAAGATTAAGTTACCATTATCATACGAGCCTGTTACACTAAGCTAGACTATACCAATACAAATAAGTGCAGTGCAGTACATATAAAGGATTTAAAAAAAAACATGCTAATAAACAATAGTTAGTTACTTTTGGATAAAAATATTTCTTAAACCCTTAAACGTATTTTAAAGGTTTTTAACATAAATTTTCTTAAAAGTTAAATACACTAAGAGCTATGCCGCTTTTCTTATAACAGTTTTCTGAAAACTTCAAGAGTTATATCTTTTCAGCATTGTTTACTTGTATGTTTTCATGTATTTCGCTTTAACAGAATCGTGTTATTGAAGACCATACAATTCGATGATAATCGCAAAGCTCACACATCGAAAATCTTTCTGTCGTTAAAATGAATTAAATTCTTTTATGTTTAGCGTATTAAAAAGCACGATTTCACACTTCCTTGTGGCCTACTAACATTCTTGATAAGGATTAAACTGTTATTCTTTGAGCTTGACGTTATTATTGCAGGAAAGAATAACATTCACACACAAATATATTTTAAATGTAAATTGCGCCCCTGCTGTTCGAAGGCCGGTTTAAAAGGATTTCTTTCATATCACTAAATACACACATTGAAGATTATTTCGATATAAAATTGTAAATTAAGTATTCCAAATGTTCCATATTATTTTGTCGTTACGCATAACGTCGATACGCTTTCAATTTACAGTAAGTTACATTTAATATATCGTGTTTAAATTAAAGTAAAGCGATGAACTTCAATAAAGTTCATAGGTTAACTTTAAAGTTATAATGTTTCAAATACCATAATGCACTGCATTGTAGACATATAAATGTGTTGTGGACATACAAATTTAAATTAAACGATAGTTAAAAGCAATATTACAGACATTTTATTCTATAGCGAGACAAACGTCGAAAATTTGTGTCAATTAAAATATGTGTCAATTAAAATATGTGTCAATTAAAAGAAGTAAAAACAGAGTTGTGAACATAAGAAAAAGGTTTGATTTAACAAAATGTAAGACTACATTAATAACTTGAAATGAAATATTGTTTTTCGCGGTTCGTTCTTGAACCTCAAAATGCTCCATGACCGTGAGTGAGACAAATACTATCTTTTATACAGCGACAAAACGTGTGGGTGATAAGTTTTTTTTTATAATAATAAGTTGGCAAACGAGCAAGTGACCACCAGCATCCGCCGAAATGGCAAAGCGACCACTGCCTATTATCTACCCTTAATCGACAGAGGAGACGCACATAAAGAGTATATTTTCCTATGCGATTCCTCTTCCTACAAATCGCGTTTTCCTTCCCATCCTTTCCTCTTAAGAAAATCGCGGGAAAGGGACTATTAGCATTATTTAGTTAGATAATATGATGACTGATGTATGGAACAGTATATACTTCGCAGATCCTCCGTAGGAACAAGCGCAGGTTGATGATGACTTAACGCGTATTTAACTCACCGTATATAACATATAAATATATTCATACAGAAAAAGTTTGCAAGGAATTTGTATAGTAATTATCTATACTAATATTAAAGAGAAAAGATTTGTATTTATTGAAGTAACTCAAAAACTACTGGTAATTAAAAAGCTATGTTATTACTTAGTAGGCTAAGTTTTTACTATTTTTTTTTATTTCACGCGAACAAAGACGCGAGCAACAGCTAGTAGGTCATAAATATATGTCCCTATTAAAACGAACAAAATGCATTCTTGTAGCTATTGAAATTTGTTACTTTATTTTTTAATTATTATTATACATACGTAGTGAAATAATTATTTTAACTAGGTCAGTAGTTAAGCCATATCACACACTTTATCTTTAAAAAAAAAACTGTCCGTCAGTCCGAAAGATGGAATACGACTATACGTAAAGCTAATAAAGAAAACCAACCATAGGTAAAGATTTTACTTTTTAATGAATCAATAACTAAATAATAAATTGTTTACATAAACTTTGTAACCTAACCTTATCTAAAACTTTTACGCATAATTTTAATGGTCAATTAAATGTCTTATTTTATTAACAGATCGTTTTCACTTTCCTTTATAAATGACGTATTTAACGAAACGTTCATATGAAAAAAATACTGCGCACAAGATTGTCCCCGTTTAAACTATGTTGCGATTCTGTAACGCAAGTGCGTACTCTCTAATGTTTAACACATGTTTTATGACATAATATAAGGAACTGATATGCAGAGTCACATCAATTGAGTCGCTATTAGAAATTATATCTATACAGTTTACGGGTCAAAATGTCAACAATCAGACATCAATGGAAGTTAGAGAAAGGTTTATTCCTAAAACTCGTTTGCATTGTTTTTTATCGAAAAAAACAAATCGATTATTAATCGTAGAAAATACTCACCGAATAAATTTTGAAAAAAGATTTTGAAAAGTGTAAATCACAAGATTTTTTCCCGCAACCATACCTTACGCACAATTTCCCGCGCTTTTTGACACATCACAAAAACACATACGAAATAAATAACCTATATGTAAAGGGTAGACACTCACTGAAGGGCTACATTATAATAAATGTAAATTATGTTTATTGTAAAGGTAGTAGACTCACTACAGGGTTTGCAGGCGCGCACCGCGGCAACCGCGATAAGGAGACACAAGGCACGGAACATGTCTGTCGGAGTGACGGGGCTCTCTGGAGGCGGCGGGAGACGCCGGCGCA
>NW_013526915.1:2306698-2311976 GCF_000836215.1 Papilio polytes | reverse complement strand
ATTAGATAGTGACCTTGAAACCTACACATCAATCAATAGTTTGTTCTAATTTACATTGATAAGTTGTCTATCAAACGGGTAAGTGGTAACTTGATGAAAAAAATCCTATAGCTATATTTTGTTGAGATGTGTGTGATTTATAACTTCCTTATTATATTGTAATGGTATAAAAAATTACAATAAAACATTCATTCATGAAAATGTCGAGTATGCCAAAGTAACGGAAACACCTCGCTCGCGACAAGTTTCGCCCGATTCCCCGCGACAATTTCGGCACATTTGACGCCCTTATAGAGTTTGGGAAAAAAAAATTGTGAATCCTTTATTTTGGTAGAATTAATTAAATACTTGACATAACTAATTTGTGTATTTTTTATTTTAAAAGCTTGGTTTGTTTACAAAATCCTCTACTATATTAAATTACCTTTGTAAATCTATTCCCGATGCTATAAATAGGTAAACTTGTATCCAAAAGAATGTCGTCTATTGTGAAACCTAGAAGGTCTTAAATCTAGTATTATGGTGTAACACTAAAACATTTAGGTTTTACGTAAGTTTGTTGTGGCGCATATGCAACTTGCCAGTGACCCAGTTTCACGTTATCGTCTTAAAAACTTTCAAGAGAAATCAAGTGAATATCGAACGAAAAACTATTGTTTTTCTGATTATTTTTTATCGTAAAAAGGCCACAACATCGTAATAAACCACTTTCACTTAAATAGATAGAAGAAAGCATTACGTTAAAGAGTTTTTTTTATTATAGTTTATATCATTAATTTAAAAAAAATATGTCGATAAGAAATGTAACATTTTTTCTTTGTTTACAGTCACTGGCAATGTATAAACCGCATACATCCTCGAAAAAAAAATCATATTTAGTTACACAACACGTACGTAACGCCGGATGGATCGCGGTTCTTGAAGTCTCTTAAATTTAGCCAATCTTGCTCAATACCTTACGCAATTCCAGGACCAACGAGATGCATTCGAAATTTTGCAATTTCACGTGTTTCGTTATTCATCCGTGCACTTCACTGACCTACCATAAAATATTAAAAGCAAACATACGGAAAAAAACACAAAAACCTGTTTCCGAACAACGATTTATCATTGTTCAAGATATTTAGGTTATTTTCTAACCTCTTTTTTCATAGAATGTGATTGATTACATCAATTTTATTTCATCGCTTTTAATGGCACACTTTTTCACGTTAATAAATGTACGTAAATACGAATACATTAAGAATAACTTTTACCTTAATATTCTATGCGTAGATTTAGTAGTTATAAATCTGTTAGAGTCATACAGTCTGTGCAATTCGACAACGTTAAAATAATCGAAAGAAGTATACAAAACAGTATTTACCTTTCATAATTCTATAACGTTCGACCTAAATTTTAAATGGGTAAATTCCGTTACGTAATTAATATAGAAATACACTAATAAAAGCAGTGCATAAATGACCCATAAACGAACTAACGAATCGTAAATAATCTGTGGTAAGTTATAATAATCAAAATACTATAAAAACAGAGATTTCATTTCCACTTAACACTCAAAGTTCTCATGATTAGTCGGTCATAAAATTATTCGAAAATGTATTTGCTCTACCAAAACAAAACACAAATATATTGTCATCTCAGACTTTTCTTAAGCAATGAGAGGGACGACGATATCTTCTTGTAGTCTTTCGTCAGTGGAAATTGATGTTAAAATATTTTATTTAAACAAGTGAGCCAGTTGTGGCCGCGGTGGTCGGCGCCATTCTACATTTTTAATTATTTATAATGACAGCTATGATATACTGCGATTACTTTTTTGATTTACGCATATCTTTAGCGTTTCAGTTTTGAGACATTTATCGATGTATATTTTTAATAACTAGTTTTTTTTTAATTAGACATAAACGCTTTTCTTGATTCAAGCGTTGATATCTTTTACATTGGAAAATGTATTGACAAAATTATCAATAATTGATCCTTTCTAAACACATTTTGCAGTATAAAAATATTAATGTATACTAATATTATAAAGAGGGAATATTTGTATTTTTGTATATATTGTAAAATCTCAAAAACTACTTGTCCAATACCAAAAATTCTTACTCCAATGAACAGATTAATTCTCAGTGACATAGGCTGTTTTTTATTATTTTTTATATTCACGCAGACGAAGTAACGAGCAACGTCGTCGTTAATATTTTTTCTAAGGAAAAAGTCCCCCAAAACTTATGTATGTATGTGATCCATCCACAATTTGTGATATTATGAATTCTGATTTCCCGGTTAATATAAGAAAAAACTGCAAATCACACCTGTGCATCTTTTTATTGATAACCTTGGTTGTTTTGTGGGCGTGTTGTGGAGTTACAATGATCAGTTGAAGATCGGCGAAACTGTGCCAAGGCGATGGACCGCCCGTATGTTGATAACGTTACGCAGCCTTCTCCACTTTAGCCACAACTAATGGAAAAACAAACGATTAAAAATATTTTACAGTTGACACAATTTTTAATTCTTTGTATTATGATACTAGCTGTTCCCATGCGACATTATTCGCATAAAATTATGAAAATTTGATTTTATTGTTTGCATGTGTCAAATTATCAATTGCAAATGTCAAAATGATATGACGATGGCAACTTTGCTTTCATCAAGAAAGTTGGCAGCAATTTATGGTCTCATTCTCACATTAGGGTTTTTATCCAAAAAATTTACCCCCTAAGTTTAATGGCATGTTTTCAATATAAAGCCTAAAGCTTGACGTAAGTGTAGCGCTTTTTATTTATAAAAGAATTATTCAAAAATATGCTGTAATTGCTGACATCTTAGGCAACAAAGAAGTGTGTGTTTACACTTTATTATAATAGTATAGATGCATTTGTTTTGTAAATAAGGAAATATGAGTTCTACAACTCTTTTATTATCTTGCTTCCTACTAATATTATAAAGTTTAGATGGATGGATGTTTGTTAGAGTTTGTAGCCTAAACTGCTGAACGGATCTCTATGAAATTGGGCATAGATTTAGAGAATATTCTGGAAGAACACATAGGCAATTTACTTTTGTTTTTTTTTAATTCCACGAGGCCGGAGTCGCCGGCGAAAGCACTAGCTTTACAACTAATGTTTACTACAATTCTGTGCAACAAATAGGTCGAAGAAAGTATGGATGGATTGTGTGAAAGAGGATATGCTGATGTAGGGAATTTAAATATGACAGCTGATAGAGGTATGAAAGAGCAGCATATAATGTGCCGACCCTCTATAGGGACAACAGCATGTTGATATATTCTTTGTAAATTTTAAAGATACGTTTGCATATAATTCAATCAGTAAGCATCGTGTCGCATCTCTTTTTAACCTAATTTAGGTTGAACATTTTATTTTCGCAATTCAAAAACACATAATGCTAACTCAGTGCACAATGTGAGTACATTACATTAAGCGATAACACAAAGCATTGTATATTTTATAAACTCGAATACTTAATATTTTTTGCAAACAATTCGTTGGATATCAACAACATAAATATCAAGTCTTGGAACGTGTATTTGCGTAAATATCCGATACCTTTTATTTATTAAATTATTATTAACCACGCATATTAAAGTTTATAATTAAAAAACTACATTCCGATAGTCTTGTTGTTTATTTTTTAAATAGACCGGTCTATTTACTACAAAAACCTTAAATAATCCCTTAAATCATAGTAAACATAGACTGCATAATATTTTTATAGGTACGTGAAAGAGATGACATGATTTTTTGACCGACTTCCCAAAAGGAGGTACGCAATTCGTCTGAATATGTTACGGCATAACTCCGTCCCTGGTAGACCGATTTTGAAAATTCTTCTTTTATCCGATAGGTAGTGCTTGCAGATGGGTCCAATTTTGTTTAATTTTTGGAGTCAAAGACTACGGCTTAGTTAAATAGTTGAGCTCAAATCGCGTGACGAAAATTGGGGTTTTTTTATACACATCGTTTAGCAAAATAACAAGGATAAGACGAATAGAGGTTACATTTCTCTAGAATTTATCTCACTCGTTGACAAAACAAATAGTAGTGGTTGCTCAATCATGTTTATTTGAATATATTAAAACGGAATGCACCAGTGACACGGAATCGCGTCCCTGATTTGCTAACGTGGACCTGCATGGTACACTTTGACCATGTGCGTAACCCACATACGTGCGATTATACAACGAGAATAGGCCACATTGGCCTATTTACTACGCCTATCATGTCGCTCAATGTCAATTGTAACATCAATATGAAAGCACTGCTTTATCATCAGTTTAAAATACTAGCTTTCGTCCGCGACATAGCGTGGAATTAAAAAAAACTATGGGTCCTTCTGCATCAGTCTCCACGACTTTACTCTACAATTATGACAAATATCATCGAGTTCGGTTTAGACGGGAAACGCTACATCCATCCATCTATTTTACTAAATTTATGCATTTATAATGTAACTAAGATAAGGCTACTGTTAAAAAGGGTCGTTACTGTTGTCAAGTTATTTAAAAGATGTGACTTAAATTATTTTCTTTATATTTAAAATGCTTGTTATCTTGGCTAGAATTATATGATTTATAATTTCTCTTATGCTTACGGTTACTTGGATATGGTGATTTATCTGATAGGTTTAATTTTCCCCAATCGGTAAAGATGAAAGGGATTAAGTCTTTCAAAATTGTAATCAAGGTCATGGACAAGATTATTCTCAGTAACATCGAAGAGCAGTTTTACATTAAGGCATGACATAAATACCTGCCACTTTTGATGATTAATAATGTTGGAAAAAAAACTTTTAGGACAGTTTACAAGAAATATTTTCACCGGATTCGAAAGTGATTTGGTTAATTGTTGAACGTATCCGCGGACAGGTCAGGGTTTCGTGCGAGTCTAACATATGACATTGACAAAAACACAACACTATTGTATAAATAATATTTTCATGCTTGAGTTTTTGATTTCACTTTTTAAACATATGCCATGTCCTTATTTATTAGTGTTTTGAATATATTTAGATCTTTTTAACGTTCTTGAGATTTCTTAATGTAATAAATTAATGTTATTAACTCTATACTAATATTGTAAAAATGACAGATTTGTATTTTTTGGATTTATCTATGTATTCGATTCACGTAAAATCTAATGGGACGATTTTAAAAATACTTTCACCGTTAGAAAGATAGTTAATCTGCGAGTAACATAGGCTATGTTTTTTAATTTTACGCCGTCGAAGTCGCGAGTAACAGCTAGTCTTCAAT
>NW_013526915.1:2300457-2306613 GCF_000836215.1 Papilio polytes | reverse complement strand
CCTCCTTCTTTTGGGAAGTCGGTCAAAAACACAACACTATTGAATAAATAATATTTTCATGCGACTTTTTGATTTCACTTTTTAAACATATGCCATGTCCTTATTTATTAGTGTTTTGAATATATTTAGATCTTTTTAACATCCTTGAGATTTTTTAATGTAACAAATTAATGTTATTAACTCTATACTAATATTGTAAAAAGGACAGATTTGTATTTTTTATTTTTCTATGTATTCGATTCACGTAAAATTTAATGGGGCGATTTTAAAAATACTTTCATCGTTAGAAAGATAGTTTATCTGCGAATAACATAGGCTATATTTTTTAATTTTACGCCGTCGAAGTCGCGAGTAACAGCTAGTCTTCAATATGTTCTACTAAGTACGATAATGGGTACTTCAGCCTTCGTTTACAATTTTTAGGCTTATTGACATTTATAGAGGTTCTGATAGATAAGGTACTGTACGTTAAGAAGCCTTATAAAGTTCGAATTTAAAAAGTAAAGTTTTACAATCTGTGAACCTTTCTTTTGCCAATCTCAATTTTATGTACCCTTTACACCTTGACCGGATAGCGGCCGATATACTGACCGTTACAATAAACCGACGGACTGTTTCATTTACAACGATATGAAATATAAAATACACAAGAGATAACATTTGCGCTTCGTAACATCTTGTATATTGCATCTATAATAATTCGTACAATTTAATAAAAAATCGTAAAAATGTTACGGTGGTTGCATTTTACGATTGCCCATGTGAAAGGTTAGCAGGTCAGATGGAAAGATTTCAATTGATTTTTTATTATTCGTTTTAAAATTTGACATTACGGTACACGGCACTGTTGCCGCCTAATTGCGCTATACAAATGTCAACTAATGACAGCATGACAGAAGCGACAGATTATTAAAATATTCGTACTCTGTAATTTTAAACCATGTTATTTTTAATTAACTATTGTTAATTATGTATTCATAATTTGTTAGAATACATTCAAATTACGATTAATTATAAGTATTACATTGTTAAAAATGGCCAAGCGTCTTAAGTAAACTATTCTAAATTCCTTAGAGACTCATAAAAGTAAGCAGAACCCTTTTTTTCTGATTTTAATAGAGATTTATCACTGCATAATCGTGCTTAATTTTGTGCATAAAGTGTTATTTCTTGTGCAATTTTTGTTTACATTTTTAAATAGCTTAATCTGTAAAGGTTGATAGATAGCTAGACCTAGCCTATAAAGATAACCTAAAAAGACAACAAACATTTAAAAAAGATCCCTAATAACCTGAAGAACATTATATTAATTAGATACGTATTCAATACGTGGACATATCAATAGAAAGTTTGCAGCTGACGCAATGCACATGCAACCAGGTCAAGTGTGTTCAAACAAATGCGAAATGGAAGTAGGTGTGTCCGTGATTTCCGAATTGTGATATTTAAATAATACTGCGTATCTACATTATGGATGATCAGCTTAATTAAACACAAGGTTTTTATTGAGTGGCACAAGCAACGCAGATACACAAAACATGTTGTTTAAAATTGGATACTATGTTTATATGAAAACTGCATTGTATCAAATTGGATATCACTCTTAGTATTGCGACCTGTGTTTTACAATTCATAAAAAAAAAACAGTAAATATTTGACCTTCATTTTTTATTAGCGATTGACTCTTTGAAAATTTAATATCTTCATGGAAATTTCGCAGTTATAAAGAACGCCAAACAGTTAGTGGAAACTGAGATCGATATATCATTACAATTTAATTGTCTGTCAAATTCTTAAAAAATAACGGGTAAAAGCGGCAGTACATTGCAGAAATAAAGTTTCAAACAAATATAATGGCTACTGAGCCCTCGAATGAGTTAATTTAATGGACCCTCATAAACATAACGACGCGACTGCGTTCCATATGAATTTTAAACGTTGTCCGTTTGCTTAGGACGCCTGCGGTAATTTATTAGCAAATTCTCTCGTGATAAATATGGCTGTATAAAAAAGTAGAAGCTTGTAACCCACTTTTTCATTAAATATCAAATGTGTTGGCGGTTGGCTTCTGTTTTCGGGAGATATTAAGAAAGTATAAGTAATATGCTATAAAATAATCACACCAGAAAGATCAGAAATTATACATTATTTTGTATCTGCGAAGTCCAAATTTATACACCTTAAATATGACCTACATGTAAAAATGCGGTATAAAGTTTAAGCTTTTAGTGATTAACCTCAAAATTGTCAGTAAATTTATACAAAAAAGCTACCGCGTTTTGGCGGGAAGAATTCTGCATGCCAAAAAAGTGCTTTATGACATTTTTGACCACAGGATATATTATTAAGTCACTTTAGAGCTTTTGTTATGTGCTACATTCAGTTTCTTTAGTGGCGATAAAATCTTTAAACAATATGTTTATTCGTGGTTGTAATGTTCATTCACATTTACATAAAAAATATTTCTTATACTGCATTTCTTTTTTTTTAAAAAAAAAAAACAAGAAACATATCCCAATTCAAGACAATCGACAGCATTTGTTTGAGATTGAAAGATTATTCGTATTCTTTAATTTTTTACTACAGATAATACAATACTAAATTTTTTGCTGAGAGCGGCAAAAACATTTAAATCCACTTCATTTAGAGTAGTGCTGAATTAAAATCCGTACCTACTTCCTTTTGGATTTCGGGCGAAAACCTTAACAGAAAACTATTATGATTTAGATGAATTATAAAGTCACGGGCATAGATTATGATATAACTGGGTCAAGCGCATATACTGTCATTCGTGGAAATGGGGTTCTGCATATCTTATTAATATTATAAATGCGAAGTTTAGATGGATGTTTGTTAGAGTTTGTAGACTAAACGGCTGAACAGATCTCGATGAAATTTTGTTTAGAAGTAGTGGATAATCTGGAAGAACACATAGACACTTTTGTTTTTTTTTTTTGTAATTTAACACTAAATAACAAGTGTAAAATTAGGACATTTTTAATATGAAAATTTTAATAGAAAAATATGGGCGTCGCCAATGGGATAGAAGGATCAACTGCCCCCTTATATAACCAAACAATGTATAATAACTATAAATTTACTTCGAATAAGACCAAATTAATAGTAGCTATATCCCCTTAGATCATCAGCTAACGATGCCCTTATGAGTAGAAGTAAAGTATTCTCTCCCTCACACGTCTCTTATATTATAGTTTTAATTTACATAAGTCATTATTATGTTCTTATTACAAGATTATAATATCTTACCAACTTTCCATTTGTACAACGGACAAAACACTATTAGTATTCCTTTTTATTTAAATGTTCCCATTCACTATGGCCATAATACTCCAAATTGTATAATCACAAAGACATGTAGATTTAAAAAAAATACATACAATAAACTAATTCGTGTTTACGATACCAAAACTTAATAGCCCTTTATAAAGGGCAATACTGCAGAACCCGAATCCTTTAATTTCGCAATTAACGGTTGCATGTCAACAGGCCTATTACGATCCCACATGAGATGTAAAAATGTTAATAATTACATCATTAAGAGATAATAGCTGAAATAACGATGCATGTTTGTTACCGATTTGCGTCGATTGAGCGGGCATATAACAGGAGTACGGGCGGGAAAAATGTGCATATCGAAGTTGATTTTGCCAGGACAAAGTGGAGCACGAGTTAGTGAAAGTGCTGGACATTCTTTCTCTCTTTCTCTCACGATTTAACGCACGGAATACTGGCCGGCGATACTCACTTGTCTTCCTTAATCAACTACCGGCCGGAGTGGAGTGAGTAGCTTTTGTTTTTTTTTATAATCTGTCTCTAATTAATTGTTGTGGTTGTGATTAATCTGTGATACGTGTTCTATGTTTGAATATCATTATATCTAGAGACGTCTTAGAGAAAGTTTTCACTGTTAATGAAACATTTTTGCGCAGTTTTTTAATACGTACACGTAAACAAAATTTACTTTTTTAATAAATTAAAAATATTCACGGATGACATCAACTGGTTACTACTTTAAAATTAATTTATTTATCATCTTATTGGAATTTAGTTAACCGACGTGTTCTTTATAGAACATCCACCGACTAAATAAAACATTCTTCGTGACCACGATTAACGTTGTATTAAAATAAAAAAATAAATCACATAATCCTTTACCGTTGTACCGTGAAAAATTGCTGGAATTCGTTAATACAGCATTATAATTTATTAATCGATGTTTAAAAAGTTATAAAGCTTAACGACAGGACAATGAAACCTTATCCAAGGTTTGACATTGGTATGAAACAATATTTTTTTTATACCGGCCAGTATTATTTTAGTCTGGCCTAATTTTTTTTTAATCGCAAAAATGCACAAAGGTTTTTGTAAATATTTTTGTATAACAGTTCGAATTAGTGGGAAGAGCTTGAATCGTTTTAGATTTATGTCTTATTTAAACTACTTTCTATACATTATTTTATTATATAGGGGAACAGGAAAACTATGAACTCTCTATTGCTAGTAGAACGGTTGCGGGCGCGATGCACAATGCATATCAATTGGACATTCCGATTCTTAATGTTGCCAACATAAAGGGTTAAGATCATAAAGTTGGGTATTTTATGGTAATTATCTTATTTGTATTAATAGAATGCAGACTTCTTGTACGAGGAAAAAGGTCCGTTACAATGTCCAATGTATCACAGAGTAAAAAATAAGACTGTTTTAAAAGCTTTGTCTGTGCCGGATTTTTTTTTAATTTCCTCTAAATGCGTTGTAGCTTCCGATTTAGCCCATTGAATTGTTATTAGTGTTTTCGGCATCCGTGAGAAAAACATGAGGGGTATGCTAATTCGTTAGTGATGGGATGAGTGATCGAGATAGCGGTACCTCCGACCAGTTCGGACCAGCAACGGACGCCGGCAACCGGTCTCGATGTCCTTGATTCGAATAAAAATCTGCCGCGAATATGGTGACCATCATGTTTAAAAAATCTTAAAGATTTTAGACCTCATTTTATAATTGTTAAGGTTAAACTTTTCAAGATTACATTACAAATAAATAATGGCAATTTATTGGTACGTAATTGTTAATTAAATTATAAAATAATACCAAAACAAGTTCAAGCATTGACAATAGCAAAATATTTTTTTTTAGACAATCTTTTCATTCCTTACAAAATAGTGTACTTTAATAAAAACACAACACATAAGTAATTCAATCATAACTCAGAAGAAAAAATTAGGGAATTTCATAAATTAAAATGCGTACATGGTCACCCCACAACAACAAATTTTACTTTATGTTTAACTGTCGTCCGAATTTGATAATTTACTGTGACCCAGTAAACGCGAAGCCCCATAATAAACGCACCGAATAAGGCCTTTGTCGTATAACATTTGTAAATGTATGGAATGCATTTTAACAACTTTATTTCAATACATATATTTATTCTTTACAATTCAAAGTGAGGCTCGATAACGGTAAAGCGCTTTGGTGTAATTAAAATTAATATTTACTTTTGATAGGATTCACAATGACTTTTATAATATAAAAAAGATTACGTTACCTACTTAGCAGATTTAATTTGTCTTGTATATTATTGTAGCATGTAATTAAATATAAAATTATCGACATTAATTATGTTTTATTACACGAATTACTTTTCCCATTTATCTTTTAATTTATTACGAGAGACATACATTAATTTTATATTCATTCATATGTTTTTGCGTACTTTTATCATTTTGTTCATCTTTTTAAATTATTCTTCTTTCAAACAAATTTTTACCCTTTAAGACGTATTATTAAAATTAAATTGCACTTACCACGGATAATACTAAACTAGTATGCACGGTTTACACTTAGCTAGTACAGTTGGTTAATAGCGCTCTGACTGGACCGTCAAAAACTGGCAGAATGTCAACGCTAATAGGCGCCAATGAGTGTCGCTTGTCGTCACAACTGTCCAACTATACTGGCCAAGTGTTTACAAGGCATTATTACCATAATTTGTATTGAGTACCCTCAATACGGAGGTTTTGGTATTTAACATTTTTGCATTTTTGTTACAGAATCATGAATTTGATATTCATTTTGCTAGTCTGCGTCGGTCTATCGAGCTGTCAGACAACAGAGACGGTGCCTGAAAATGGA
>NW_013526915.1:2293456-2298438 GCF_000836215.1 Papilio polytes | reverse complement strand
CAAGGACGCCTGCCAGGGAGACTCCGGCGGCCCGCTGCATGTCTTCAACAACAACACCAACACATGGCAGATCGCAGGTCAGTCAACAAACGACACCAAACGAACTTCATTGTAAAAGTGTTGTACGGTCGCGGAAACTGGCGGTGTTCCAACACAAAAGCGACAATCGTTTGAACATTTTTGAAACGAGACACGGAAAAAATCAATACAATGCAGCTTATAGGTGTGCCTGTACAACAAAAAGTCCACTCACTGCTATCTAATTAGTTATTTGTAGAAGGGGAACAAGGCAATTTTTCCTGAAGTAGAGCAGCGCAGATTTCCGCGATTGTACTTCTTCAAATATCACTTACTATGCAGAGTACATTTTAAGTGAAGCATTACTATAGTGAATATTATAAAACGCAATGATTTGATCATTTGCATTGAATTCCAAAACTACTGAACAGATTTGAAAAATTATTTTATCCTTGGTAAGCTACACTATCCCTGGATGACATAAGCTATATTTATTACTAGATTATTTTTAATATTGCACGGACGAAGTCGCCAGCAAAATCTAGTTATAATGTGCATAACCAAATATGTCCCCAACAAGCCTTAGTTTCTAAATTGTAAAATATAATCTCAATACTCAACTCTACTTGACCATCCCCTCTTGACAATCCGCCGACCTCCAGTATTAAAATTATATTTATATTTTCAGGAGTAGTATCGTGGGGAGAAGGATGCGCTCGACCTAAGACACCCGGCGTGTACAGCCGCGTCAATAGATACCTGACTTGGATCAAAAGCAACACAAAAGACGCATGTTATTGCAACGAGAAATTCATTAAAAAAAATTAACAAACAATGATATAGCATTGAATGTGTTAACTTAAATGAAATTGCATATCCGTCCACAATGATGAAACTTGAATAACAGACTGCCATTAACAGGAATATTTATTTCTAGGTTGTTCTAGAAATAATTTAAAGAAACTAGAATTAATTTATTTAGTGAAAAAGATCAATTAGTTAAGTGCTATATTTATTTAGTTCTAAGTTTTCTTTATTTATACATACATTATTTAGTAACAGTAAAAGATTTGTATATGAAATGTTATTTTACTAAAAAACTTCAAATCTTTGTAATATAAAAGGTGAATGAATAAAAAAATTACTTTACTTTTATTTCACCTAGTTCAAAAACCCACAAAAAGCAAACAACATAATTATATGGATTTTGTTGTAACTGAAGTATTCAGTAAATAAACATTAAGACAAGTTGTTTTTCATTATTTATTGCCCAGATATGATATATAAATACTTAAGTCTACACTTGTATGTTTTTTACTATAATACTCTTTAATGAACCACTAACAGAGAAATTCTAAATGAAATTATAAATAACATTGAGCAGAAACCAACTATTAATTACTACTCATCTAACTGACTAAAAAAACCTAAACAAAGTCTCACAAAATATCACTATTTAAATTTATTTAAATATAATGTTAATAAATTACATTTCAATTTTTCTCTTTTTATTTGGAATAGAGACCTTTTTTTTAAATGTTCTTTACAGTATTTTGAAACAGTTTCGACTTTATATTAGCAACAGTTTTTAACAGAGCAAGCAAATTTCTTATAAAGAGTTACGAGTTTAATTTTTATGTTAAATATAAAATATCAAATTTTTCATTGAATTGTACCTCACTTTAATAAAATGGATGACACCCACTAACTATATAATTAAAACAGAAGGTCTAATAATCTTAAAATACTAAATTTATGCCATATAGTGTTGCCAGGTACAAAATCAATAAAAGTTTTTAAATAAAGATGCCAACTCGGACAAAATGATTCCAGTAGATGCAACAGCATTCATGTTAATGTTGATCGGATCCCTGTTTGGTTCGGTCGTTGTAGTTGTTTCTTCAACAATATCATTGCCTTTTTTAACTATTCTTCGTGTCTCAATGGTGCCGTCGGGTTTTGTCACGCTAGTTGTTATGATGGTCTGGCAAAATGACCTAATAGCTGGTGTATTGTCATAACGGTGAGATGGCACAAGAGCGTCATCCTTCTTATTCAACAAGCCTGATATTTCTTGAGATGATATCTTGCCATCAAGATCTCCATCAAGACGATCATGTTTATGACTGTGGTAACCTGGCTTTAAATAATAATCTCTTATGGTGTTCGTATTGTTATAGTGTTCTGGTTCCTCACTTGTAGGTATATCAGTTATCATAGCATCCATGTTGCTATCGTGAAAGAATGTCTTCACATCGCCGAACATGCTGCCGAAAGAGTTGAACATATCCTGCATTTGTCGGCTTAATTCCCTCTGCAAGTCCATAGCGTCGAATACGTCCATTTGCTGTCTACTATACAGTTCGTCGTCGTCGTCATCATCGTCTGTGTTCCAGATGGGATTGCGAAAATCGTTGCGCGGCGGCTCAGTTCGAATACCAAAAAATGAACGTACCTTGTCCATAAACGTGCTGTTACCTTCCATCCTGATATTACTTGGAATTTACTTGACACCTGCTAAAAACTGTATACCAAATTGTAAATCGAAAATAAAAAGGATATTAACACTTCTATTATTTATTGTGATTGCGCAATAATAAACAAATGTCACATCATACGTCAACGTGACATACTTCAAAGAGTAATTTGATAAAGAAAAACCACAGAGCAAACAAAGTGCACAAAACTAATTGAAAAATAAATCTCTAACTCTAAGTATTCATCATCTAAAAAATCAAGATACATTTCAGATTTTCTACTAAATAGTTAACTACACACCCCTAATCAAATTTTAAGAACGTGATAACTGCCTCTCCTAAGTAACTCTTTCTCACCAGTAGGTGAAAAAGTGCCTAAGGTAACTTGGAAAACGTTGATTGTTCATGATAAAAAGTATGTAATCAAATATTATAAATTTTCGTAAATTATTGTTATTTAAATATTATTACTAATCACGTCCTTCAAAGTATTTTTTCGAGATGACCTAAACGTGGTTTTAAACTTAAAAAAATATTTATTTTGTTTAATGCATTGTGTCTTAAACATTATTTTACATCAGATACGTAACTAAATTCTTATTTTTTTAATTTACACCTAAAATTAAATAATCGCCACTTATTTTTTACCATTTTTAGTCCCGTCCCTTTCTGGTTTCGGTAAAGCTTAGCATATTTATTAAGATTTTCCAAACAATTTACATCCTTTCTTTCCCTTTCCATTTGTCGATCTTATAAGAAGATGGGAGGCTGTTTAATTTGACAGATCGTCGATCATGCAATACAGAATCCTATTCCTATTTGCGTCTTGATAAAGTGCACAAGTTTGATGAGATGATATAAAAGAAAAAAATATGCATTATTTAGATTTTTTCAAAAAATAATTACCAAGCAAGTTAATTTGGCTTTTTGGAATGGCATTAACAAAATTTTACTCAACGACCTAAAACAAGGTAAATATTACTTTTTTTTTATTTTTATATACTTTGAAAAAGGAAACAGTTAAGTAAATATTATAAATACATTTAAACTGACATTTAAACACCGCTTAATTAAAATCAATTTAATAAAAGTGTTGGTTGATTGAGCACGCTTCTTCGCGGTTATTTGACATGCCATTTATAAATTGATTTCAGTAAGCATACAAACTAGTCTTTTTTTTTAATATTTCATGCCTCGTAATGTGGAAGTCTTTTGACCAACGTCGTTAAAAACCGGCTTTCCTTCTGTCAGTGTTGTTTGATGCGAATACGAAGCTCGTAGTCGTGGTTTTATTGTGTTCTATCACAGAAAATAAAAGTTTTTTTTGTGTTAATAATGTCCACGGAAATTAATAACCGGACAGCATTACTTCATAATAGAAGAAATGGTTTGTATTTTCTAAATTATTATGTTTACAATTTAAATGCGTACATTTTTTCGATAACTTTAATGAAACAAGTTATTGCGTTTTTATGGTATTCATTTCTTATATTAGTTAAAAATTGTGGTTTTCACATATATGTTTAACATTTTAATGACTTATCTAGCTTAAGTGTACATAAAAAATTCGTCAATCCTGTAAGGTTAATTTTCACTCTAGAATCATGTGAATTGCTTTAAATAAGTGTCATGCAATATTTGATTTTAAAAAAAAAATCTTATGGTACCTGGATGCCAGCATTCCATGTGACTCTCCGGGAGAGTACAGACAAATGTATAAAGAAAAAAACAGCAATATTTTATGCTTCATTAAAAAAAAATGGCAAATAAAACAAATGAGTTATAGACATAATAGAAATATTAAAAGCATTTCATATTCAAAAAGTTAACAAAATCTGCAAAATAAAACCTATTGTAGTTCTTTTTATATAAAAGAAGAATGAATGACCAAAAAATCAATTTAATTAACCTTATGTTAATTTTGAATATTTTAACAATTAAAATGAATTGTTGTATTAATTTTAGTTAAAATCATTAAGCAATATGTTATGGTATAGGCTTTATAGTTCTTTTAAATGTCTTAGAGACCACTAACAACTTAAACGGCCAGTCAGAATTTGTCATTATGGATATCCATCCAGGGAGATCCTGGTAGATCCTTTTCTTCAACATCCATACATTTAAAATACATAAATCTGCTTTTAATAAACATTCTTGGCAATCTATACTTAATTCTAATAATTTATTGTGTACCCAATCCAGGAAGACAAAATGCCTCAGCGGTACATCCAATGTTATATTACTATAGTAATTCCAACCAACCCAGCAGACTAAAATGACCCATCCCACCTTCACATTGATGTTTGTATAGTAATCTTTACCAGAAGTTATTTTAAAAAAGTTCAAGATATAACATATACTTATGTACTAGTCAAAGCAACGGCGGATCCAGGGGAGGGGATCCCCCCCAAGTTGGTTGATCAAGAGTTGGTCAAGACAAAATAAATATGGATACGGTAGATGGATACGGTAGATTTTTTTTTTTTT
>NW_013526915.1:2282127-2293449 GCF_000836215.1 Papilio polytes | reverse complement strand
CCCCCCCCTGGCGCCAAAGCTGGATCCGCCCTTGAGTCAAAGGGATAAAAGATTCCATGATTTGTAAAAAAATTACATAATCCACATTAGATTTATTACGAATTTTATTCCTGTAGTTCTCGAATGACGTCAAACATTGACCTTTGACCTTTTAAGCTCCACTTTCGATGTTACGAGAAAAACGCGATCTAATTCAGCATAAAATGTTATAAACTGGTTGCATACATGCTAAAAGGGGGACAGTTGATAAATTGCAGTCAATTGATTCGCGTGGGAATCGTCAACGTGCTGGCAACCGTTTTATAACTAAGAAGTAAAAAGACGTTGGATTGTCTATATCCACTGTTAAAAAATCGAATAAAAAAAATATTGACGCAGTTTTGTTCTAATAAAGTGAAAAGAATAACTTAGTTAGTGGAATCGAATAAATAGTGAAAAAAAAACTCCTTACATTTGCATTGGTTCAAAACACATGTGTTAATTTTGTTATCTACGTTTTTTTCATAGACAAATGACATTTGTACAGGCGTTTTTGCTGTTTAAATTCACGCTTAGATATTAATACACTGAGATTCACGACCTTGGATTGTAAAATAACAAAATTCTGCTCACACTCGTTCTTTTATAACATGGATGACGAAATAAATCATCAGGGAATCCATTGGGATTCCTAATCGACGACTTGAGTCCAGTAAATCAATTAGAATTCGTTAGAGCTATTTAAATCTGCTTAACTACTTGGTAGCGTGACTTGTTCACAATTCGTACTGTTGCAAATTATCCTGTATTATAAGATGTTTTGTTGATAACGGATGGCTGAACAAAGTAATTGCAAATGTAATGTTCTTCCTCGTTTAAAGCGCGTACACCTTTGACTAAACTATCGCATACCTGTTGTGCGATTGTCGATTGTTTCGCCGCCAATTCAACTAAACACAACTATAAATCGAACAGTGTGCGCACATCTAAATAATACTCTCTAGGAATCAAAGCGCGAGTAAACAGTTGTGCGATAGTTTTGTCAAAGGTGTGCGAGCGCTCTTACTCCACTGGTACAGTAAGATTTGTGCCGATCGGCGTACATTATTTGCGTGATTTTAAATTATTTTGACATACATATTTTGACAGTATATTTGTATGTGCTCCTGTACTACCGAAAAATTGAATTCCCTAAATTATGGTTTATGTTATTAAGTTTTATTTCAAATATTCTTATTTTTTTTATCACAGTCGTGGATTGAAAATAAAATGGTAACGTGTTTTAAAGTGATGGACAAAGTTTAATAAAAATTGAAAGCATTTGAAATGAAATGGGGTCGGAGTCGGACCACTACTATATTGGATTCCCACGTATTCGCGTCTGGGGACAATCGAGATAAACGAGCCCCCTCCTCGCAGCCACTGACCAACAAAAAAATTTCATACATATTGTCTTGTAATCTATACTAATATTATAAAGAGGAAAAATTTGTATTTTTGTAATATTGAAATAACTCAAAAACTACTGAAACGATTTCAATTTTTTTTAAAAAGCTTTAAAAAGCTATCTGTAAATAACATATGCTATATTTTTTAATTTTACGTCGACGAAGTCGCACGCACCAGCTAGTTCAATTATAATGTGCAAACATGACTAAACAAAATTGTTAATTGAACCGCATTGAAATTTTGATAATAGAAATTATGAGTAATGATTATTAGAACATTATAAAAAAAACCAATACATATGTTTTAACACTTTGACCACCGCTGATTGATAATATGGACGACAACGTGGTTGTATTTTTCACCATAAATATGTATCGCGACACAGTTTTTGGTATAATTACATAAATATTTTCTTATTTACTAGCTTTCGCCCGCGACTTCGTCTGTGTGGAATAAAAAAAATAACAAAAGATAGTGCCCGTGTTTTATCAATTTAGGCAACAAACTCAAACTAACATCTAAACTTTCGCATTTATAATATTAGTAAGTAAGATTGATTAAGAACACAAGCCATCGCATAAATATTTTTCAATAGCAATGATTATTTAAAAATGATGCTAAAATATATTTAAAGCACTTTCAAAAGTTTTTTATAGTAAGGTCCTATGACTGTTTGTTTCAAAAATGCACTCTCATTCTGTTATTAATGTCCGACGTTAAACGATTAGTTTAATTGCCAAGCAATCATTTAATCATGTTAGTTACGTCATGATTAAAACTGTTAAATAACAAACTGCAAGGAAGTTACTTAAAATACATACATACAATAATACATAGTTTACTGGCTGTACAAAAAAATGTCTGTTACCTTTACAAAGTGTCGGAATATAATACGCCAAATTGTGAATGTATACATTCGGAATGCCGAGTCTTAATTATGTCCTGCGACAAATCAAAAACACTGATAACATTTATATACATTTCATAAAATCAATTGATTTTGGAACATATTCCCATTGAGGCGATCAGCAGGATAGGTTCGTTGTATATTATCTGTGGTAATTATTATTATTATTTTTTGAAACATCCTTAACATATGTATAATATGTACTCCTTAAGGAAACTTCAGTAAATCATATATTTAATGCAATCACAATAGTGTTTTTTGTAAAACAATATACGTTAAAGATTTTTATAATGCAAATGCGTTGATTTCGTGCGGTTTACGCGCTGGAAAACCCCAAAGGGGTAACCATTGTCTAGTAAGCATGAATAATAATTTTGTCGTGGTTTTGAATGTTAAAACGGTCTGGATTTATGCACATATAGGGATAGCGTAGATTATGTCATGATTTAAACCGCGAACATATTCATTTAGTGAAGTTATTCGTACTAAATCTATACTCAGAATAACTTAATGGTTTGAATGGCAGTTCGACGTAATAAGACCTAGGAAAACCAATGCAAATATGCAAACTTTACGCATAGATCTTTTAACTACTAAAAATGTTTTTCGAATTAACGTAAACATTCAATATGAGATCATCTTCCCCCTTATCCTACTCCCGTAGGGTCGTAGCAACAAGTTTTTGTCCTCTAAATAACTCTATCATACGTCATCTCAGTCATCACTCCTTGATCATATCATCTTTCACGCAATCCGTCCATCTCTTTCTAAGTCTACCTCTAGGATTATTTCCAACCGTCACCCAGCTCTGTCCCCACGTGAAAATAAAGTTCATCCGTATCACCTTTCAATCCTACTATCACCAATAAGGTGACAGATGGAACCGATATAAAAAATAAGGTCCAACCGTCCCCTCTTCGCAAAATGTGGGACGGATGAAACTTTTTATTCTCATCTGTCTACGTGAGGACAGAGCTGGGTGACGGTTGAGAATAATCCTACCTCTACCGGTGTACCACACTCAACTAACGTTCTCGTTACATGCGATTCATCCCTGATAACATATACCATGCTAACATTTCGACAATTCAAAAGATACCTACTGTCTATCACTTAAATATGTTTCAAATTAGAAACGAAATGAGATTATTGACGTTTATTTCAATATTTTTAATATATTTCCCAGGGTCATTCACCCTACCTGTTTATTACAATAATAATTATTAAGTTAGCGTGACAAAAAACTATTTACATTTCGTATGGTATGAAAGTAGAATGCTTGCTCATATTTCTTAAACAAATGCAACGAAATAATTTTGTAAACAACTTGATAATAAAAACAAGCCAAAGGTGGAGTAAGATATCTATACTAATATTATAAAAAGGAAAGATTTGTTTATTTGTATTTTTGTATGTATTGAAATAACTCAAAAACTACTGGGCCGATTTTAAAAATTCTTTCACCGTCAGAAAGGTAGTTTATCTGTGAGTAACATAGGCTATTATTTTTTCATTCGGGTGAAGTCGCGAGCAACAGGTTATAAATAAAAAAACTCACGCATATAACCCGGATGGACAGGCACAAAATCCTAATTATTAAAATCGATGAATATTTCTCTCAAATTATAAATTGCCTCCATCTAGAGTGGGATAAGGATACTCTTCTTGATGATGACTGGCTCGTAAAAATAAGTTTAAGATGTCTCCCTTAAAAGTTTAATAATAAATATGTTTGTGACTCGTAAAAAGCGAATGAAGGTTCGAATCGTAGCTTTTTTCCTTAAGAGTCACGAGGACAGGAGGCTTATTGAAGTAGGTAAAAAAAATTATATAGAATTGTTCTTTTGTTAAACATTTTAAACATGTGCGTAACAAAATGTAGGTAATAAATTTATTTAAACAACTGTACCAACAATATGTGTTCTATTATTTATGAATTTTATATTAATTATTATCAATTGCTGTAAAAACTAATTTAAAAACGATATTGTTTAGTTACGTGCATTTGTAATTTTTTGCTGGAATGTCTTAATGTAATATTTCGATAACCAATTGCTGATTTTTCTGTTCTTAATTTTGACTTGTAGATTCATAAAAATATTGTAGCCTTAAATATATAAAAAAAACCTAATAAGATAGAATTACAATTTGCTACATATTTGTATTCACACAAAGATCTCTTGATTGCAAGTAATGAGTGGGTAGCGATTGCGTAGATAATCCCCATCTCTTTTTATTTGCTGTAATATTGTTAAATTCTTGTATGGGAATTTTTATTTCATTCATAAAATTGATATTACTTCTTACTAATCTTACTAATATTATAAATGCGAAAGTGTAGATAATTGGATGGATATATGTTAGAGTTTGTGTCTATACGTCTGAATGGATCTCGATTAAATTTTGCCACAGACGTAAAGGATAGTCTGGAAAAACACATACGCTACTCACTTTTGTTTTTTTTAATTACACGCGGATGAAGTCGCGGGTGTAAACTAGTCATAAATATCTCACAACATATACTTAAAAGTGTAATCATTAAGTTATTGATATTTAAGTATGAGAAAAATAAAGTTGAACTTTTCTTATCACAAGTCTCATGCAGGTAATGAGTACTCGTAACTGATAAGAAAGTCTGTGTAGATATATTAATGTAAATGTTTCGAAATTGTGAATTCATAGTTAGTGCTAACATTTTGTGCCTATAGGTAGCCTCATTCTTGTTGGCTATTGCCATATGACTGATATGTTTTAATATTTTTGAACCTCTAAATAACATACGATACGGAAATCCTATTCAATAAAGGGAACCTTCTAGAATTTCCTTGCGGAAAATAGTTGCTTAGGCCTATTCATTGATATCTCTGATAATGCGTTATCAATTGTCACATCTGTTTTATCAAGGAATTCAATTATTATCGGCTAATAGGCGTACTGATTGATTTTAATCCTCAACAGATAATTATATTATTTATGTAATATTATTTCTATGTTCTTAAAGAACTCTGTAATTTAATTGAAAAAAAAAATTAGTAAAGTTTTTATTTAGAATATGGATAGCGTAAACCTGCCTCAACAAGGTTTGTTACTTATCCTTTGATGCTAGTTTCACACGATGGCATAACAATGACGGTTAGTTCTGGAAAATATGTTACTCAGGCGTAAAAAACGACAATACGACAAAGATCTTTATATATTTCTTGGTAATTAATAGCGAGGCACTAATAAACTTTTGCAATTTAATGATATTTTTCCACCTGTTACAGTATGTGCGTTTTGACATTTGTTCTACCACTGTGTGAAACTAGCATAAGCTGTCACCGGTTGGACCAGTGGGGGCAATGTTTACTCGACTCAGTTGAATCCGCTCCATTCACTCGGCTGTACGACTGTTTCAACATTAAAAGTATCCAATAGTTTTGTGTTCAAAGTGTTTAGTGTGAAGGTAAATGTTTTCATATTACTATCGTGTAGAAATTAAAATTTGCAATTGAAATGAAAACATTAAGTGATGTGGTCTATTAACGTTAAATGTTTCGTGTTTATCAGAAATTGGTTTTGTAAATAATGGTTTTTATAATAAAAATAATGACTTAATGTTGAAGAGTGCAAATGATTACATTTATCTTTTTATGTCAAACCATAATATAGCGTATTTAGATTTCAACCTTTCATAGACCTTATTGCATATTTATTACTATACTAAGTCTCCTTTGGTCAAGGTTCTAACGAATCTACACCACTAATTGGTTATTTTTGCTAGAGCTAAGAAAGTAAAATATATAATTGGAAGAGTAACGAGCAAAAATGATATTGAATTAGAGAGTGCAAACAGTTGGAATTGCAAAAGGTATAGTTATCAACGGTTTACTACAATTACTAGATTTTAATATGGTATTCCGTTTCTTTACGAATTTAACGTAAACTTCTCGATGAATTTAGAAACTTTCGAATTCGGATTCCCATTATTTGACTTGGAATCAGACTTGTTTATTAGCAAATTATGTTGATTACATTTTATAACATTTATTATATCGGAATCTTTTATAAAATTCAAGAACCGTGTTTATTTAGTTATGAATGTTTCAAGAAAATCGTTGTCCATTAAATGAAAACCGGTAATTGCTCTATTGTCTACACAGGTTTATAACATCTTTATGTTTTTTATCGCACTCCTTACTCGCGACCTCTTTGCAACAACAAGGACTACAAGTTACTAACTTAATACAAGTTATAATCAAGTTGTATGTTGCATTGGTATCAACGTAAGGACATATTCAACTCGATTTATTTCGTAATTATTTATAAGTAGCATTTCTACTGAAGTAAGTTTTCGTTAGTTTAATTTCCTTTTAAAAGGAACTTTGTAGGGCCGAGGTTCTCCAAATTTTACATCGTAAACTCCTTTTTTTTTGTTTGGCTATCGGTTATGTGTATGAAGACTATTCGAAAATTACATTAAGTACTTATTTTTACAAAAAGAAAAAAAATGCCACATATCTCTTTTCAGATCTATCATTGCTCATAATGGTATTACGATACTGATTGCATGGCTTTGTCCATCGTGATGTTACACGTCTAGGAATTACAGTTTCAAATTACATAGTTATTTATAATTTTATAGTAATCCCCTACATACATACATAGAATGTTAATTTCTACTCTAAACTTAGGCATAAAAACTTAACTTAGTAACTTCTTAATAGAAAATACTATTACCAAGCTATGTGCCAGTTTTCGTATGATTTTGTATACATGTTTTGGCAATAGAAATCTACAGATAATAAATAAATATGTCAATAATAATGAAAAGCTAGCTGTCTCCCGCGACATCCCCGTTATGCTCTACATTTAAATTTCAAGGAAATCCGTTCAGCCGTTTAGGATACCTTCAAATAAACAACAAACAAACACTTTTGCATTCTAGTTTGATCAGTTACATAATCAGATTATGCCTAGTGTTTTCTTTTAATTACAGGATGTTGCAAATTACTTCGCGATTTACCGAACATCCTATAAACAGGATGTTCATTTATGCAAAAATGTTTGTTAATTTTTAAATTGTATCGAACGTTCTGGAAATGACTTGCACGATATTGAATATCCACGTGCTGTATATAACCGGTTATGTTGAAATAACAACGTACTTATATGCAAATGCATTTTCTTATCTATGTTTCTTGTTTTACGTTTTTATTATTTTGTATGTCGTTAACATTTTTTAATTTAATATGAATATTATGATTATGATTATTTAGATTAATTGTAACTGTACCATGTAGGATAATGTTTCAAATGTGACCTTTGATTTTTTTTATAATATAATGTGGCAAACGAGCAAGCGGTCATCTAAATCCACCGAAATGGAAAGCGACCGTTGCCCATAAACATCCGCAATCGCAGATGCGTTGCCTACCCTTAATTCACGGAGAAGACGCACATAAATTATAAATTACTTAATTGAAACATTTTATTACATCTTACTAATATTATAAATGCGAAAGTTTAGATGTTTGTAGCCTAAACGGCTGAACGGATCTGGATGAAAATTGACATAGATGTATAGTCTGACTTCCCAAGAGGAGGTACTCAATTCGTCTGTATGTATTTTTTTCTTTGACCGACTTCCCAAAAGGAGGTACTCAATTCCTCTGTATGTTTATTTTTTTTTGACCGACTTCCCAAAAGGAGGTACTCAATTCGTCTGTATGTTTATTTTTTTATGTGTGTTACGGCATAACTCTGCCGGTAGTGGACCGATGTTGATGATTTTTTTATCCGAAAGGTAATGCTTGCAGGTGGGTCCCTTTTTTTATTTTTGGAGTCAAAGACTACGACGTAGTTAAATAGTTTAGCTCAAAATCGCGCGACGATATTTGGGGTATTTTTTGCTTTCTTTTCTAGTATAAAGTATTTGTATTTGTAGTATAAACGATAATATTGTTGCCACGTTTCTTGCAGTGTCAAGGTGGTGTTTACGCAAGCCGGTTTCGCGCCGACGATTTCACTTGACAGACAGTATCTATTGTAACTATTTTATTGTGTTTATCAGTTTTGAGTGTAATAGATTATTTAGTGTATTTTTCGACTATAAAGCGGTAGGTAATGTAGTTTTATTTTGTAGAACTTGTATTTTATAAAGAATCGAAAGTGAAGCGAAGACAGTTAAATTGATAGTGAAAGTTCTTAAGAATTGCTCTTAAAATTTATGATATTTGCTTAGTAGAGCGTCAGATTAAATTCATATTAAAGTAGTATTTTTTATTAGGTTTCAACTTAACTCTGTATGCATCTGTTTATTCTGGAAATTTTTACGTTTCTCACAAATGTAATTCGCACAAAGGCTATAATGTAAGAATTAATATTTAAATACAATGAAAATGAATTATTAATAAGAAAATATAACACAAAGTCGTATGGGTCAATGACATTAAATGAAAAAACAAAAGGATTTCTTTTCGTCGGGAATGAACTATATTCTGCTAGGACAATATTTATTAATAAGCATTTGACTTTTGTATGAAATAATCTTTGTATACAAAGACCTTATTTTAATCGATACCATGTTAAGATTCCATTTTCATTGCCTGTTTGCAGATTTTTAGAGCTGACGGATAGTAAGAAAATTCGATTTATTCTCTTTTAAATTAGTAAGTAAAGTCTTAAGTAAATATAAAACTTAAATGTAGTAGTTTTTACACTTAACTGTTTTATTTCCTAACGTCTTAAGTACATGCGTTATGTAATAAACAAGTAAATTATATCGCATGAGAATCAGTTATCAAAGTATACGCTTTGTTCTGTTCATCATATCATACGGCGCGCAAAATCATTTCCTCTACGGAATAATAGATGGTAAATTTAATAACTAGTGATTTCAAATCATCATCATCATTGCAGAACAAAGGAAAAGAATCTTCTCTTTGTATTAAAACTTGTAATTTTGGCGTAAAATATGGTACAATTTTAACTTATTTGATAGATTTGCTTCCGCGTCGTTCCGAGGTTGGTTTATAAAAAGCAAGCGGAAGCGTCGCCATAGATTATAATAAATCTGTCACAGAGCAAAAAATTGGGGAATAGTACGGCTTATTGTGAATGTCTCTGGTTCGAACAATCATCAGATGAAAATGATTTAAGTGCAAGTTAACTCTGAGGCAACCTTAAATGTTATCTACTAGTTATCTTCCGTATCCACGAAAATTTATATTTTTATATATTATATATCAGTATGTACTAATTATCTCGCACACATATTTATAATTAAAACAAAGATTGTCTTTGACCCAGACTGAAGATGTTACGACTAATATCTCGTTGCATTACCATATGTGTTATGTTCAACAAAACTCCATTGAATTTGTAATTAGATACAAACGTCTTGATACTTGGTATAGTACAATGAACTCAATTAAGACAATGATAAATTATTATTATGGTTCAATAATCCAAAACAGCTTGATATAGCCTGTGATTAGGTTGTCGATAAAGTTATAACTTTTTGATAGAATGAGGACAATCAGAAAGTGTTAAGATTGAATGTGGATGGCCACAAAGGTAGAGAAAGACCGAAGAGTATGGATGGATTGTGTGAAAGAGGATATGCTTAAGGGAGTGGATTCAGATGACCACTGATAGAAATGTATGGAAGAGCAGAATATACTGTGCCGACCCTCTATAGGGACAAGGGCAAGTTGAAGATAAAGTTAACTTAAAATATTTACTATTGTTACCTAAGTTGGATAATCTAGGGGGGAATGACGTGGTCAAGCGCTAGCTTAGAATTTTTTTTTTAAAGTAATTCAAAGATACATGTTAAGTACAAAAAAGTAAGTAGCCTATGTGTTCTTCCAGACTATCCTCTGCATCTATATCGTTCCATCGAAATCCGTGCAGCCGTTTAGGCAACAAACTCTAACAAACATCCATCCATCTAAACTTTTACATTTACAATATTAAGTAAGATTAAATTGTTTTTTTTAAACAACACGGTTTATGTATTTTGGAGTAAAATGTTATGTTAAAAGATAGTTATCTGTCATATCAAATATATTTTATCATTATCTTTGTCCGCATCAACATATGACGATTTATCTCACTTTTAGTTAGTACTCCGTAACGTTGACGTCGCCTCTTGTGAGTATGTTTTATGAGATTTTTATTGTATAAATAGTAACTTGTGTTTGAGCTGTTTCAATACTTGTCGGGAAAAATAAGTCATGTTCGTATACAGTTAATTTAAAATTCTTTTGTTAATTTAGTTTTGTTATGGTTTTATAAAAATTCACCACGGTTCTTCACGGTTATAAATTTTGTTCAGTTCTCAGTTTCTTGTTAAATTTATGTTTTGTTCTATGATTTGTTAACTTTTTCATTTCTCAGAAGTTTTTAATACTGTTATATTACTCCATTTTCATCCAAACGTCCTTAAAACTCGGCTTAAAAGCGACGTTAAATTGAAATCATATCGATATCAATTAGAAATTTTATTTAAATGTAAATGTGTAGAAACTAATGCGTTACCAAAACACGTATTTTCTAAAATAATTAGTGAGTTAAGAATCGGTTATATTATTTTGTGATTTAAACTATACTATGAATCTTATCGGTTTTAAGATTATTCCTTTCTTTATCGTAATCTTAAACGTAGCACTTATGTATGTCAAATCTCCAAAATGTAAAAAAAAATTTAGTCGTCGTTATATGACGAATTATCGTCCGATCAGCAAGTTCCACAAACCTTTCGATTGCTAATACTAAAATGTTACCTAGTGCAAAAATATATTTGTCTCTAGCTAATAGATAGATGAATTGGTCAAAGTATTTGACAATTTTTTTTATTTTTCCCGTGTCCTTATAGTTTGTTAAAAGGTTGATAATGAGAATTTAATTCATATTTCCTCCAGTTCCAGAGTCGACACCTCAACGACCTACAATGGAGGGCGGCGGAGCAACAGGCGCGCTGCTGTATGCAGTCGTAGCCGCCG
>NW_013526915.1:2277601-2281892 GCF_000836215.1 Papilio polytes | reverse complement strand
CTACCGCCTCGCCTACTTACGTTTCGGAAGTATCGCCTTTAAAGCTTCGAGGTGCGTTTGGTACTGTTAATCAATTAGCGGTCGCATTTGGTCTCGTTGGAGCACAGATTTTGGGAATCGATGTTATCTTAGGAAGTAACGATGGGTGGCCACTTTTGCTTGGATTGGCAGTGTTTCTATCTGCTTTGCAATGTTTAATGCTGCCGTTCGCGCCGGAATCACCTCGGTACGTATTACTGGTGCAAAGGAATGAGGAAGAAGCGAGGGCGCTACTAGCTAAGATCAGAGGAACTGGTAATATCGATGATGAAATCAATGAAATGCATGAAGAGGACAGAGCTGCGAAACAAGAAGAAAAATTCAGTATTGGAGATTTGTTCAGAATAAAGGCTCTACGGACGCCTCTAATAATTGGGATCGTTATGCATTTGTCTCAACAATTAGGTGGTATTAACGCAGTGTTATATTATTCTTCCACAATCTTCGAGAATGCTGGTTTAACTGTCGAAAATGCTAGATTAGCTACTATCGGTGTTGGAAGTATTCTGTTTATAATGGCGTTGGTGTCTATCCCGTTGATGGATCGTCTAGGGAGGCGTACGTTGCAGCTGTGGGGTCTTGGTGGAATGGCATTAGCTTCAGTTCTCATGACAATTGCATTCTACACGTACAAAGACAATTTTACTATGAGCATTTTGGCTGTAATTTTCACATTGTTTTACGTCGCGTTCTTCGGTGTTGGTCCGAGCTCAATTCCTTGGATTATCCTCTCGGAGTTATTTGGCCAAGGCGCCAGAAGCGCTGCTGTCAGTGTTGGCGCTGCTGTCAATTGGTTTGCAAACTTCATAGTCGGTCTCGTTTTCATTCCACTCACCAATCTGTTGGGCAATCTCGTGTTTTTGCCATTCACGATACTCTTGATCTTTTTCTACGTGTTCGTTTACTTCAAACTACCGGAGACGAAGAATAAAACTATCGAAGAAGTTACTGCTGTTTTTAAGAAATAGTATAAGTTCAACATTCCTTTAAGTGTAATTTGCAATAGCTACCACTTGTGATAGTTGCCGTTATTGAGTTTGACGGATATCTTTTAAGGTTATGTGATTATTGGTTGCTAATATTCGGTTGACATCTTCGTTGTTTGTATTTGGATCGTGGATTTACACGAAGCGCCTTTACGAGAATATTGTTCTCTCTCTATTTTCATTGACAGTGAAAGGGATGGCAGTGTTATTTGTACTGGTGTTCCGACAATTGAAAGTCGTGGTAAGAATGTTGTAATCTTGCCCAAGAATTATTAAGATGTCGAGAATCGAAGGATTATGAACAAACGTTTTAAATTTGTACCAACTCGTCGAATCGCATAATATTAGGAAGACTGACACTTTATTTATTTCTAATCTACAGGATATTATTAAAGTACTTATTCCAGTAAATTTAACGTAAAATATATTAATATTTGAGGAGTGTTTGTTCCTTATTGAAGAGATGTAGAAATGACAAAATGTATGTCTAAATTAAAGTTTGTATTTTAGATATAAAATTTAGTATTTCATGACTTTGTAACTAAGTTTCTGAATTCATTTTAAGTAAAACTTTGCAATAACAATAATTTTATGGTTTGTGGACCATTTTCTATAATTCGTTTTTTTAAGATTTTTCATTAGTATAATTTTTAATTACGTTTTATATTATCAAGATTTCTATAGTGCCTTAAATTATTTTGTTATTTTTAACCTTTCTAAGATATTTGTTATTTCTGTTATTTAACATATAAACAAATCATATAAATCTATTATTATGTAGATTCCTACCGTCCTAGTGTACTTTAGTGCCAACTTTATTTGCTTAGATTATAAGGTTTTTTTTAAAGCACTCCAATTACACTCTCCACTAGAAATGTTTAAAGAAAATCTAAGTTAACTACACTTAGCACTTAGTGATGTCGTTTAGTGTTTTTTTCAATAATTACATTCTTCAATACAATGGTTTAATTCATACAAAAACTGAGGCACAATCGTTTTTAAAACTGTGGACTATTTATATCCCATTCCTTAGTACTGTAATAATGTCTTATTTATAAGAAATCGATTTAGTTTTTTTTTCATAATTTGAAGTATATTTTTTGGAGTTTTATTTTGATTCTATTTTCAACTGTAATATAAAGGACAGCAAACAAAAGTATTGCAATTGTTCGCTCATTTGTCGTATAAATTAGAAAAATCATTCAACGGAGTATTTGTTTAATTTCAACGAGTTAACTTTACAGTTAAGTTTTTATATAATTTATAAATTAAACAGCTTTATGAATTGTAAATCAAATATATTGTAGAGTTGCTCGAATATCTGCATATTTATTCATATATAATTTTCTACACACGTATTTCTACTGCCTATTTTAGAATAACATGATATTTACTTATTTTATAGAACTATGTAACTTTAATGTTTATTGTTTGTAAATATAACAAGCATATTTCATAAAAATAATAAAAAAAATCGAATTTAATTCACATGTTAAATAATTAAAATATATTCAATATTGATGATTTTATATTATTTTTTATCTACCCTTAAAAACAATGGACTGAATCTTTTTAAATGCGATGATATAACGATTTCATATACATATTTGCGATTTTTCAGTATGGTTCCAAAGACAATTTATGAGTGCACAAAATTACCATAGACTATGTTAAGAATAGACTAGAAAATGTCACAAGCAACGTTAAGCACTAACGTTTAATACATTTTCAAAATCAATTATCTCCACAAAGTGCTGAGAACAGCTGCAGAGCTTCGTCCTGCACCTCTTCTTCCACTTCCCCTTCCAGCCAGAAGGTTTCCATCAGGCCCTTACCCTGGAATAGACAGACGTCCTTTGAGTTAATACTGGGCAATTAAGGGTGTCGTCAGCCGAAGATAAAAGGGACTAGTAGTAATTTTTTTTTAATTCCAATGGTTTACCTACTGTTTGAAAGTAATTTATCTCTTTAACATTTGTAGATTCTCTCGAGTGAGGGGAGGCTGACTCCATCCTTTTGCAGATAAGCAATATTCACTTGATCACTTATCAAGCATTGCCTTTTCCCCGCCTTTTTTTAAAAATTAAGAATAGAAAGAAAAAAGGTTTCAACTTATTTTACCTTCACTTTGATGAGCCCTCTTCGTCTCAGACGGAATCTGCCAGCAGGAAGTTCCGCCGCAGTTTTCGCTGATATTTGAATGCGGCCCGGCTAAAAACATTATTGTGAGTGTAAGTTATTAACGTGTAAAAATATCTTAGAAAATTTATATTTATTTTGTAACTAACTTTGATCTGGATTTTGGTAAGAAGAATAATTATTTCATACCTCTGATGACGTCTGCATTCTACTAGCAGTATTGACGGTGTCACCAACAAGGCAGTAGCGCGGTAACCTACGGCCCAACACTCCCGCCACGCACGGACCAGAGTGTACTCCTGTACAATAACATTTTAATAAGCATAAAACCAGACAGCATGCATTTTAAGTGGGTAAACCAATCAAATATTATTTCAATAGTTTTTATAGTTAACAAATATTGAATTTTAATAGTAGATAATTTATACCGATGGTAAGCATGGGCAAAGCGCGGGACACAGCTAGCGCGGCGCTGGCAGCTGCCGCGGCGTGCGCGCGACGCCGTTCCGGCGCGCCTGAGACCAGCATGTACACCGTGCCTACTGTCTCCACCTGGAATGTAATTGACTATTATAAATGGGCAGGCGTTAACATATTAGATTGGTCATTGCTAATAGACCTGTTACCTATGCCCGATAAAGAAGAGAAGTGGAGAATAGCAAGCATCTGCTGGTTTTGGACCTTCTAAATAAGCAAATTTTCCATTGTACCTTGTAGACTCTATGTGCGTCGAGCAGTCTATCGATCCTGGAGTATACATCATTCATGTAGGCCACGGTCTGCATGACGTCGGCTCGACTGCCCGCCTCCGCCAGCTGCACGCCGCAGAACATTATCGTCACTGACTCAAACGCCTGAAAAAACAATCGACAAATACAATCGTTGAACTGTCTTTTTGTTTAAGGAAATTACAAAAGTTACGAAGACAATTAAGATTGCTTTACGGTCATAATCTCACCTGACAAGCTCCCATTGGATCTTTACCAGACCTCAAATGGTCAGCAATTCCTTTCGGTATCATAGAATACAACAGTTGGTCGCCCCTCTTTTTCCACTGATCCAAAAGTCTGCATGACTTCTCAAGAGACAGACTTCTACTTTCAGCTTTTTCAAACAGCAGTTCTAGT
>NW_013526915.1:2264323-2277571 GCF_000836215.1 Papilio polytes | reverse complement strand
CTAAATACAAACCGGCTTGTCTTAATTCATCTAAATCGTTGAAACTGAAAAAGATTGAAACGTAAGTTCAAACAAATCATGTTTATAAACAATAGTAGATGTTATTGAAGGTCTACAGGATATTTACATTGGACTGCAAAGGAAGATAAGATCATCTATTTCCTCGAGTAAATAAATTGGTCCTTTAAGCAGGATGGAGCGCGCGCCCTGTGAGCCGCGGCGCGCATCGTTGACACAGCGAGCCTTCCATCTCATTAGTTCTAATTCGAACAGCATTGTCTGCATGCATACCACCTAAGAAGAATTTAGAACAATTTCGCTTTAGTTGACATCCCATTTAATTTATTTTAAAGGAAGAGGAAGATCCAAATGAGCTGACAATTACCTTGTCCCATGTAAACGATATTTTCGGTTTCCTCAAGCGCAGTATTTCAGAAACTGGTGATTTCAGGATTCTGTAGCTAGGTCCGCCCCAAGCTGCTACCAACTAAAACAAAGTAGGGTCTATTAAAAAAAAAAAACATTAAAATATCACAACCTTTCTCATTGTTGTCTAAATTAACAATGTTATAAAATCTGATCGTTGAACTCACTTTTTCCCCTCCTAGAAGGATTCTCATCTTCCTATCCAGAAGTACACCAAATGGAAACAGCTGCAGAAGTAATGAAGCTGGAATCGCCGGCAATAAGCATGGAAGTGATTTGCGCAGCATTAGAGATTGCACCTGAAAATCGATATGGAACACGATCATACCTTAGTTCGAGATAAACCAGTACAAAAAAGACAATTTACGCTTCATTTTATAAATATACAGAAGACTTTATTGATTGCATATTTATCTAGAATTATAATAAAAAGTAAGGAAATTCAATGAAGCAATTAATTTTGTACTTTAGTTTTAAAACTATTAACAGCTGTTTGCCACTCCATAAATATCGTATCGTAACGCACCTGCCCATTCGATTGAACATAAAACGTTCCATTTTAGATTGGATCCTATCAACACTTTCAATTGGCTATTGTCTGTTCACGCGGATTGTTTAATTACAACCCTTTTACAGTTTTATTTGGTTATTCAATAAGAGAACAATTTAATTGCCAGCAATAAGAAATCAATATTAAAAAAACTTATTGTTACAAATGCATTTGATGTTGGAAACCGAAAAATTTAGGCACATTGTACAAAAATATTGGACGCAACCTTCGATAACCAACTTTTATGTTTAAAATCAGTTTTCAAACTTCTTTCATATCTAATGTGAAACTTTTAATGTTTGAGTTATACTAGTAAAGCCAACGTGATCTATAACACGTGAACAATATTGAATTGCTCGAAATCGCTACTACAGGGTGGAACTCGACAATATTTATGTTTATTACAGTTTTACAACCATCAGCTGCACCTTTTACTATCAAACAAGGTGTTTAAATAGACAGTGTAAGTACTCACATAGTCGCTGTTATCAAATTCCAGCCGCAGCACCGCCACGTAATAGTTCCCTTCCATACTCTCTTTCATGACGGTCACTTTTAGCTTCAATGAGAAGATATCCTCAGCAATCTCGTACAGCTGACCTTTACAAATATTTTTAATATTTATTTGTGTACCGTAGATTGTCAATTGTTTCGCAGCCCATTCAACTGATTAGTTACACAACTAAAAATCGAGTAGTGTGCGCACTTCCTATACTCGTAAGCTCGTAGGAATCAAATGCGACTAAACAGTTGCGTTAAAACTAGCGTGCTCTAAAAATTCTTTGTTTGGCGATATACTCGTACTTACAGCTGATTTTGATTGTTTTGTTTTCGGTTTCTCATGTAACCCATCTAACAAAAATATCCAATAAACTAACGCTAATTACTACAGTAGTCTTAAATACGTAGGCGTGATGTCCTTCAAAAGAAGAATAAACAGCAATTTATTATCCGTGCACCATCTTTGGACAGCATCATCACTTTATTTAGGTAGGATCGTGGTCAAACGCTAGTTTAACGAACATAAATAATAGTTATGTATCTCACCCATAAGATAATGTGTATATCCAGTCCTGCCGCTGCTGTAGACTAGCTCCGCGCCGTGGATATGCGCTCGCGTTAGTTGCATACTCGGCGAACGCATCCTCGGGAAAGTGAAGCGCATACGCTGGTGGATGCTGTCCACTGACTGCAGGAACGTGCAGAAATAACGACCCGTCGCGCGTATCATTGTGTCATAACTGGAATGATGTTGAAGCTAGATAATAAGTTAGCTAGAATACTTTTAACGTCTAAGTAATATAACATAGAGCAAAATCAATTCTGCTAAAGCAAAAAGTATGTATTATTCCTATCCATCACCTGGCTTTGTCCCCTCGTGGGGACAGAATGGAACAAAAAGTTTCATCGTCCCCCCTTTAGCGATGGGAAAGTTGATTCTTCATTTATAGCTTAATGGTTCCATCTGTCCCCCATCACTATTAAGGGTATAGATGGAACGTTTTATTGCTTGTTTGTATTCTATGCAATTCTGTTCTGTTCTATTCGATTAAATTGTTTACGTCATTATTCATGCAACGCACTTACCCATAATTGGTGAAAAACTTCACGAAGCATCTACCAAAGAAGTCCATAACTTTCTCAGGCGTACCGAACTTCTCCCGCATTGAGTTCAATCGTTCAGTGTTCATAAGATTAAGACTATTTAATCTAGGTCTGGATACGCCTGAACCTCGCCGCCTGTACACGTCCAAAGCTACGGTAACGCTCGTCTTTCTAACAATCTGCTTCTTTTCTGAAGTGACGATAACATCTGATTGAGGCGATGGTGTAACTTCAATAGGACATTTACTGTCCGCATCGTCGTCAACTTCTACGATCTTCTCTGGTGCTTCTTTAACAACGTGATGCTCCAGATTTATAGCCAAACTCCTTCTTTGCAGATTTCTTATATTGGAAGTATTAAATTCTTCGCCTTCGTTGATTTTTTCTGTTGAAATGGTACTTTTTATTGGCATTCGTATTTCTTCGCTGGAGTTATACGCGGCTATTTCTTTCTTGGTGGCAGCTGCTAGAGCATTGTTGGCTGTGAATGGGCATCTATAGCTTTGGAGTCTGTTATCAGTGTGTACAGAAGCACTTCTCCAAGTGGGTTTGGATTTGAGAGATGTCTTTCTTGGTGTCGGACTGCCGGGTGTCGAAGCGGTTGGACTGTTTGGATCTTTACTAAACAGTCGGGCTAAAGTACAAGCCAGTCGTAACATGAGTGCATCTGGATATTGCTGTGAAAGGAATCATATATTTAAAGAATGCATAGCGAGTGTTAATTCTAGTTTAAAACTGTTACCTGTGTAGCGCTAAATACAGTGTTTCTAGCCCCAGACTCTCGTAGTATCGTCTCCCATATTTCTTCCCCGCATTCTTGCTGTTTAAAGAATAAAAATATAAATACGAGCTTTCGTCCGCGAGTCCGTGGGGTATTAAAAAACAAATCGAGTAACCATTTTCCAGGTTATTCTCTACATAGATACCAGATTTCATCGAGATCCGTTCAGCCGATTAGCCTCAACATTAACAAACATCCATCTATCTAAACTTATATTTAGTCATGTCTAATTTAGTTTTCCAGCCTCTAACAATGTATGTGACAAGAATAACATTTGTCACGCGAATTACGGATTAAAAGTTTCGAAATTCTCAAAACCTACGTGAGACCTACAATACGTTGGCATTGTTATTCACATGTTGCGCTCGCGTATTGCTAATAGCCATCATATAATATTCTACCTGTATTATTCGCGAATGATAATGGAGTAGTGTGCAAATACAATGCATTGAATCTTATATTACGAACGAATCGACGACCTAAGTGTTTTACAATTGTAGAAATTAAATACGAGTGAGTTTACATTGCCAAAACACGTTTACAAAAACATTGCTATCTCTTTTCTTTTAAAGAGAATATGAGAAAGGACAATATTATGTTTTAAACAAATGTTACACTTAATCTAAAGTAACTAATTCTTTGGTTTGTTTAATGTAGTGTTATATTAAATTTACGAAAATTACTTTTTGTTACAATTTTAGTACATAAAGTTTTAATTAGATTTCTATTGGAATGTACAATGAACGATGGACCGAGTACAATTAATAAAGATGGTTTAGGGTTCGTAATTAAAAGTAAAGCCTCGTAACTAATTACTCTAAAAATTATTACGATCAAAAATTTTAGCAGTAGTAGACTATGCCACAAAATTTAACGTTTCAGAAAAGTGATTGAACATTTTCATTATTAATATATCATCGCAGAAACTGTTTGGTTATGAATTAATAGTTTTTAATATAATAAGCTTGGATATCATAATCTTCTTAATATTTTAAACGTGAGTTTGTATGGATCTTGATAAAATCTGACGTAGACGTACAATATAGTCTGAAAGAGCACATAGGATACTTCTACCCTTGTTATTTTTTAATTCCGCGCGGACAGAGTCTCGGGCGACAACTAGTTTTATACAAAAAAACTTCTAAGTTAGATGCGTAGCCGTATCATGTTGAACAGGTAATCGTTTCGAAAACATGATAAGAAAAGCTCAACAAAATCTTTGCTTCTGTAAAAAAAAATCTATCGGGTATCACGTTCTTTATGACATGAACAAACAGTAATCAGAATAAGGAGAATATTATTACGTTTGTCTATGGTCAGTATGGCCAACTGATTGGTATGCCACGTACTAATTGTTTGCCAAATAAAACTTTTGTAGCTCTCACAATAGCCACTTAAGAATTCTCTAAAATAAATCGAATGTGTTGATTGAAAGTTTTCCAATTATAATGAGAATAATTCTATTTTTAGGTTAGTTTCGTTGTAATGTCGCAGTAGTTTGAATCTCTTGTATGTTAAGGCAATTCAATGAACGGTGCGAAAGTCGCGGCTTCTGTTCCCAGCCGTCATGTATAAAAGTCCACCTAAATCAAAACTAGTCATTGCTCGCGACTTCGTCTATGTGCAATTTGAAAATATAGTCTATATTACTCAGCGATAACGTAGCTTTTATTGGTGTAAGAATTTTTAAAATCGGCCCAGTAGTTTTTGAGTTATTTCAATACATACAAAAATACAAATCTTTCCTCTTTATTACATTAGTAAATATTAGAGTATAAGTTAATAAAATTTATAGTTTTTTAATGTAAGCATTTCTAATTTCAACGTAATTTTGCGACGCTAAAGTCTTTGTAACTATTTTAAATAGGGAATGTAATAAATAAACGATATAAACACTTTTCGTTAAACTGTGATTTTGTGATTTAAATAACTACTTTTCTTTATGCACACTAAGTTAACTTTTAACTTACCACAATAAAATGTTGAACACTTTCAAGTAACCAACCGTACATTTTTAATAATTTATATCTTAACCAATTAATTTAAGAATTTATACAATAAGCTATAGAAAACAGTTAAACCGACAGAACGGAATGTGTATTAGGTTGCCAAGGACGTGTATCCTTTGAGGCTTTCGTGCTAGCACTGAAATAAAAGCGGAGTGTACAACCACAGTAGCTACAGCCTTTTTAAGGCTATGACGATAGAATTATCCTGTACTAAAGAGAACTAACGCAGTTTTATAATTTTAATTACAATTTTGTAAAATAATGTTTATTGATTAACCTGTATTGATGGAATTAATTTTATTTTTACACCAGTATTTATTTATTTATTTTTTTCTCTTTATTTTTTAAAGGGACTTTTGTTTCTTAAAACATGTCATTCCCATAATATCTTAAACTAAATACCGAAACCATAAAAACACAATACAAAACAAGAAAATGAAAAAAAATAAAAAAAAACAAAAATAGTTTTAACTAGAGTTTTTAGACATGGTGTTAGACTTCGTGCGCTAGGTCCGTCAGTGGAATATTTATTTATTGGTTTGCAATACCATAAATGTATGGTTTATAGGATTATATATTTATAGGTATATAGGAAGCTATCTTGTCTACGCCATATTGTCTCCGAGATTTTCCACGTTAACTAAAGTTATTTGTTTTAAGATTGTTAAGCTGCAGTTTGACGACTTTAGTAGAATCATTTATATGTGTAGTGTAAAAAGCATTTTCATACTGTTTTCATGTTGCGTAAACAAGAAACTTTCATAGGGAACATTGACCGCTTTATGGTTTAGATTAACATAAGCTAAGAACGCATATAATCGGTTCTATACAAATATAATAATCACATAAGACTTAAGAATAAATATATACTCGTACTTGAATACATTGTCTGCCGAGCTATTTGTCAATTATTCAGAAATCACTTCATCTTCATTCATATCGATTTATCAACGAAAACATTGCATCTAATTTTCTATCTCCTATTTAGTTAATAAACGGTTGTTTGATACTTTGACTTTTAACGACAGGATCCGTCAAGTAAACACTCTTGTCATCATCATCAACATGTCTGTCAAATAAAATCGAGCGAGTAGTTTTAATATTATTTATAAAATCGTTTTGTGTGTATTTTTTGGATAAGTACGCGTTTAAGAAGCTTAATTTTATAGCATAATAGATTGTGCATGAATACCTTACATTATGTTTTAGACGGAAGAGCGGGACTTCGTAACACAAGTGCCTATTGGTTACTTAAAAGAAAGTCCCTTCAACTGATTAATTTGTAACTTAACTTGTTTTATTTTACATGTTAGCTTTGATATATGTATATATCATAACCTCTCACACAAAAAGTGTAAACATTATAGTACAATGGTGTATTACCTAGTCCATTTCTCTATAGTCTAAGTATTGTAATGATGTCATGGTACATCAATCAACATTGATAGTGAACTGAATTGATTCTGTGAAGCGCATCTAGACCATATCGTTGCCAATTGCGGACGCCCTTCCAAGGACGCAGCACGTCATGGGTTAATGTCATAATGCAACTGGGGCAGTTATTTTAGTTACATCTTGAGATCTGATCATTAGCTTACAAGCTATCGTCTTTTGTTTTGATTACAATATAACTTATAGAAATCTGTTAAATTGCAAGTCATAGATATTATTTTTTGATATCCTTTTGTAGGTTTTAAAGAGATTTTAAGTAATTAAAATTGTTACATTGTGAATAAAAAATTAATCTATCATTTCGTTGCATTTTGGAAAAACGATTTACTATTGAATAATCATAAAAATACTAATTTAAACATGTTCTTTACCAAATTTTAGTAATGCAAAAGCTCTTAACTAATCAATTACTTTACTACATTATTTTATACTACGTATAATGTGGCGAACGGCCACCTGAATGGTATCGTCACTTGACACACCCTTACCTTCAATAGCCGTTAATATAATTGCGTCGGTAACAGTAATTTACTGTGAGACAGGTTATTAAGTTAATTCAATCTATTTCTGTTTACAAATGAATTCAGCCGAAGTCTATTTCACCCATTGAACGAAAAAAAATGCTAAAATTTATATGAGTAAACTGTCGTCAGCGGTTTTTGAAAATCAGTACCATTTAGTGTCTTTTAAGCGAGTCTATCTCTTTCTTAAACGCCGGCAAGGTTTACTCTGGTGGTATGTCAATGGTTGTCGATGTTCCCGTCGCTCGTTTACCTTCTCCTTTTACTAAAGAAACGTAAAATTATACACAGTATAATGTTACAAACTATTTTAATGTTCAAAAGTGCACTTGAATTTACAGAAATTGATCAGAATCTATATTAAAAACTAGGTTTTGCTCGCGACTTTGACCGTGTGAAATTAAAAAAATATAAAAAACATAGCTTTTCCATGGTGAAAGATTTTTCGAAATGGGCACAGTAGTTTTTGAGTTATTATAATATACAAAATTCCAAAAATACAAATCTTTCCTCTTTATAATATTAGTACTCGTATAGACGAACATACTATTGCTATCATAATATAGTTTTAATATCAAATGACATAAGTTGGAAAGGCAATGTATCACAAGAGGGAATGTTTGAGACAATCTCTTGTCCCGAGGGAAACAAATTACGTAAAACGAAGCCTATGAGATCGAAAACTTGACATTCGATATTGGTCTTCTAAGTAGGTTTAAATATTATTAAATTTATTGTCCCTTGACTCATCATGTCTTTTTAATTCGTATTATCTTGCTTCTTACTAATAGTGTAAATGCAAAAGTTTAGATGGATGGATGTTTGTTAGAGTTTACAGCTTAAATCGCTGAACGAATCTCGATAAGATTTACCACAGATGTAGAACATTGTCTGGAAAAATGCATAGACAACAATTTAAGTTTTTATTTTTAAATCTGCGCGGACGCCATCGCGTTAGAACGCCAGTAATTTCTAACCCTTGAGAAAAGAGTTTTTTTTTAAAGAACAGAGATGGTTTTAGTCTGGAATTGTTTTGTAGTGGAAACATAAGTGTGTAAATGTTTTCGACAATCATTGTTACTTGCCTCACCCGACAATTGTCGGGTGTAAAGTAATTACTTTGTCCCATTAACTAATTAAACGTAGTGTGGTGACATTTCGTTTATTATTAGCTCACACATTTAGCTCAGTAGGTCATTTGATAGGTTTTCTAGCTGAAATATAAAAGAGAATATAAATACTCGTACTTATACTAAGAAAATCGTTAAGAAAAAGATTAGAACTGTTAACATTTTGCTAGAATTTAATATAAAAATCTAGGATTAATAAAAAGCTTGGATTTTGTTTTAATAAAAGACGGTGCCATTTTATTGCTGTCACAAAATCTTTTAAACCGTATCGAAGGCGTGGGTGTGTGTTTAATATTGTTAGAAAATAACACAGTCGCATAATTTATTTATTTATCTGGAATAAAAAATTAAGTAACTTAATTGTTGAAGAACATAAATTTGTATTTAATATATGTCAAATAGTCATACATTTTGAATAGGCAATCAATCTTAGGCTCTTGTGGCGCTATGGACGGTTAAGATGCGAATACATAGACTACGAATAAACAGAGATTACAAAGAGTAATTCCCTTTTTTAATTTTACGCATGATGTTTCGTAATTCAGGAGCCTCCATAATAAAGTTGATGAAACAGGATGCGTTCAGAATATAGAGTAAATATTACATGGTTCGACATCCAAGGTATTACTCATATCTATAGCCTATTAAGAGTCCGATATAAGAATAACAATAAAAATCTTAGTTTTCGCAGATCATGTGTACCAAATTATTGATACTTTTTGAACGATCAAAGTTACTGGCAACTAATAATTTTGAGTACTGGCTGAATGAGCACTGTGCATGATAGATGTCAAGACGACGAAAGAATAACTGATGACAGTTGTCGTAGGAGGGTGGAATGATGCGCTTTGTTATTATAAAATCAGTTAATCTGTGTAAATGTTTGAAACAGTGTTTCTAACGTTACGCGATTGTTATTTCATTATCTCCGACATACGCACACCCTCAATGGAAGATCGTTACCGTGTATATTATGTAAATTAAAAATAAAGATCTACCTTCAGAATTGAATTCCACAAACCGCTCGTCAATCCGACAAATAAAAAAAAATGTAGCCTGTTACTCATAAATAAATTAACTTTCTAAAGGGTGAGAGAATTTTTAAAATCGTCCCAGTAGTTTTTTAGTTATTTCAATACATGCGAAAATACAAAAATTCAGAACTCCAAATCTTTCCTCTTTATAATATTAGTGTAGCCGAGATATATGAATTTACTGGACTAAGTCCAACGTGGTTTAACTCACATATTTTCAAATAAAGTATTGCTTTTTGTAGTCTCTGTTTGATGGGTGGTCTGTGCAACACTTAATAATTGGCGCGTGCGTCGGTTGACCCGAACATTAAAAAGTGATCGTTTGCTTAAAGAATTGTTGCGTAGGTGATCGCGATTGTTGTACCACTAAATACACATTAGATGCGGCCTAGATATCGCCTGAAAACAGAGCCGCACAATCGCGGCCTGCTTACTTCACCAGAGGTAAAAAACAAATACTAGTTAATCTTTTCATTAGAATGTTTTGTTACCAATGAAGTAGTTATATGCTAGTGACTAGTTGCTTTGGGTCTACACAAATACGTTGTGCTGATTGAAAACCAACATATTCCTTAAATTGAATCCGTCAATAAAGTCGATTTGTGGCGAATCAAAATTTGTAATACTAAACTTACCGTAATGATATCCTTTAGTGACCATTCGACCTAAAATGCGGTGGTTAAACAATTCTTACTTATGGTCGTGGCATTGTTTATAAGGCAGTTTTCAGTTATTGATAGCAGCCGTCAGTTATCCAGCCCTGGACTGGCTAGAGCGCAGTGCGTGCGGGCCGAGCGCGCACGCATATTTATTGCTACTGGGCGGCCGGCCGCCCATTCCTTGCGGCGGGGTCCGCCGCGCTACCCCTTACACACACTATAGGTATGTCCTTTTGTAATATTTTTTTTACGGTTATTTCTATATTGTAGTTAATTTAAATACCTTTTTCTCGTCTATTCATTTTGTTTAATAGTTTTGATTTTTGGACCCCGTAATTCAGTTATTGATAATAATAATTGTTTTTTTTTATCTATTTTAGTATAATTAGTGAATGTGAAGTTATCTTTTTTAAGTTGGAAAATAAATTTCAACATTCGAGAAGCTCGTAAGAGCTTTTAGAGCTGTCATTATAGCTACTTGTTTGTTTGCTGTTATTAGGATTTATACTTGAACGGATTTATTTTGCGTGATTTATTACTTTTTTTAAGTTGTTATACATATCTGAACACATACAATAAAGCATTTTTTTTTTAATTCTGTGCGTCTCCAGACAGCAAATTTAAATGTAATAGTTTTCATTTTAATATTTGTACCTATTTTTTAACATTAACCCCTATAAGCCAAAAGCAATAGTAATAATTTTCCATTTTTTAGAGTTTGTAGCCTTAACGACTGAACGGATTTCGATGAAATTTGGCATAGATCTAGAGTATAGTCTGGAAGAACACGGGCTATTCTATCTTATTTTTTAAATTCCACGCGGACGGAGTCGCGGGCGAAAGCTAGTAGCTGCATAATTTTTATAACGACTCAACAGAATAACTATGTTACACTTGAATAAAAATACCGATTATTTTTGCTTGGCGTTAATTTACGAGATTTTTTACATTCAGTGAAAAACTTTTATACTATACATTATTAAACAAAAAGACCGATTTATTATTATTATTATTATTTTTATTATTTAACCATAACCATAATTTCTAAAAAGTTCTAGGCAGATTTTAAGAAAAGCCACACCTTTGATAAAATGATCGCACTGCTTTGTGGTTGTCGATTGTTTTGCAGCCAATTGAACAGTTTATTTGCATAAATAAATCGAGTAGTCTACGCACCTCCATATGAGCTCATAGGAATCATAGTGAAACTAAACAGTTGTGCGATAGTTTGCTAAATGCTCAAAATCAGACTCATATCTCAGTAACCAAAGCTTTGTGATATCAATCTGCTTGAATTTAAAGTAATTAAAAGTTGCCGAAATCACTAGAAAGTGGGTAACACTTATAGTTTCAATTGAGCGACAAATTGTTGCAACACACTTGCTAAAATTAATTAACTCAACAATTGTTCTTGTCATCTTTATTCTGACAGATGTCATATACGTTGGCCGGGTAGGGGTCAGTGGGACGCGTTCCATTCTTAATGGTTCTACGGTGACGTACTCTGTGGTCCAATTGATTTGTTGTTTTCGGATTCGGAATTTTATTAAACGGTAACGGAGAATAATTAGGGCAATTTAATGTTTATAAATTGACTACAAATATGTCAAGGCTAGTTTACTATCCTCATCGTGACAATTGGACACATAAGTGTGTGTTTGTTTTACTCTATACTTCTATACTATTATAATAAAGTGTAAACACAATCTTTCTTGCCTAAGATGTCAGCAATTACAGCATATTTTTAACAATTCTTTTTTCTATAAAAAGCCCTACATTTACGTCACGCTTTATGGTATATATTTTCACGCCATTAAACTTAGGAGGTAAATATTTTAAATAGAAACTATAATGTGGGAAAGAGATCATAAGTTGCTGTCAACATCAAGAAAGCAAGATTGCCAAGTTTTGTCATGTCATGTCATTTTGACATTTGCAATTGACATTTTGACACATGTAAACAATATAATAATTTTATGCTGATGAAGTCGCACGGGAACAGCTAGTTTAACACTAAGAGCGATGCACACCTGAAATTAAACTTTCGTATAACTGTTTAGTCTTGCTTTGGTTTGCTATGAGGTCATATGTAGGTGCACACTACTCGATATTTTGTTGTGTAACTAAACAGTTGAATTGGCAAAACAATCGAATATCGCACAACAGTTGTGCGACAGTTTAGTCAAAGGTGAGCCCGCTCTAAGACTAAACTATCTAATTCGACAGAAGAGTAATTCAGTCTTTTACAAGGATGGAAATACAAATTAATATCAGATAACATAAAAAAATTAAGAAAGCGATTACAAAAGAGGTGTTTTCAGAGTAAAAAAGGACTACTTTTTAGCTCGTCAACCCTAAGTTAGAAGTGACTAGGCCTTAGTCAACGCCGATCTAGTTCGTATTGGTTCACCCATATCTATGAATTTTTTCGCAGACATATGCAGATTCCACCACGATTTTTTCTTACGGGTAAATCTTGTAATGAAATTCAATACTCACATAGGCATAGCAGGTTTCTAGCCCAGGACTCGATTGCAAGCCAAGTACTTAAACCCCTTTAGTATGGTAGTTATGAAGGCAATTAAATCTGTCTCACGAGAATGTTAGAACTGTTAGACGTTTCTATTATAGTCTGACAGATTAAATACGAACTTAACTGAAATGTATACTTGTGACCCATTTAGGTTACTGAGTGATATCACTCGTGAAATAAATCACCGGTGACAGTTATGAAGTGAACATGTTCTAATTTGAGTTGAGATGAGAGTTGCAAGAGTGGGGCTTAGTTATTTTTTTTCAAAATTTAAAGTCAAAATACGTATACATACTAAGTTTGAAAGACTATTTTATTATGTTGTAGGTTTTTAAATTCGTAAATCTAAGTGTTATAGCTAAATTATTTGTAGAACCTTTAGGGATTAAATTAAACTTATTATATAGTTAATTAAAGTTTAACGCTTCTTCACTTTAACAACTTAATCTATCTTCTTCTCTATAGAATATATATCTATATATAATAAAATTGGAGTGTCTGTTTTTAATATCAAAAGAAAGATGGCAGATTTCGGAAAGAAGATGAAT
>NW_013526915.1:2262293-2264096 GCF_000836215.1 Papilio polytes | reverse complement strand
ACTTAATATTATAAATGCGAAAGTTTAGATTGATGGATGGATGTTTGTTAGAGTTTGTAGCTTTAACGGTTAAACGGATTTTGATGAAATTTGGTGTAGAAGTAGAGGATAGTCTGGAAGAACATACATTCACTTTTGTTTATTCTTTTATTTTCGCGGACGGCGTCGCGTGCGATAGCTATTTTATTATAAATGTGATTATACAAGTATAGGTTTTATAGTTATTTAATTTTTTGCAGCTATCATTGCTGAACGAGACTTTACGCAATCAACAACGAGTAAGTTTGATTTTAGTATGTTTGTATACCTATTTAATATTTTCTCTTCTTTTTTGCTTTTGCTCTACATGTAATTTGAATATTTCTTATCGCAGGCACTCCTGGATCTCGAAGGACACCTACATTACCCGTAACTAGAGGTTAGTACTTAATACTTTGACTAAATAGATTTTAATGTTGTTGATACGAAGTTAATGTTCTGTTCTTTAATATTACGATGATAGTTCCTCCTAACCGTTGCGTGGACTCTGGTCGGATATATCTTGAGGGTGAAACATGGAAGCGGGACAACTGCACCCTCTGCCAATGCCATCGCGCCCGCATGAATTGCTCCGTCATACCGGCCTGTCTTATCCGTAAGTTTTACTTATCAGAGTACAAAACAAATTAAGTATTTTTTTCATTTTTCATTTTTATTTGCCCGACTGACAAAGGAGAGTCAATAGATGGCGTTATTTTGTTTATGTTAGTCGGTATTTTTAAATAGATTATTCACAAAACTGTTTCTTTCCCAGCGCCTGCGACCAGTAGACCGATATACAACGCCGGGGCTTTACCGACTACACCAGTGAGAGGAGTACCCGGAACGCCTGGAGATGAGGGTCCATCAGGACCGCCGGGTGCACCGGGGGTCAGCGGCGTACCTGGTGCACCTGGTTCACCAGGACCGGCAGGACCTATGCCTGATGTAAAGTAGTTTTTCATTGTTATCTCACTAAAAAACTTACGCACAACTTTGACTAAATTAAATGATTGTCAATTGCTTGTACAACTAAAAATCGAGTAGTGTGCGCACCTCCATAAAGCAAAGGGATCGAAGCGAGTCTTAGGTGTTTTAGGTAAGAGTTTTAGGTGTGCGAACGCTCTAAGTCTTCCTTTCCTAGTAATCCCCTTTAAAATTAATCTTAAGTAATAAAAGAAAATGGTGTTCAGGTCAACGCTTATCTTGCACAACTAGCTGCAACCGCTGGCGGTGATAAAGGACCTGCATTTGACCCTTACCAGTACATGCAAGCACCAGTGGGTGTTCCGGGTATTAGAGGAATTCCGGGTAAGTCTAATTGTTGTTTTTAAATACCTTTATTCGTTTTATATCATGATAGTGTAATTTATCTTTATCGTAGGCCCTCAAGGCCCACCAGGACCACAGGGTTTCCAGGGACCTCGCGGCGAGCCCGGAGAGTCGGGCCTTCCCGGACCATTAGGTCCACCTGGTGAAAGAGGACCACCAGGTATTCCTGGGAAAGACGTACGTAAAACTGAATCCACAAATATGCTGTGTAAGGTTTGTTAACTTTATAAGCATATTTTGGATTTTAATTTTATTTGTTTTAGGGATCTCCGGGTGAAGATGGGGAGCCAGGTCCAGCTGGAGCGATAGGACAAACAGGTCCGAGAGGAACTCCAGGAGTTCCAGGGATACAGGGTCTGAAGGGTCATCGTGGATTTGATGGCAAAGATGGCGCTAAAGGCGAGCAAGGTTTCCCTGGAGAAAAAGGCCCTACCGGTCTACCCGGGCAAATGG
>NW_013526915.1:2259529-2261123 GCF_000836215.1 Papilio polytes | reverse complement strand
CATCGGACAGAAAGGACACCCAGGTGAAAGAGGAGGCGTTGGATTACCAGGGCCCAAAGGAAGCACAGGTGATACCGGAAGACCTGGACCTCAAGGTTTGCAAGGTCAAAGAGGTTTAGTCGGAAGGCCTGGTATGACTGGAAAATCTGGGCCACCTGGAGAAAGAGGAATTCCCGGTGCCGATGGAAGGCCTGGAGAACAAGGATTGCAAGGTTTACAAGGTCCACCTGGAATGATGGGTAGTCCAGGGGAAAGAGGTTTACAGGTACATATAATTTGTCCATATAATAATATCTATACTGGTCTTGAAAATAATTCGTATACGTATAAATTGTTAATTTTAGGGCGAATCCGGAAAAGACGGTGAACCGGGCCAACAAGGACAGCAAGGACCAAAAGGCGATTCTGGTCGAGATGGTAGTCCAGGAATTCAAGGGCCACAAGGTGCGAGTGGACCGACCGGGGAAAGGGGAGCTCAGGGTCCACCTGGCCCAACTGGCTTTCCGGTAAATTTAATATAATAAATATTTTTAAATAGGTTGTTCAAGGTTAAACTTCTGGATATTAATCATTTAGAATTACGTATAAAATCTCCAATACTCGTGTTGTTTCTTTCAGGGAATGCCAGGAGCTGCTGGCTTACCCGGATCTCCAGGAAAGAAAGGCGAACCCGGTATCGCTGGACCAGCTGGACCGCCAGGCGCGACGGGACCTCGAGGGGAAAGAGGGTTCACTGGAGAACGGGGACTCTCCGGCCAGCCCGGCACACCTGGAGAAAAGGGAGAGTCAGGGGCACAAGGAGCAGACGGCCCACCGGTAAGTTTGCTATTATTATTACTAAACACGTCTTATCAATCGTCCTGATTATGTTTCTAAGAAATGACCTTCAAACATCTTACAAACAATTCTAGTTAAGCGCTATAAATATCTTCTTCCACGTAATGAATTCACAAGCACGATCTACAGCGACTTTTATAATTAATTATTCGCTTTGTGCGTATTTTGTAATATTTTACTCAAAATTGATGAACTTAAATAGCTTAACATAAATCTTACAATATTAGTGCGCAATCTCTGCTGACAATGTACTTAACTATCAATTGGTGTTTTAATAAACTCTTTGTTCATTTGTTGTTGTTTCTCCAAAAATACTCAAATACTCAAAAGAGATGTTTAATCAATTTTCTCAGGGACCAGAGGGACTTAAAGGTAGCAAAGGCCATCCAGGTCAGCTCGGTGCAATGGGACTTCCTGGACCGCGCGGTATGACTGGTCTACCTGGGGAGAAGGGCGAAAGAGGCGCGGTTGGACCACAAGGCAATGATGGACCACCAGGTAGGTAAATTAAAAATAAAAATTGGCAAACTAGATATAAAAATGTCTTTAACCTTATGCTCTGCTATTATTTCAGGACGTCAAGGGGAGCAAGGCCCTCAAGGGCCTGTCGGTCCACAAGGGCATCCGGGTGAACCAGCTGAAAGAGGTGAACCGGGTACACCAGGTGTACCTGGAGAGTCTGGTGCACCAGGATCGCAGGGCGAAAGGGGTCAGCCGGGATTACAAGGATCTCCCGGTCTTCCTGGACCTCCTGGTC
>NW_013526915.1:2248110-2257796 GCF_000836215.1 Papilio polytes | reverse complement strand
CCGATCCATTGGGAGATGATCCAAATAGCATGCCACCGCGGTTCTTTAAAGAAGATATGTCGCCGGCGGAACGCAAGAAGATAGTGATGAAAGCTTACGAACAGCTCAAAGTGTCTCTCAACAAATTCCTCAAACCGGACGGCACTAAGGAAGCACCCGCAAAGACTTGTGGCGATATTAAATATCACTACCCTGAATTCCAAAGCGGTAAGTTAGCGTTTTTGTTCTATAAGTAATTTAATAGAGGTTGTCTACAAGAGCATTTAAAAAAAATTGTTTAAAATAATTTTTCAGGTCAATATTGGATAGATCCAAATGGCGGGGATATGAACGATGCCATATTAGTATACTGCGATATGTCTACTGGCGCCAGTTGCGTGTTCCCGAAGCCGATGCAGTCCCAGGACATTGTATACAAAGGAAAAGACCATGAAGCGTGGCTCAGTGAAGTGGAAGATGGATTCACGGTAAGTTGCTATACTACTATTGTAGAGAGGAAAGATTTGTATTTTTTAATTTTTGTATGTAATGCAATAGCTAAAAAACTATAAAGCCGATTTCAAAACTTCTTTCATTATTTAAAAGCTACTTTATCGCTGAGTAACATAGGATATTTTTTTACAATTCTCAATTTACGTGGACGAAGTCGCGAACAACAAGTCGATAGCTAGTCTTGAATAAACATAACATTCGTGTTTCGAAACTATCTAATAATTTGATTAGTGCAAAATCTCACCCAGCATATGATGTATCCATGTTCCAGATATCATATAAAGCGGAGCATAGCCAACTGACATACCTACAGTTGATGTCATCGCGCGCTGTTCAGAATGTGACACTGCACTGCATCAATACTATTGGGTATTACAATCCAGCGACGCACAACTACAGACACGGGCTCAAACTCCTCGCTTACAACGACGCTGAGATCCTGCCCAAAGCCAATAACAGACTTAGATACAAAGCTTTGTTAGATAACTGCCAGGTAACTATTTTATATTGCAACTTCGCTACGCTTTCTTCCCCTAATTGTTCTGCAAGCGATGTAGGTTATTAACACTTAACTCAAACTATTCTAATATTTCCGATATCGATAATTCCTTTACCTTCTCAGCAATTAAAATGTACATTTTAAAATTTCATTTCTGCTTTATTCTGTTACCTTTATCATCATGACGAATTTCTTATCTTCATTTCCAGTATAAGAAACAAGAATGGGAAGAAACTGTTCTACAGTATGAAACTGACAAGGCTGGACGTCTGCCGCTCCTGGATGTAGCTGTGAGGGATGTCGGTAGAAAGAACCAGAAGTTCCGCATAGAACTGGGTTTGGCTTGCTTCAGTTAAACTTAACAAAACCTAACCTACAAAATTTATGTTCAAAATTTTCTTTAGATTCGTTAGAACAGTAAAAAGAAAAATGTTCTGTGACGTCATCGATGCATTTCTATATTCAGTATAATTATTATTTTCGATGTTAACTTTACAAAACTACGAAACAAGAAATAAAACGATCTAAAAGATTTTAATCTTTATTTTAATGGGCAATATTGACAGCATGACGGTTGTTTTTGCGCCAAAATTCTGTCAGAAAAAGAAACAGAGGGCTTATTGCGAACATTTTCATAACATCAAAATATATCTCGTAGAATTTTTGTGTGACAATTTCGAGAACATATTCGTAACGTTACATGATATTTCCTCAGTGCTCAAGCGGACAGCGCTCAATATTTTCCAAAAATAATTGAATATAAAATTAACAAATGATTTAATTCATTTTGCTCATAATTTTGTACTTTTAAAATTAGTTTTATATTTAGGTTAAAATTAATTAAGGAATTACTGCCAAATATTTTATTGTTCCTAAGTAAGAAAGTTTATAAATCGTAAGTTCGTATATAATCGTTAGCATTAAAGATATACTTTATTTTTATATTGCATTTATTTTTTTATCTTAAGTACTTAAGTGTAAAACTAAGTCGTCACAAAATGTAGGGTTTAAGTTATTTACAAAAGTCCTCTTAAGGCTGTATACGCTTTGTACATAATTGTAAGTAATCCCTAATCTATTTTTAATATTTTATCCTTATTAGTAAATAAAAACTAGTTTTAAATTTATTACTAATATAATATGTTCAGTAGATAATTAAGTACTTATAATACAAGTGAAATAAAATATTTCAATGAATCGTTTTTTTTTTATACATTCGAGATCACTCTTAGCTTCTTTATAATGATTTTTTTGTTTCATAAACATCAAGTTATCAAATTTCAATTTATTGGCATTTAGCATAATGCATTTTTTATAAATAAAAATATTTTTTTTATTTCAAAAACTTCAAAATATTAAGACATAAAGCAGCATGTTCTATATCTAAGTAAGAAAAAATCGTACATTTTCTAAGTTCCATTAGTCCTTATATAGGGCTAAGAAATCTAACATATCAAAATCAAGTACAATATAAAGTTCTTTGTACTTTGCATCTAATCAGTACAGGAAATCTTCCTAGTACACGACACGAAAGGTGGTACACTGCAGGTACATTTAGTACACTCCTCGTCCACAGTTACCTCGTCACCGACCGACAGAGTTGTATTCCCGAACACGCATTCCGAACTCACCGCCCGCAAGTTCAATCCGCGAACGACCTTTGATGAGTTTGTAGCTGAAATAGATAACAAAAATCTTAAATATTAAACAGAATACGAGTATAAGATATAGTATGTATTTATGTACATATTGAAATAACTCAAAAACTACTGGACCGATTTCAAAAATTCTTGCCCCATAAGAAAACGATATCGCTGAGTAACATCATACTTCATACTAATATTATAAATGCAAAAGTTTAGATGGATGTTTGTTAGCGTTTGTAGCCTAAACGGCTGAACGGATTTTAAAGACATTAGGTATAGATGTAGTCTGGAAGAACACATAGGCTAGTCTAACTTTTGTTTTTTTTTAATTCTATGCGGACGGAGTCGCAAGCGAAAGCTAGTAGGCTATATTTTAAATATCACGTGGATGAATTACTAATAAAATTATACAAGTGATTGAATACTCACGACATGTAAACGCGATAGGACAAACAGAATCGCTTCCTAGGAAGATTGGCGCGCAGTTCTGAAATAGTTTATCTTGGTAGTGTATTTCAATTCCGCAATTAATATCGCGACAGTACGACGAGTCTTCAATTGTACCGTTCCACTGCGCTGTACAGATGCATGTCTTACGACTGTCCTTTGGTTCGAAAGATTCCCCTTCCCTGTATGTCTTCCCGTCTACTTCGCACGTCTTTAGTGCAGCCACTGCGTCTTTGCCTGCGGAACAAGCAAGAATAAACAAAACAATTGACTGCTGTAGTGACACAAGAAAAATCTCAATTAAATTTACACTCTCCGTCATCAAACAGGGGAAACGGGTTAGTGAAGTGTAATCATTAATCTGTTTTTTTTTACTTGACTTGATTTCTCATACCCAAACATTTAAAAAAAGAATGGACTTTCCCACTTCGAATGTTTTTGTCTACTGCACAAGCTATTTAATTTTATTCACTATATAGATAGAGAAGGTAATAAAAAACAGGACTTCCTATCAGCAATTAAAATCAGGAAGTCACCTCGGAATTAATTCTGATCATGACAAATATTTACATGTGGACAATAGATCATACGGATACGAGCTAATAAGGAGGACATTGTTATTCCATGACGCATTATTAATGGCCAGTTTAACTTACGATTTAAAAAAAATAATTAAGAAATAATACACCAATTAGACCCGACATAAGTGAAATTAAATTATTATTATAGGAACCTCCTTTATGTCCTGTCTATGTCTGTATAAGTTTTAAATATTGTCAAATAGACTCAACTGATTATAGGGTTGCTTATTGTTATAGGGTAGATTTTGACTATAAATAGTGCTAGACAATACCACTTAAATCTAAAATGTATTGAAAGATATAGTATGTTTTGTATGCATAATCGTAATAATTAATTGACGTCAAAGATAGATAAAGGGGATTAGACACTAAATAAAACTGGAAACTACTAAAGGAGACATAATCTACGCATTTATAATCTTTGTTCTTACCGCAAACGGTTCCCGTACTGCAACACGATTCTAATTCATACGTCTTGATACATTCTTGTTGCATGTCAGCATCGAAAGTCTCAACACAGTCGACAGCCGCGCAATCGAAACTCGGCTTCCCAGACACGGTGCACTGACAGGCGAGTGAACAAGGGTTCTTTATAGCTGACTGTGGGATCATCGAACGGTCTTTATATGGGACACCTCTGGAATTACATATTAAATATTATTCAGTTAGAATATTTTTAACTTAAATATTTAGAAATTTACATACAAAAGTTATAGTGAATTGATTTAAAATATAGTAAGTTTAAATAAAATTGATAACCACAAACAGTTGAAAACAATAGGAAAAATCCAGGACATCGCGTATTTTTTATATTTTATAGATAGAAAAAACTAGTCGGTGGCATCACCGGAAAAATAGCCTTTAAATTATTAGTCATAAGTTTTAAATTAGTTACGAAATAATGTTCTAGGTAATATAACCTTCCGATTTCAGATTAAAAAATAATTTATTACAACGATAAACATCAGTCATCCATAACTTTAAGGAAGAAATAACTATTGTTGCTTTACGTTTTTATTACTCAAGCTTGTATACAGTCAGTCACCAAAGTAAGCAATGTAAGGTCGTGGTATTTCCGAAAAAACTTACAAAGGTCAATTGTGATTGTGACCATCTTTTTGTCCGTTGCATTCGACGCACGGATGACGAAAATCTTGCGCCTTTTAAAAATCGAACACAAGGTCGATGACCTTCGTGTTACATATTTGGCAATATACATTTTATAACGGCCATTTAAAATGCAATTCGACATTGATTCAAATTGAAAAACTCATGATATCCGGAGATATTTAAAAAACAATAGAATTTAACGACAAACTTGGTTTTCAGTCAGATGTATAATTCAAATGTAACTATGAGTTTATTAATAACATTTTTATTAGGTACTAATGCCAACAAAACGATTTCTAAAAACCGTATTATTACTTATTAACTAGATAAAAGTAATTCGAACGCTACACTAATTAATAATCAAACTTGGAAACAGCTTAGTTCATAGATACGAGAACAAATGTATCTATAGCTGTATTGGCTTTCGGCCAAGACTCCGACAGCGAGGAATTAAAAAAACAAAAGTAAGTAGCCCATGTGTTCCACACTATCCTCTACGTCAATACCAAATTTCATTGAAATCCGTTCAGTCGTTTAGGCTACAAACTCTAACATCCATTCATCTAAACTTTGGCATTTATATTAGTATGATGTGGCAATAAAACAACAACATTAAGTTTCTGAGTAAATCACATTACCTATAATAACATACGCTAGGGTCTGGATGTAATTTAGGACAGGTGTAGGCATCCGGGCAATCTGTACTGTTGGTATCAGACATCGCCGAGCAGCCCAGCTCGGCGTAAAACCCGGCCAAGTTACAGTTATTGCGCATATCTGTGAGTGCTGTCCCGGCAACTAGAGGAAAAAAATCATATAATACAAACAATAGTCAAGAGTAATTCTGTTAGCCTGTTGGCTCTATGATGAATTCCAGGTAAAATAGAAGTCTAGGAAATGAAACACTTTCGAATTATTCTAATACTATCCCGCGACTCCGTCAGAGTGAATATAAAAAAAATAAAATTATATCCTAAGTGTACTGTCAGACTATCATCTACTTCTATGCTAAATTACATCTAGATCTATTAAGCAGTTTAGCTTACAAACTCTAACAAACATCCATCCATCTAAACTTTTGCATCTATAATATTAGTAACTAGCTATTGCGCGCGACTCCGTCCGCGTATAATTAAATAAAAGCAGTGAGTAGCCTATGTGTTCTTCCAGGCTATCCTCTACATCTATAGCAAATTTTATCGAAATCAGTTTAGACGTTTAGGCTACAGACCCTAACAAACATCCATCCAATGGATGGATATCCATCTATACTTTCGCATTTATAATATTAAAATATGATACCATAAGCTCTTCTCTGTTGCACAAATGCAGTTTTATAACTAAACTTCCATCAAACAATGTAATGATCTTGAGATCAAGCAATTCAGATATGGCATTACATACAACCTTCTAACTTGACACTGCGGTTTGTGGTTCATCAATAAAGACATTTTTGTTTTCATTAATAAAGCAAAACTACAATAACTTAGTTTTATTACCCTCAAACCGGTAAAAATGTTATTTCAGTACAAGTTAATTTGAATAATTATCAATGTCGCTTGAAGCTAATTCTGTCATTACTAAGTGAAAATTAACATGCAATACAGTATTTTACAATGTATTCTTTCTATACTGAACATTAGTCACTTGTTACCCTTAGGGTTGGTTCACGAGGTTTTATATACCTAAGGGCCTGTCCCACCACTGGCTGATACAGGCTCAGATAGCTTAAAAATTACGTCACTGATGAAGTAACAAAATCCGATATTACCATCACATGTTTTACACGTTATCAGAGAATTTACAATTTGGTGGGAGAGGCCCTTAGAGTTTTAATTTAATTTTTGCGGTTGATCAAATATTCTATTTTGGAGAAATAATTTGGGAATAAGAAAAATAATTTGGGAAAATAAACTAAGAAATATTTATTTAATTAAAAACTAAAAAATTATAGCTATATAGCTTATACGAATATTATAAAGGGAAAAGATTTGTATTTTTCTATGTATTTATTTAAAGTTTTTGAAATTTATTTTTGAGTCATTTAATTCAAAAACGCGGCCGACGTCAATCAATTTCTTTAACTATTGAAAAGCTGAGTAACATAGGCTATATCTTTGTTATTTATTCATTTTACGAGGACGAAGTCGCGAGCAACAGCTAGATAATACCATTTTCGGTAGATACAAAAAATCAATATATACCATAGTCCTATAAACTTCAATATGTTCTATAATAGTATGGTAAAGTTCTGTTATTACAGACGGGAAATACCCGAGACATCAAACTTTGTACTTAGGACATAGGTTCATTGTTAGGCTAATGGGAAACACATGGTTCCAGTCTGGGAAGCGTTGCTAAAATTATTGTACATGTGTTAGTCAAAGCATATGTTAGCATAAAACAGAACTGGTCTTATAAAATATAGTATTATGTTTACTGAAATATTTTTTAAAATTCGAAGTAAATTACAAAACGACACCAACTGTCATATTTTGCATTCTATATCTTAAACCAATTAGACATTGGCGCGTTAATTTCTTGGAATTCAGCATATTTAAGTATTTTATTTCCTAAAACAATTAAAAATATAACAAGTTGCAAATTAATGGTTAGTTTAACTTGAAAAACGTTTGCGCAACTGAACTAATAGAGTATAAACATATGACAGACTAGCTTTCGCCTGCGACTCCGCGTGGTATTAGATAATAACTAAAGTGAGTAGCTTATGTGTTCTTCCAGACTATCCTCTACGTTTATACCAAATTTCATTGAAATCCGTTGAGCCGTTTAGGCTACAAACTCTAACAAACATCCATCCAATAAAACTTTCGCATTTATAATATTAGTATGATTATAAAACTATGTCATTGATAAATTAAAAAACAAATACTCACAGAACAATATTAAGAAGAAAGACGATTCCATTGTTTCCCACTTTGTTCGCACAATGACTTATGTGATATCTAAACGTTAAGCAAACGTCAACACAAGACATGCGTCCTGTTCGATTATCGGCATGGGAATGACCCGTGAATGATTCAACCGACGATTACAATGATCGCAGAAAACTTTATAAACAAATACATAACCTTGCTGCAACACCGGCATTTATAATAATATTGGATTGAAACATCTATACTAATATTATAAAGAGGTAAGATTTGTATTTAAGAATGTATTGAAATAACTCAAAAACTACTGGGCCGATTTCAAAAATTCTTTCACCATTAAAAAGCTACGTCATGCGGAACATAGGCTATATTTTTGAATTAAACGTAGACGAAGTCGCGAGCAACATGTTTTATACAACGGCTTGCTTTCGGCAATTATTCTGTCCTCGTGGAATTAAAATAAAAAACAAAACAAAAGCAAGTAACCTAACCTATGTTTTCTTCCAGACTATTCTCTACATCTATGCTAAATTTCATCGAGATCTGTTCAACAGTTTAGGCTACAGACTCTAACAAGCATCCATCGTATAGTTTCCCATTTATATTGGTAAGATTGATAAGAGGCATTGATAGTTGATAAGAGAACATGGTTTTATATAGTGGACGATAAGATCTATATTTCTGGAATAGAACCTTGAACTACATTTTTTTATATCATAAGGTGGTCAAAGAGATAGCCCCTACTTAAATTCGTCAAAAAGCAATGCGACCGCTACCCACAGATATCCGCAATTACAAATGCATTATCAATCTCCTCCTTCCTCACCTTAAATCCGCAGTAACATATGTAAATAATTCAGTAACCCTATCTTAATATTTTCAATTACGTATAATAAAATCTTCACAAGAAAGTTTCACCAAAAAATTTTTGGTTTAAGAAAATTTGCTGCAAAAATTCACAAGGCGCTGTAAATTTTAAAGATTCGGCAACTTTTTGTCGACTTTTCTTTTCTCACAAAGTACTTTGATAACGTATAGACAGTTTTAAGTAACTTGCATAAATTTAATTCTAGGAACAAAGGACTTTAGAATTGAAAATTAAGTAAATTAAGAAAAAAAACACTTTAAAGTAAAAATTAATATATTAATTTAATTTGAATCTTTTTTTCTAATTATAAGAAAATTCGTAAACACTGCTTTAGTAATATGATGTAATGTTTGGTTTTTAAAAGAAGTCTAAAATAAATTATTCTTCTATATTACGTTATAGCACCTTGCAGCTAGGTTCTAAATTAAATGACCACGTTTAGTTCTTTATTGTCTTCATGAGGTACACGACGTGGTCTTCACGAGGTGTATGAGAGATCTATGAGGTCTACATGAGGACCAGGCACTCGTACTCCGCGCTGCTTCTCTCTTCGCCATCGAAAGGATAGTAACAAACGCCATGGCTTGGATGAATCTGGAAAAAATAACAAATGTCTCAAACACTTTTATTGCAATTTTTAAAGGACAGGCGCTCAGCGTCAAGTACCGTCTTACATCCTACATTCTCAGTATTTCTCTTTCGAAGAGCGGATAGAGAATCTTCAGCTTACAGCTTCCTTAGGTTTTCTCTTTATTTTAAACAACATACTGTTTATTCCCCAAAATAAGTATGCAAAATACAGTTCATGTACAGTCAGCATCAACTTCTGGCTGTTTGAAGCATGTGTATTTTCAGCAGCCTTTACCTTTCCAGGAGTGGTGCAGCCGTCGTGCGTGACTCTGCCGAAGTATAACTTCTCTCCTTCAGCGGTGACGCCAGCTTCCACCGCGCCCGGAGGCGTCGCGCCGTTCGTCGAGAACTGCCATGAGAACATCGCTGGCACCAGCACCTGAGGGAGAACAAACGTTTATAAACAGTTACCTCTAACCTTTGTATAATTTTTCTTATTCCCTGTGAAAGAACATGTAGTAATGATATCTTGCACACCAGTGCTTTAACCAAAAAGTATGCGTAGAAAGAGATGGATTG
>NW_013526915.1:2234777-2247919 GCF_000836215.1 Papilio polytes | reverse complement strand
AAATGTCGCCTTCGTGTGGCGCGCGGCCTGCGTAGATCTCATCCCCATCGGCGTCCGTGCCAACCCTCAGCGCGCCGGGCGGGATGCTGCGCTGGCTGAGGCATGCGGGGACCCAACGGTATGTACCTGGAATAAATGAGCAGACAAAGTGTTAATACATACGAGAGCAATAAGTAACAAATTGATAAGCTTGGTATTTAATAGTGGACTGAAAAGGCTAACATTTTTGTAGTATCAGAAATAAATATAAATGATAGATAAGCTGTATGTAGTGTAGAATGTAGAATGGTTTGAAAAAGTTTAAAAAAAGAATTTTGTTTTTTTTATTAAAAGTTAATCGTCTCGATTAATTAAAATAACAAATGTTTTGATTTCCAACGACACAGAAAGCGACGGCCAACACTCTGTATGGTATCACCGAATTAAAAATATATAATTTTTAAAGTAGTATTTCAAAAAGATTGGTTACGGCAAGGAGGTAGATAGGTGAAGGAAGGGAACCATAGAGAGGATTGGCCCAACATTGGCAGACAACACGGAATCCCTAGATAACACCTTTGTACAACCCTAGCAGGGTTCACTTTGTAATTATGTATAACCCTAGTATTGTCTTGATACGTTTTCTAATGATAATAAAATAGATAATATAAAAAAAAATATGTAAAATACAAGCAATGAATGATCTATTGTAAATTTCGTATACGTGGAATAAATGATTCATATTTTTTACTTGAAACATTATTGTATTCGATAAATTGATAAAGCTTGCTCATAACGGATTAGATTGCTAAAATTTCAACATTCGGATTTATCGATAAGATAATGTACAAATAAAGAAAAATAAACTGAATCATTACCCTACAATAACTTAATTTTTATGTATTGTACTAAAGGTGTTATCCCAACACTACCCAAACCGTAGCCTTGATAATAAACGTTACATGTAACATCCGTCAACAATTGTAACGTCACGTTACTGTAACACGGATGTAACGTGCATCTAAAACTTACTCCAAGGCAATTCAACAGTCTCTCCCGGTAATTCTGGCACTATTTCTTCTGGCTCAGCGTTTTCTACCACATCGACGGGACCGGGAGGAGGAGGGTAAGGGTAAAAGTATGCAGGGTGGTACGGGTAGTAGATGACGCCCGGTGGAGGGTACATTGGGGGAGGATGGCCTGGGGCGCCTGGTGGGTAGCCTGGCGGGTAACCGTGCGGGGGAGGGGGTCCGCCGTAACCATAATAGGGACGTCCTGGATAAAACATTTATCACAATTTTAATTTTCATAATTAGAAGAATAATTCCTTGGGTGGTACTGACTGATAGGACTCCGGAATAGTTAAAAAAAGTATTTAGAAATCTATTACGAACTCTTATCAAACAAACTCATTATCAGACAAACAAATGAATCATATTGGTTCTGGCTGGGGACGAATTGTAAAGAATTCCTTCTTAAGTAGTATAAGTTTAAAGGTCCGTACGTTGATAACATTTTAGTCTATACTATTATAATAAAGCGTAAACACACACTTCTTTGTTGCCTAAAATGTCAGCAATTATAGGATATTTTTGAATAAATCTTTTGTAATAAAAAGCCCTACACTTACGTCATGCTTTAGGCTATATATTTTCACGCGATTAAACTTAGGGAGTAAATAATTTGGATAAAAACCCTAATGTGGGAAAGAAACCATAAGTTGCTGCTAACATCAAGAAAAGCAAAATTGCCATAGTAAGGTAATTGGTATTTTGACATTTGCAATTGTTTATTTGACACATGTAAACAATAAAATAACATTTTCATTAGTTTATACGGATGAAGTCGCAGGGGAACAGCTAGTATCTAATATTTATTAAATCTATTAGTTTATTTTTAATTACCCATAGACAATAACATTTAACGGTTATCATAAATGTACTCTTACAATAATAGATTTATAATGTCTCTAAGCATTTTATCAATAAGATACTATTCAAGTATTGTATTAACAAATGCGATGTATTTATGAAAACGAACATCAATCAATTATAATTTCAGAGAGTTTTATTTAAACTATCCTAAGGGACTCTTCAGATAATTCGCGTAGCAGTAAGTCCTGTTTAGTTTGTTGTTTCAGGGATAATAAAACAAATTCAATTATTTAAACACTTAAGGTATGTCCCACCACTGGCTGATAGAGGCTCAGATAGCTTAAAAATGACGTCACCTTAAGGGAGCAAAATCCGATATTTTCATCACATATTTACACGTTGGATTGTTATCAGACACTTTGGTGGGACAGGCCCTTAGAGTAGTTTCCAAGTTTCTGCTCACAACGTATACAAATGTATATATAGTATATGTCCTGAAAGATAAAGATATACCATATATATTATCAATATTTGAACTAATGAGTAATGTCAGCTTATTGTCTGTAATCCTTGGACAACTTCGCACCTATTCAGTTTTATTTGCTTTAAAACTCTTTGTCTATTGAGGACAATTGCCTTTACTTTCATAATCACGAGTATGTTTTAAATGTGACGTAGTTGACGCGAAATATGTCCTATGTCTAAACTTCCTGAATTATAAATATTTTTCAATTAATCGGATAGATAAATTCACTATCTACTTTTTTTATCTGTAATCCGAAATTAACTTTTCGAAGACTTCTTCGAAATACAAAAGCCGATAAAAAGTTTTTATCGTAAAAATAATTTAAATTTGGAACGTAGACAATCACAATGTTTGTGTATGTGCCAGTTGTTTTTCGTAAATTATATAGTTTTTGACGGTACCTACAAACACATAGGTTTAATAAGACTGGAATATCTATATTACTTTAAACTTTATTTTTCGTGTTAGATTTGTTTTAAAGAATGATATAAATAACACTAACACAATTAACATTAATTTATTAAGTTGAACCACATATAAGAACAACCTATTTGAAAATTAAAAAAAAGTCACAAGAGAATTTCCCGGCAATTTCATTTATATCGCATTTTGAGGTTATTTATTTTTTAATGTAATATTAATCACAAGAAATTACTCTTATTATTTAGTAATTCGATTAAAATTTAATAAATGATTATATGCGTGGGTTAAAAGGGAAAATAGGTCTTATTATTGCACAATTTCTAGAATATTATCAAGTTTGTTATCAGTTTATCAAAATATCAAACAATACTCACCGGCCATCTTGTCGTTACGTCGTGAAGTTCACTGATGTACTGAGCTAGTAATGTACGATGTTGCGTTTTTATTCTACACAACTGATTCGATACATTTAATATAGATTAGTTAGGGAATTTTGATAAATCGAAAACTTGTACACGATAAATAAATGACACACCTATTGTGTTTATTCTCTAGAATTTTTACAGCAAACATTTGGTTAATTTGCTATATTAATATTACTATTTTCTATTAATTTAAAAATAGCTAATTAAATCTACAATGGGTATAGTTAAAATTAGAATAATCCGAAAAACATTTTAGTCACATGACTATATTTGGTGTGATTTCAGTTTTATCAAAGGTTAAGTTATCGGTTTTTCTCAATTTTTCTGCTTTAAAATAATACGAATGAAGTTAAAACATTCCGACATATTTCTATAATATCTTCATAATTAGTAAAGATATTCGCAATGAAAATTATTGCCACTGACGCATAATGCATAATAACATATTCATTTACATCGCAGACAAAGAAATGTGTACACAGTTGTATCTAAAAGTAAAATTACCAAAAACTTTTCTTGTTATATTTTTTTAATTAAATTTTTATTTGCTATCAAGTGCAATAATTAACATGGTAATAGTAAAGAACATTAAAAAGCAGTAAACAATTTTGATAATGAAAATTAATCACTGAACGCTATTTTTGACTGTTTTTAATGAGTTTTATATTTGTATTTACTCTTTACAAAGTAAAGTTTTCCATCTTACCAAAATTAATACTTGACCTCAAAAAGGCTTAGGACCTGTCCCACCAAATTGTAAATTGTCTGCTAACAATCGAACGTGTAAAATATGTGAGAGAAACATCGGATTTTGTTCCCTTATCTGACAGTGACGTCATTTTTAAGCTGAGCCTTTATCAGCCAGTGCTGGGACAGGCCCTTAATGAGGCATTTCTTGATGAGTCAAAAGTTAGATACTCATAATTACATCCTTTATGTGCGGGTCTGATGTCCTAATTATAATTTTCTTGTTTTTGTCTTCTTGTCTTTTGTTCTTGTCTGTTTACTGTCTTTTACAATTGATTGCACAAGCTAAGGGCAATTTAAATCTATCTTTCTTTCTATCAGTAGCGACCTCTAGTTTAGAATTACGTCAGAATAAAAAGACCAATTCAATCAAGACCTTTATTCACTTTGAACAATATTTCTTAGCATTAATAACTATTTGGGATACTTTGGAGAACTCTCCGAATGCTGGTCTGGTGGTCTTCTTTTTATTCACATCGAATGCCGCGTAGACGTGAACTAAATCTTTTAACATATCCTTCATTAACTTCTGGTAGAACTGCACACTTGGTCGGCCTAATTTCTCAGCTAGGAGGAGCATGGACGTCGCCTGGAAAAACATAAAGTTTATTGCTAGTAAATTATACATCTATGTGGCTTATAGGTATGTTTTAACTAAGAAGGTAGTAAAATGTTATCGTGATGGTGTTAACATAATTGTACCTTCGTTCTCCAAAACCTCAGCATTTCCCCTAACGTTGTACCTTCGTGTTTCTTTCCGACCTCCTTTATACCCATACGAAGATAGTAGAAATGGTGACGGCGACAAACTTCCCCTATATAAAAATACTTAATTAGACTTGCAATTAGAAATACACATTTGAAATAACGATGAATTTTGAATAAATTCAGATAGTGGGTATTTAACAAAGCCATTCTTACGTCAAGCTCTTACTCACTCCATCCATTTTCTACAAGTTATGAGATGTTGGTGGAAATTGGTCATCAATTCCTTACCACTACACGTATCTTCATCATCTCCATCAGAGCAATCTTTTTTACCATCACAAACCGCTTCAACTGTTATTGTCTGGTTGCTGTTACCTTTGCAGTAATATATACTCAATTTCTTTTCAATTTCACAAGCCCTAGCGCATTCTGGTGAACAGTACGTCTTTATACATTTGCTGTTCTTACAAATACAACCGTTAGAAGAAATAATTTTATTATTCCCTGTGTTCGAGTGTTTAAGAATTTTCACAATAACTTCGTTTACAGATTTCAAAAATTTATACATCTCATCGACATGGTTGGCGTTGTAAGTGTTTTTGATATAATTGCCATAAACGAGACTTAGTAAATCGAAACATTTGCTTCGTAGCATTCTAAGTTCGTCGATCTTGAGGTTTGGCTCCATAAGCAAATGTTGTAGCTTGTAAATGGTGTTGTACAATCGTAAAAGATCATTCCTCACTTGTGCATTTTCTTTGGAAGCCATTTTCATTTCTAGTAATTTAATGATTTGTTGAAATCCGATATTCGCTTCGAATTTGCCTCTTCCTTTACCTAGATGATACAACACAGCTGAAGAATGAGTTAGTTATTACATTTTGCGAGTAAAAGGAAAATTCCTTGAGTTCCTTTTACGATACAGATGCGTCAACCCTGCATAGCCAGTAGTTTTAACGAACTCTCCAGATAATTTTCGTTATGTACAATAAGGTTATTAGTTTATTCTTGTTCGGCTAAAAAAATTAATAACAAAATTCACATACCTGTACTACAAGAATCTTCATCGGACTCATCATAACAATCCAGTTTACCATCACATATTGTATCCAGATGCACGCTCGTTGACCCATTGACACCCGGACAACTCCACCGGCTCAAATCATACTTGAGTATACAAGCCTCGTGACAAGACTTGACACAAGTACGAGAAACACAACGATCTTTTTCACAAATGCATGTTTTTGGATACAAAGCACTTTCCCTTAAAACATCTTCTAAATCCTCGTCTAGTATACGATTGAATCTACGAGAATTATCAACCAGTGCAGTTGATTTTTCCTGTCGCGAACAAACTCCTTTGCTCAAATTTAACATCACTTTGTTTAAAGCTTCTGAAACTCTTTTTACGATTACCTCGCTGCTTTGAGTAATATTACTCTCTATAAAGCTATCTTTATAGTCTTTAACTACATCAATTTGCCCCTTTATCCAGTCACGAATTATCTTTTGTTGGACAATAGAATCGTTGGATTTTCCCAAAACACAATTAAGCTCGTAAGATCGATTCATTTCAAATAAAGAGTTTAGCGCGTAATCTAACTTTTTAGTTGCTGAAATTAAAATTAGAATAATTTTATAAGTAATAATAAAATATCCCTCCTACTTAAGTTTTCTAAAATTAACAACGACCAAAATAATTCAAACCTTGTTCTCGACAATGATTTTCATCCGCTCTATCCGAGCAGTCAACGATACCGTCACAGATATTATCTACTTCGAAAGTTTTCTCTTTATCGGGACAAGTAATTTTATTTAAATAATTTACTTCGGAACAAATCATAGCAATAGTAACAACGCAATCTGTATCTATTTCCTCAAAATTTGCTTTATTTTTGTTATGTTCTAATGGATATTTGCTAGCATTTTGTTTTACTATTTCTTCGTACTCGGCATTACTCATTGTTCTTCTCGAATTATGAAAAATATGCCTTTTTAAAATTTCATTTATGCTATTTGTAATTATTTCGTTATAATCAATATTGTCAGCAGTTCTTAAAGCTATTTTCTTTACCCGAGCGACTTCTAACATTCTTTTCCTAACGTTTTCTAAAAATGCACGTTTTTCATCAATTGTATGCAATTGATTTAAGTAGTGTTTGGCAAAAGAATCGATTTTATCGGTTACTTTCTGAGCCAAGTGATCTTTAACAATACGTTCTTCACTTTCATTCGAGTCTTCGGCTGTTTCTCTAAAGCTTCTATCATTCTTATTATTCAATGCAGGCAACGCCTTCGTTTTTATCCCTTCCATAATTATATCCACATATTTCCTTCCATCGTCTCCGAATGATTGAGTCGCTGCTAATTGCAGTTTTTGCTCTAGTTGTGATAATATTTTTGGTTTCTCTTCATTTGGTGCTTTTGATATTATGTTCAATATTTTACCAATTTTATTCATGATATCTGTGATGGCAACTTTTTTGCCTTCATCCTTCGTAATTTCATTTGCTAAATAAGAATTTTATTATTAAGTCTCATATTCTAATAACAGTTTAAAAATTCATGAAATACTTACCTCCTCCATAACGTAACACTGCGAATATAATAATTCCCCTACTAAAGGAATAACGCATTTTAATTTAAGGCGTCTGCATACATTTACTAAACCAACTTTAACAAGAATCTATTAATGGTTTTGGAACTTTATCGATAAGTGTTTAATTACAATAACACTTAATTTTCAATTTTCCGTAATTCATTTAATAGCGACATTCACAATTAAAAAAATCTATGACTGTCGTTTTTTATTCTTGTGTTTGCATTTGCGTTAGTGATGAGTAATTGCACTATACTGATGGAATCTTAATCAGAAAGAAAGTGCCAAAGGTACCCACAATCTCCAAAGTAAAATAAATAAATAATTTACCTCTTAGGAAAACTTACGACCCCTTTTCTGATCTTGTAATGATAACAGTAAGTTATGGTGTAGAAGTAGATAATAACATATAAGTTGTTGTATAAAATTAACTGATAAGAACTTAGACAAAAACAAAATAAGATTTATTATTGCTTAACTACGACTATAATAAATTATTCTCCCGATGGTTAAAATGTTTTTTGACGAGGAACGTAAAGTGCAATTTGACATTTAAAACTGTCAGGTGTTATTACCGACATTGACGTTACAATAACCTAGAATTTCTTATTACAGGATTTTTGTTTTTAAAGTTATCACTAATAAAAATAAAAAAGAAACTAAAAAATGAATATTTCTATGTTAAAAATTATCCAGGTAAGTAATGTCCAATATAAATTGATAACATATTCTATCCATTATAATAATTGTTAAAATAAATTTACAGCCTAAACTAGCTGATCAGGTAGTCAATCTGGCTCCAATATTAGCATCACAATTGCATACATCTGCACCTTTGTGTCGTGTTGTCTCCGGAAAGTACAGAATTACAAAGAAGAGAGACCGACCTCTAACATATGAAATGGCAAATCCGCCTCATTTTATCGCTCACCGCAAATCTTGGAACTCATGGAATACATGTATGTAAAAGCTATTTTATTATGAGAATATAGAAGTATGATACTTTCACGTATTTTGCTTGTAGCAAGCATTATGGACAAAACGACAATAGAGCCTGTAAAAGTTACGAATTTCTATAAGCGAAAGTCATTGTGCTCATATCAAAATATGATTAAAATGTTTGTATTTTCAAGTTTAAAAAAAACTTAAAAAGCTACTTGAAAGTCAATAGTTGTATTAATAAAAATTGATAAAACCATACTTATTATTTTTGTTGGAATTCCACAGCAAGTTTAAAAGATGGCTTACGCAGATCAGAAACTGTGGTCGAGGATGAATTTATAAGAAGATTTATGACAGGCACTTGGCATGGGCTTGTATGCAGTGAAGTGAGTTCATGTGTTTTCTTAGTTTACTAAGAACAGTAACAGAAATGGAATCATAGTTTTTTGTTATGAAGTTTATAGAAATTTTAAGAAAAAACTGTGTTTTTGATCTTTGTACCAAAGTTTACATTATGGTAATTTTCAGGTGATTATAAAAAGACAGTTCAACCACATAAGAGTTGCAGCTATCATAAGAAGAGCAGTATCGCCAACCAAAATGTATTTCCTACTCGGCTACACGGAGGAACTCCTGTCTAATTGGATCCAATGCCCTGTTACTTTAGAATTGCAAACTGTGGATAGCTTCCAGGATGTTGTATTCAAATATATTTAAATGTAGAGTTAAGTAAGCTTTCTTTGTTGTAAATAGAATAGGTAAATATCATTTGTTTTTTTTTTACCCAAACTAGAATAATCCCTAATTAAGACCTCAGCACCTTACCTGATACTGAATAAAAGATTCACACATTCACTAGAAATAATTAAAAACATGTATTGGTCCATTTAATATAAATATCCATTTTTATGAAAAAACTGTTTCTTTATATTTCATAGAAAGTGTGCATTGTCTTTAACCTCTGGAAAATGGTCACAATGATAACTTCCAATTCTGTAAAGGTAATGAATGAAAACACAAGCAATAAAATTCATATTCTCTTATAATTTGAATCATTCAAATATACATAATGTGTCAACAAACAGAACAGCGAGACGCGAGACGCGGCCTCACACACACGCACTCACTCATGCGCACTTGCACGCGGCCACTGCGCATTACGCACTACGCACTACGCACTGCCCACTACGCACTGCGCACTGCGTACTGCGCACTACGCACGAACGCGCAGTTGCCGCTGGGCACGACCGGGCGCGGACGAACTTCTGCACATACCATTTGTACTTTAACAATTCATTAACACTACTGTACCTTCTTTATTACCTACTAAGTAATTAAAAATAATATTCAATTTCAAAGGGGTTATTTACATTATTCATTTTATACATTTGCTATACAATTGTAAAGTCGATTTTAAATAAACAATGGATTTTTAATTACATTTTGTCTATAATTCGATTACTAATTTAAAAGTTAACATGATCTATACAATTTTATTTTAAAATCTAAGTTTATTGAAACATTTGCCGTCAAATAATTAAATACATTTTAAGCAAAGAACACTTCAAAGATACAAAGTAAGAATAAAGAAGGCACAGTTTACATTCTGAGAGTCTACAAACAACGAATATAAACGATCGTGTATTCAGATGTTACCGTCTCTCTGCCAGATATACTAGTATTGTCTATCACAGTGACATTAAGCATTTGTCCTTACATACTAGTGAGTCGAGTGGCGATCTTATCTAAATCACACCGAAAACGCATGTAAATTCTCTGTCGAGGTGCTTCAGAAAATATTTCTCCATAATATGATATTAATCTTTTCTTTAAAGTCTCAAACAGTCTTTTTATTGAGCTAATTCGATAGCAGCCCGTGGAATGTCCGAAACACGTTACAACTAGCGTTATAAAGACATTTTTAACAATATTTCATCGAAAACGAAATATGTATTTTATTTTTTTATAAAAAAAATCATACATGATAGTTCAGTAATTATACAAATACATAGAATAGAAGAATCAAATTAAAAATACAGAATTCGTTTGAATAAGTATCGACATTTGAGTTGGCACATCGGTCTCAAGAGTACTCTTATTGCCTATGTGCCAAATCAAATACTTCGTACTATTTAATAACCTCAAAGATTGTGTCGATTACATTATGAGCTTTTTTTCTATTTGGGTGTTATGTAAACGCTAGTATGTAAGCCATAGACTCCCCAGCTAAGGATGTGCGCAGAAGTGCTGGTAATCGCCCGTTGCTAAGCGTCAATTCGATACATATATTTACAAAATCAATGTACAGATAAAATCGTTGCAAAATTGAAACTCCTTTGGTAAACTAAAATTTGCAAAAAATCAAATATTTTGTTTTCATAACTTTAAGGTTTAATCTAAACATGTTTAAAAAGGAAAAGAACATTCTAGACTTCTACAAGACCACAATTTCATCTAGATTATCTATAAAAGACTTTTCTTGTCAAGAATATTTAATAAGGTCCTTATTAAGATAGTGTAAAAAATACTTTCATTATTAAAAAACATATAATTTTAACATCTGTAAGGCAAATCAAAAATAGCTAATAAACATTATTTATTGCAGAGATTCCAATAAGAAAGGAGTTTCAATGACGACAAACTGTTAAAATGTGTGTGTGTGGATAAATTAAAAATACAAATGAGTTTCCACTACACAAACTTGTACAAAGACATGTCTCTTATGTCAAAAGAGACATGTTTCTGCACATGTTTCGGCAGTGAAAACCCACATTAAGATACAACAAAATGTGCGACACAATGAGCCTACTCCACTAGTTATAAAGTAAAAATGTCGATCAAAATTGAATTAAAAATAAAGAGATCATATGCTATACAAACAGGACATTTATCTTGTAAAGCTCTCGGGTTTATTCGTGTTAAGGAGCTTTTCCACTAAACGAACGATAAATAAAAAAATCGAAGAAACTTTAATTAAAATTATATCCAATTTTATTGCTATTTTAACCAAATAACGATATAGTTAAAAAACGACAATTTTATTTTAATTTTAGATCTGTTTAGTGGTAACGCACCTTTTATGTAATGTCAAATTAGTCAAAAGTAAACATTAAAAATGTGGTCTAATAAGCCAAATCACAAACTATGGAGCACTCATACACACACGTTTATAACTTCTATATATCTATTTTGTTCACCGCTATAACTATATTATGCTTTGTACACTGATATTTAACGGTTTTCGAAATACAAAAATATCACGCTTTAGGCCTGCTACAGACGTTCAGTTCCGACATTTTAATTAATTTTAGTTCCTTTCCCTTTCCACCCTTTTCTTACGAGGAAAGGATGGGAAGGAAAAGTGGATTTGAAGTGGAGGAGACGCATAGGAAGGGAAAATATCCTCTTTATGTGCGTCTCCTCCGTCAATGAAGGGTAGGCAACGAATCTGCAATTGCGGATGTTTATGGGCAGCGGTCGCTTTCCATTTCGGTGGATTCAGGGGGCCGCTTGCTCGTTTGCCACTTTATATTATATAAAAAAAATTAAACAACCGAAATATTGTGTAGGCAAAATTTGAACTGTCAGTTGAACTGTATAGTTAAATTTCGCCATTTGATGCACAGTTTTAATTGATCAATTCTATATTTCAGTACTGAACGTATGTAGTCGGTTTTAACGTGTCAAGATAAATGTCAAAACTACGCTATCAAATGGATTTATGATCATTGACATTCACGATTGAAAATTCTTCTAAAGCGTTTAACATTTACATATATTATTGCAGAATTCGTTTAATATTAACCTTAATTTGTGCTCTAATAAGGTACTCTATGAATTTCGATCCGATATTGCACAGACTTAAACTATGATAATTTTACAAAAAAAAAATCAAAACCACCCATGATATGATGATGATATTAAAACTATCTGTACTTAGAAAAAAAAATGATAAAGCATCAGTAGTAAAATTTGATTCTTATAAAACTCCATTTGAATTCAGTTAATCCTAAAAGAAAAAATTTAATATACCCTTTACATGATTTGGCTTAATTTTTATACCAGATAGATCACAAGATAGACAACCCTATCACAATCGCATAATATTAAAAAAAAAACAGCACCTATCAGTTGAAATTCGTTAGACAAGAGTGAAAATACTGAAAATGTTAAAAATTTTAATTGTAACATTTTTCTCTAGATTCAGAACAAAAAAATCATGACTAATTTTATATGGGACAATTAACGCATAACAACGAGGACTTTCGACACTAAACTCGACTTTCAATCAAGAACGGAGAAAAAAATCAATAAAATGTACAATACAATGAATCCAACATCCAAATCAAGTCAATAGAAACATAAAACATTTGTACTGAAAAAAATAATTTCAACCAGAAAAATTGATACTACCATGATTTCAATAATTTAGTATAATATTAAAAAGTGCGTAAAAATCCATCGAAAATCTTCAGAGAGACACTGACCGATCTCTGTGATGACTAGGCTTATAATTCGTCACATCTCAGAAAGTAACCAGATCTTGTACGGAATATTGCAACATTACAGTCTTAAAAATAAGACAACCTATTCGATACTACATCTTCCTAACTAATCAGCCATGTGGAAACTCTGAACCGGTACTAAATTTCAGTTCACATAGAATTGTAGTTGAGTTGTGGCTCAACGACTAAATTGTCAGCTCACGGCTCCTTGAAACTGAACGATCACTACACATGGTGACGTAATTCTCAGTTCAAACCCTATTCATAACTATTGAAATACAAATTGAGCTGAACTGCGAAACAGTTCACCGATATTTATGCAAACATTGATATAAACGGTGTCTAACTAAATTTATCAATAAGAAAGGGAAGACTAAAAGAAATATTGCAATTCTCCGAACACGATCGTTCAAC
>NW_013526915.1:2231924-2234753 GCF_000836215.1 Papilio polytes | reverse complement strand
CGCCGACGAACAAACCCCTAAATTATAACCAATTTACAAGCTTACTACAACTAACAATTAAAATGCATCTACCGTCTTAAAACAATTCAGACCAAGTAAGCGACGCGAATACTGTGTCAATGCAAGAAACAAAACACTTTAAGATAGAAGCTTTGCTATTTTAAGTCAAAGATTGTATAGAACCTACTTAAAACTAAAAGGATATGTTCGACGGCGATACAAGCTCGTGGGAATTAGTTAAAAAAAATAGTGTAGTTGTATCTACACAAAAAGAGGAAGGACTTGAAAGGGAAGGGGATAGTCTCGCTGAGAAGTTTGCTGGACACAACATGCAACATTAACCTAAGATCGTCGCCCGACTTTGTTCTTTGACACCGCACTACATCGCATACCACACACCATGACACCATCGCAAGCGCCCATACACCCGCAACATTCATGCCACCGACGGACAGACAGATTAGACCATGATTACAAGATTAGGGCAACAGGGGTCAAAACTATTCAATACTAAAATCACCGACCAGTGAGACGTTGACTGATAGCAGAAAAATATTAAAACTGTCAAATTGACATCTGACAGATGTCAGTTTCAAGTGTCCTTTTACAATTGACATGAATTTTAAAACTAAAAACGTCAAATATTCAGAGATTTTCCAAAACTGCAGCACATTCCCATCAATAGCACATAAACCTTAGCATCAAATACATCATAAAGACCACAAAAGTGGTATCACTAAAGGCAGATAAAATATCAACGAATAATTTTTGATTTGTCAACATTTTCAAATAGTTATTTTTTAAGTATCAAAAATAATTTGCATATCTATTACTAAGTATAGGCAATAGCTACAGGTCACATAGAAATGGTTTATAGTATTTAAGAGTCAAATTAGATGAATACACAAACGGCCGACTACTGAAACGCATTTTAAACACTTCGTAAGCGTTACAATCTGACAGACGTCAACATTTTAATAGAATTTGGACTTTAAGCGTGGTCGTATCAATAAATTCGCTTTCATGTATTTTAATGTCGTTTCAATATTCAGCCGTAACATATACATAGTGTAATTAATATTTTAAGCATGTCAGTATAGTCCAACCACGATAACTGCAATTGAAAACTGTACAAATCAAAAGTTTAAATCTGTCAATAATAAAAAAAGCTGTAAAATCTATTGAAAATGATCAAATTTTTGTCAATATTAAATTATTTAATAGTAAACGGTTTTAAATCTGTTTTAGTTTATTACTTGATTTGGTTAAACTTTTTAGGGTAGCTATTTCATAAATTCTTGGATGGACTATACGTTTGTCAATAAATATGATTTGTTAAACTGTCAACACTCTCACTGATCTATAAAATAAATATTCCATAAGGCAGAAGCTAATATCCATACAAATCGTCACATACACAAACATACTAAATATATCTAAACTATACACAGTGGAGGAATTCGAACCACTAATTGGTAAATGGACGTTTGACACTTACAAGTATCCATTCATTTAATATTAATTATTATAAATTAATTCGAAATCTAATAGAATTTAAAACTATTAAATAGAAAAAGCTGCTATGAGAAAAAGCTATTGAGATTTCATAGCGGTTTTTTCAATTTCAATGAAGTTATTCCCCCTACTGCATACGAATTTACTAATGAAAAAATATCTTTCTTTACAACTTTAGTACATAAGTCGATTGAACAAGCATAGGTCCAAAAATTTTAATATTGACATATATAGTAACTTCCCGTCTATATGAAAGTTGTGAAAACTATGAGAAAATACAGATACACTTGACTTAATTTAAATTCATCAATTTTGTATATCAACAGTGAATACGACAAGAGATATCACTATATATCTATATAAAAACCTTAAGACATATACAAATCAATAGAGAAAAATATACTACGATTGCACAAACATACGTCTAATTATACCAAGATATTTATTCCATTTATAAATATAAAAACTAAATGGATATCCCCATAGACAACAGTATATTTATGTACATATAAAACTCTTACAGCTTTACAAATAAACGCGGTATAAAGTTAAATTTAGGAATAAACTGAGTATAAGCAAAATTTGTACTAACATCCAGTTGATTCCTAAATATAACTATATATAATTTGTAAGGCTTGTAAGTATAAACGTCACATAACACCAGACAAAAAATTGTATTATGGTTAAAAAATGCCAATAATTTACTAAAAAGATAATCAAACAAAAATAATGCTCACACTCTCATGAAGTGTTTATAAGAAAATTTAAAAACATTTATATGTTAAAAGCAAAATGATTTTAGTTCAAACGTATGAAAAAAAGAGATTCACAGATAATACATTGTAAGTAAATAGGGATATCACATCAAGTTCTAAGTACACTGCTTCAATCTAAAGTCAAAGTGCCATTCCACACGTATTTTGGTCAAAAGATACGAATATTTCTTTGTACTTTGCGATAAAGGCAGTTAGTTCACAGTTCGCGAATCAATCATTACACTTACATATAAATACATTATTATTCCACTCGGCACTTTCACTTTAGACATTACAACAAAAAGCAACAGTTTGGTCAACACTAGTACTAGAGCGCGAGCGTTAGAGTCCATTGTAATACCGCACTTATATCATCGGTGTAAAACTTTATCGTGCTCGAAGGACCAAATACCACACTAAAATCGTAAACTGTGCGGTAATTCCCTTAGTATAAGTTTACAGTAAAACTACACTAAGGGGTATGATCAACGGGTCGTGTGGCACGAATTATGCGAGTCACCGATATATTAAATGCGGTATATAATCCGTCCTGTCTGTC
>NW_013526915.1:2198808-2228857 GCF_000836215.1 Papilio polytes | reverse complement strand
TGACGCTGTGTGGCGCGCCTTGCGTGACAGATAGAAATTGTTCCCATTACTGCGAGACGTATCACGCTCTACATGCAGCGGGAAGCCGACGCTAGCACGCGACTCCGCGTCTTTTGTCACGCCGGACAACACGCAGACGTGACTGCGCGTTACATTTCGCTCTTACGATGACAGCTTATTACGTTAACTCCTCTAAACAGTTAAGAAAATGAGCAGTTTAACAATCGCGTTAGCCGCCCCACGGCCAGTCGTGTGGCGTGCATTAGGATCATTGTCGATGACGTGGAAATGGTATAAGAGATTACGTTTGCGAGTGCTGACGTACCGATAACTACGCTTATTACTCGAGCCCTAAACGCAGTGCTGCGATACTTTAACGTGGTTAAGAAGGTACTCGTGGATGCAAAAACAAGCTCCGATATTACGAAACACAACTACCTAAGCCGGAAGAGTTTAAAATCAACGCATTCCTTATTCCGAAACATATCGCAAAACAACCACACTCTGCCGTGTTTTAGAAAAGATACTAAGCTTTGAACTAAAGAGACGAGATTAGGAAAACTCGTCTCCTTGACCATTAAAACACGGACAATCAGATTAAAGTGGGCATTCAAAATGTCAACAATGCGGAAGGGCTCAGCGATGCAATTGCCTCGATTAAAACACGATCCGAGGCATTTGACGGATAAGGAGATAGACGTAGAACTAGTAAGACGGGCGGAGCGACAAGACAAAGGCGCGGGAAAAACATCGAATCCGGCGTCCAGACAAATCGATAAGGATCAGGAGGCGTGCTAATCGAGGTATCGGCGATGTCACCTAGCGACACACTGCGGTGTACTTACGGCCGGTATCGCAGCACGTGCCCGCTATTGTATGCTGGTGGCGTGCGGCGGGGCGCGGAGAGACGCGGCGGGACGCGGCGCACATGCCGAACGTCGCAAACAATACGCGCATCGATAATCGCCGGTTGTTTAAGGAACCACGAGCGAAGCGAAACGAAAGCTCAACGCCGACACAATAATAAATGGTAATGCTGTCGAACACATGGACGCGTGTCTTCACTTTAAATAAATGAACGAAGACGATGATGAAATTGTACGTGCGCGATCGAACAATGGAAGAAGGTGACACGAGGCGCGGACTTCTTGCGTCTCTGCAGTAAGGAAACAGATGTAAATGTCGTTTTATTTATATTTGGTATAATATGAACGTGTCGTAGAAGAGGTGCATGAATCAAATGGGGACAATACGAGGTGTGGCAGCGATGTCGCGTAGCAAGGCAATGTGCAGATGTGAACCGCTCCGCATAAAGCCGCTTCGAGCCCGCATTTGTCGCTTCCTACGCCATGTCAGCGAAGGCATTATTTAAATATTCATTATGTGACTATCTTATAATACGAGTCGTTTGTATCGGTCAGACAAGGAATCGATACCGTTAGGAGCGGTCGGTCACGCTCGCGTAATGATTTTTTACATCAATACAATTCGTGAGCAATGGAGGCGGGCTTTTTTGCAGTTAAACCGCGACTCATTAAATGCGATTTAAATAAAGATTTCCATTTGTATTGGCTCCGCGGAGAGCTGAATACGTTCGGTCAGGGACCGCGGCAGCGGTGTGACGTCAGAGGTCTCAATAGGTGTTAACGAGAGGTCGTCGGTGGGAGTTAAACGAGACCGGGTACTTGTCTACTCGCTTCTATTGATTTCACCTTCGGACGATGAAACTGTATCATGCGATTTTCTCGTAATAATTGAGGCGCTATATGCACAGCTCTTTAAACCAGGAATTCTAAGTAACTGAGGTATAGTCAGTGTTTTAAAAGGGTCGAAAAACAAAACTAAAAAAAAATACTATTCACCTCAGCAGCTGTGCGTTCGCTGTAAACTCGAAGTACATATCGGCAATTTTCATAAGGCAGTAATTGTTGAGAATCGAGTCATTACATCGATTGCAGGTTTCAACGTCTGTTACAACATATGATGCATTTCTCATCGGATCGATGTCGAAACTTTTACGTTAAAAGTAAAAGAAGCCAAGCAAATTGAATATATTCCAATACCAACACAAAAAGACCGAATCCATCCAACCTTCAGGTCTATTTATTGCTCAACATTACCATACATAGTATGACTGGATTTTAAGGAGCTTATTACGAAGGAGTTCCTACCTGCCAAAATTTCTTCTGTTATTTCTGATTACAACACCACACGTATGAAAAATCAGCATAAACTAGTCCTATTGTATCCCTTATTTAAGCTTTAACAATAAATCAAATTGATACCAAATAAATACAAGCCGTCAATACGTTCCGTGCGGGTTTCAAAATACAACATTATTTACCGATTACAAAATCGCCAGCGAGGCAATGTCGCTTACAATAAAAGGAATACGGTCGTACCTTCGTGTCTCATCTGAATATAATGGAGGGAGGCGCTGACTGTACGTAGTACCACAAATGTATACACGAATTACGTATTCAGATGATATTGTCCATACTATAGATTGCGGACTAGATTAAACGGCATTATATTTTATCTGCAGCGCCTATCGTTTGGTGAGCAATTTTATTTAGAGCTATAGAGCGATCTGTGGTCATTATGTTGCTGAACTTTAAACATTATTTAACAGTTGTTTAATCAAAATAAATGATAACTTAACAATTTGTCATGAACTTGAGGACAACGTTTTAGGTAATATTTATTCTTATAAGATTTAGAAAGGACAGAAAGCAGTTTTAAAGTATTTGACATCATAATTTCCCCGTTCACGAACATGTATTTGTTAAAATTCTTAGTAAACCAGAAGTCAATTGTCAGCGACAATACGATATCGCAACATAGAAATAGGGTAGTATTATTTTATTTTAAAAGATTCTCGTTACAGATAATTTACATACAAATGCATACTAGTTTCGCGTGATAGATTTAAACAATGGAGGCGGAGTAAGCCGCTCAGGACTGAGGGTAAATGTAAATCGAATGATAAAATTTACAAGACACGTTTGAAATTGGATTCCCGTCTTGTTTTTGGATGTAAAGTGGATGCAATAGTCGCCAGTTCATGTCTCTATAAAAGGGTAATGTGGTCTGTGGATTACTATTGTCGAAGGCAATCGATCTATAAAGCTGTAATGTGTTTCTGTTAGTTTCAATATAAGGTTGGTTCTCTATTGGTCTGCGTAGGAAGATTAAACGACTAGCATATAATTGAACTCCAATTCCAACGTTAGTTCAATTAAAACAATATTCTTGAATAAATATAGAAATTACTAGAAAGGATAAGTTATTAGTACCAGCGTTCAATTCTTCATTAAAGTAACACAATAACTGCGGGATCCCTCATTTCTTTTATCGTTTACTAGCTGTTCCCGTGCGGCTCCATCCGCATGAAATTATAAAAATTTTATTGTTTACATATGTCAAATTATCAATTGCAAATATCAAAATGACATGACGTGATGTCAATCCATGTCAACCTTGCTTCCTTGATGTTGGCAACAACTTATGGTCTCTTTTCCACATTAGGATTTTTATCTAAAATATTTAGCCCTAAGACATCTTAGGCAACAAAGAAGTGTGTGTTTACGCTTTATTATTAGTATAGATGAATTAAACATAAACTCCAAATTTACCTCATTTTATTTTAACATTCTATTTAAAAAAAAATGAAAATTTTGCATGATCCAACAAAGTGAGAATATATCAGATCATTTATCAAGTTTTAAAGTACTCAAACTTTTACGGAAATAAAAGGAATTTTCTTCTCCTTCATATCATCCTTGCCTTCATTCCTTTCAGCGTTTTCCATTTCCTTGTACTATAAACTTTCCACACACAAGTTCCGCATCTTGAGTTGCTCAAATTAATAAAATTATCTAATATAAGGTCAAGAATGACCTCGCAACCTGACCTACAAACTGGATCACTTAGCGCGACGAGGTTGGCCTTCTTTTTACTAACACTGGCCATTTAAGGCAATACAACCTTCTTTACAGCTGGTATGGTGCAGTAAAACAGACTAAATCATACATTGATTTTAAATAGGTAAATATAGATAACATCTTACCTATTTAGAAATTACTGGTAATTATGGGCAAGATATGAATTTTACTTAATTAATTATCTCCTAGAAAGAGATGGATGGATTGCGTGAAAGGTGACATGATCAAAAAGGGAGTGATGACTGAGATGACATATGATAGAGTTATGTGGAGGACAAAAACCTGTCGCGCCGACCCTTCGGGAGTAGGATAAGGAGGAAGATTATGACTTTGAATACCACATCAATTGCAGCTGCCCACTCTCTTGTCCTAACTTAAAACATCTACGAAGTCCATTATACTAAGTATATATTTGGAATACATTCTGTAAAACTACAATTATTGAATTCTTTTTATTCTTCCTTTTCTTAAAAAGATTTTAGGAAAATTCAAACAAAGTATTGACTTAGTTATAACATTAACAAACTCCGTACAGTCGATTGTGAATATATCATGACATCATTTTACGGGTCAATAAACACGTACCCAAAACCACATTCAAACATTTACATAAGCATATGTAGTATCTTAGATTGTACGATTACTTTGTACAATCTATACATATAATAAAATTGGAGTGTCTTTTTGTAATATAAAAAGAAAAATTCCAGATTTCGGGAAGGTGATGTATTTGCGCATAACAAATAACGCATTTAAAAATAATTCTGTCTGGCCGCAAGCCGCGTTTGTTTCGGGTAAATTCTGAAACGGTTTTTGACGGGACTTTCACTGGAGGGTAGCTGAGATAGACGGGAATATTAGGCTACTTTTTTAACACCGCGCTGTCAAAATGGCATAACGGGTCCAAATTTGCGCTAACAAAGTTTGCGGGCGACTGCTTGTATTGAAAATAGTAAAAACTTATCTCGCACTCCTTGATAAAATTGCTTTTGAAAAAATATTCTAAGACATCGCATAATTTTACATTAAATAAACTAGCGCTTGTCCACGACCCCACCTGATGTTAAGTGCCGACGTGTTGGTGTGGTATTGCAATTAACTTTAGTTAAACATTCTCTGCGAGGTAAATGACAGACTAATGTGCTACGTTTACCGAGGCGGGTGACGCTAAATCCATGTTTCACTAATAAGCAATAAAACGTACAAGAAAACACCCTACAATTATTTGCATCTTTTGAGCAACTTATCCTTATTTTATGGTAAGCGAATTTTTAATGCAACGGATAAAGATTAAACTCTTGCTTCAAAGTACTTTAAAATTATGAGTTCATTAAGTGCCGCACACTCTCCTTTAATTTATACTTAAGCATTGTTTAGTGTAGAATACTCATACTAAAACTATACTAAAGGTATCCCTTTTTGATTAATAAACCATTTTAATTGTGGCGAAGAACAGGAAAATAAAATTTCCTTCAAACTCATAGAATAAAGCATCTATTTTCGATAAATCATTTGTTATTACGTATTAGAAAAACGTAGCCTTCTAAAATAAACTTGTTCTACTTACAAATTTAATAAAAAAACAATTAAAAATGAATTAATGCAGCACAAACAATCCGGAATATCCGTACCATTGAAGGCGGATTTACAAATAAGACTAATTACGATAGGTTCACGGATGCGGGGAGGTCGACCGTCGCCGTCGAACCCAATGTCTCGTATTGTGCATTGTTCTGCGGCCGTAGACGGTGCGAAGGGCATTTCCTGTGGTCAACAACGCTGGTCTTGGCCCGCACGGCATTGAGCCACGATTTGCCGCCTCAATGGACACGCGCTAATTAGATAAGTAGCTTTTACAATTCACTAAATTGTATTGGCAATGGACAGGATAAGGGGCAGAAGGTTCAAGAGCGCCTTTGTACAGGACGAGATCTCCCACGAAATGAATAGACCGTCTATTGCTGGTTAGGTCTTCATAGTAATTCAAGGGCAAGATTCAAGTTCAACAGCTGATGTTTGTCAACTAGAAAATGATTGACAAAAATTTAGGTCGACTATTACACATTAAGAGAGGGCAATTGTCTATTGTTTCGCAGCCAAATTCATTGTTAAGTTACACAGCTAAAAATTAAGTAGCGTGCGGACCTCCATATAAGCTTATATCAAAGCGCGACTAAACAGTCGTGCGATAGTTTAGTAGAAGGTGTACGCGCGCTGTTATTTTTTGTAAACCTTATGCAATAGACATTAGCAAGGGACGTTGACGTTGAAAAATTCCATAACATTGGACATAAATACTAATGTTTGTCCGGTTTCTAATCTATCTAATTACATCTTGAGGTGACAGAAGATGAATCACAAGTTGCGAGAAATCTCTCGTTAGTAAACATTTGGGATATTAATTTAAAAAGATCTAACAAATTTTTCACGGACTTTAGAATTAAAATAAACAGTAGATAAAGTATTTAATTAACACGAACGAGCGAACCCAGCAAAACAAATGTAAGAGACAATAAAGAAATAAAAAAGCTTCCAAGCATGCGTACGATTTTCAATAACGTAGTGGTCACGTAATGGCTGTAAGAGAAACGTTCAAACGATGCCGTGGTAACTGAACCGATTAAGCATAACAGTGTACATACGCAGTTTTTGTTAAAACACGAAATGTAACAGAACGGTGCTGTGACTACGTGATTCAGGATGTCAACTTAATTTAGTATAGACATCTACATTGTTTCAATGTTGGTACTTACTGAACTGGCGCGTACCATCCTTCGAACACATCAACGCTATAGTCTAGGTAGGATCGTAGTCAAGTGCTGGTTTTTAAAGACAAAAAAAAAAGTTGCAAAACGTCATGTCAGCAATTAATACTTCACAGTTCAGATAATAAAAAGATAATTTCAAAATTCCTTTAAGCCATTACAAGATAACTGAAACATCTCTTATATTTTTAATGAATTAAAATATTAATTGAATTGCATACTTAATCAAAGTTAGCTTTTGCCTTGTCCTCAAAGAATAAAAAAAAACTGTTTCTAGTAATTAGTATAGTCTGCGACTCTGAGCGATAATTTTTGGAATCGGTATAGTAATTTCGGAGGCTATACACATACACACAAACAAAATCTACTCCAACCAGCTTGGATAAAAACATTTTCTGTTCTTTCATTTAAAAATTACTATTCCAAAGAGGCGTAGTTAAAAAAACTAACGACCTATGCTAAAGAGTTTTTTCAAAGCTCGGTAATTAATTAAATACAGAGAAATAAAAGTTAAAAAGGCAGATTAGACGCAGTCGGAATACTTGAAGTCGTTTTGATTTATGTAAATTATTAAATACTGTATAAACGGGAACCATTTTAAATTAAAACATAATACTTTTTTCTCGATCTTTCTAGAGACTTCGTTATAATCACAATGAGAAACATAATATTCAGTTCAGACACATACAATAAGACTTAGTGTTAAACAAGCCAACGCCGTGATTCGGTGAAATCATCGTGAATTCAAATCTCATTTTCTTACTATAAACCTTACAACATATACAGTTTTGTATTACTTTTAGTACATCTAAACTATTATAATAAAGCGTAAACACACACTTCTTTGCTGTCTAAGATGTCAGCAATTACAGCACATTTTTGAATAATTCTTTTTTTTTATAAAAAGCCCTACACTTACGTCACGCTTTAGGCTATATATTTTCACGCCATTAAACTTAGGGGGGTAAATATTTTGGATAAAAACCCTAAATTGGGGATCTTTGCAATCTTGTTTCCTTGATGTTGGGACCATAAGAAACAAGATTACCAGGTTTGTCATGTCATGTCATTTTGACATTTGCAATTGACAATATGACACATGTAAGCAATAAAATAATTTTACGCTGATGAAATCGCACGGGAACAGCTAGTTCATCAATACGAATTATTACGTTCTATTGAACAACACAATGATTTTTTTTATAAAAAAATACATCTGGTAACATCAAAAAACTTAATAAATTAATTTATCGTAGGAGTAGTACAAACTTACCACACTATACCATTACTATTTGTCTATCTGAATCCTGTTTCATTATATATGAGAGCCTCATGCTATGACACTACATTATGGGAGTTAATATTCAAAAACCAGCTCATTATAGCTAATAAAAATTACCCCATTATATTGACCGCGAGAATTTCTTATTAATGATGGATAACGTTATTAAAATGGGCACCTTTTACGCTAACAAATAGCTCCTAGACATCATTCTTTGGATACAAAACTTTCCCACGGTTATATTTACAAACATTTATTACTATAATATAATAAAGACCCATGTTTCTAACGTTTTCAAATATAATAATTATCATTCGTTCTGCGATCGAAAAAGCAAATAAAAACAATCAGGAATTAAGCTTTAGCATAATTTAATATCACGTGTCAGGTCAACACACAAACCACTTTAATCACATCGTTAGCTTTCGCCCGCAACTCCATCCGCGTGGTATTAGCAAAAACAAAACTGAGAAACCTCTGTGTTCTTCCAGACAATCCTCTACATCTATACCAAATTTCATCGAAAGCCATTTAGTCTATAAACCCTAACAAACATCCATCCATCTAAACTTTCGCATTTATAATATTATTAAGATTTTTAAATCGGTTGTATATTTAAATAACTAATACTTACATGTCGGCCGCGTTCTGTTTGGTCGTGTCAAGGGTATCCAAGGTCGCTGTGGTGGTAGAGTTGCGGTAACTGAAACAATAAGAGAAAAAGTTAAACACAAACACTATATGTAATATTTGTCTAAAATGAAATGACAAGGATGTTTTTATACATGTTTTGTGACAGTCTAAACATAAAGTAACATGTGTCCATTGCTTTCAATGCAGTATTACATTTTGCGTTGTATTTGTTCATCCTTTCAACATTCCCGAACAATAGAAGAAACAAACCATTCAAATGTAACGTGCAGATATTGTAGAATAAAGAAATTAAAAAAATCACAATCAATCTGAAGAGAAAACGGTAACAACGTGATAAAATCGATATTCGTCCGTTTATCCATGGGTGTAAATTTATTTAGAATGTCTTCGCAATCAGCGTTCGCTCGAAATCATATTTTTGTGGGACAAAAAAATCCATTACATTTTGCGAATTTCTTTTCCTCGACGTTACGGTTTATCGTGGCAGAATAATGAACAATCTATAACGCGTAAATTAAACTTCAGTTTATAACTGGGTAAAGAGTTACGAAAAAACAATTTATGTCTTTTCGATTGTAGATCTCATCAAACGGTATTTGAAATGGATTGCGAAAATATTTAATAATCATACGATATAGCGAATCGAGAAATCTAAATAAAACTATCGGTTTTTTATTTTGATTAATTAATTACCGTAAACTTTGAATTGCAAGAGATTTAATGAATACAAACGATACATGGCAAACATGTCGTTGAATTTCAATTGGCCGAAACGAATTTAAGAAAAAAGTGTTCCGTCAATGAAGAATAAACTAGACTTGAACAAAAAAGAAACTCGAAGCAAAGTCGGTTCATCAACATATTCGTATTTTCTTATTTATTAAAGTAAACTAGCTTTCGGCCACGACTCCGTCCGTGACATATAAAAAATGAGTAGCCTCAGTGTTCTTCCAGACTATCCTCTTCATCTTTACCAAATTTCATCAAAATCCGTTCAGCTGTTTAGGCACCAAACGCTAACAAACATCCACTCATCAATCTAAGCATTCACATTTATAATATTAGTGTGAAGTAAATTAGTTATTGTTTATAGCCCGTCTTGTCGTTTATAGATTTTCATAGACTTATAACTTTTTTCCTTTATTCCTTTCAATACAGTATATCCATTTTTAAACATACTTAAAACCGCATCCATATGTCTTTACTACCATATTGATTATGTATATAGAACACTTATCGAGTGTGGACTTTGCTTAAAACGGACATTAGTCACCGCGCCATTTGGTTATGTAATGCGCTAGCGAGCCAAGAAAAGGCTCGACTATTCGATTTCTTGCTTCGAATTAAACATTTATATGGTAAAGCATTTGTTGGGAATATCTCGTTGGTCCGCGCATGTTAGTTTCAGATTAGAAATGCAAATGGTTTCCAAATAGCGAGCGTCCAAGTTCGCAGGTGGTATGAATTCGAAGCTGTTGAAGATAGAGGGGATAATTGCTTAGTGAATCTACCACGTTAGATCATCAGAAATAATAAAAGTTCGCGTCGTCTACAATTACAACATTCGCATACAAGAGATCCTCTGATATGAAATACGTATCTATTAACGGTTAGCAAAAAACGCAATTTGAACTCTGGTTGCGTCAATTTGATCGTAGATAAGATGTGATTTTGGTGAGTGTAGCCGTCAGCATACACTATGTGATGCTTGCCGGACTTGTGTCTTGTCGGGTGGGTGTCGGACACCGTTCGGCTAAATATTTATGCTATAATCGTGGCTGAAACGGCTCTTTTTGAGATCTAGATACACTTGCCTGCATTCCGATTGTCTTTATGAATGCAAATGTTAATATTATGAAAATCTCGCGAAATTCCTACCTGTATTAACGTCCACAATGCACATTGCATCAAATAGATCCTACGATTAAGATGTAAAGAAAGTTCATAACATTCAAAAGATAACTGCTTGTCCAAGAATATATTTTACGGTATGAGAAAACAGTAGCGTTACTCGTAAATATCTAAGCGTTAAAAATAAATATTGTGAAAACGAGATAAAGATATGAAATTATTATATCATCGTTTATGCTTTAAAGGGCTACTGCTAGACAAGGACAACATTGTATAATCCAACTATATTGTACCTTGAAACTGCAGTGCCGTACTTTCCCATGAATCACATTTTAGCTGTAAGGAAAAGTGCGATTGTTCTACAAAACATGACGGGCCATCAGGAATAAATATAAAAATTATCGTGGGTTTTGACCGACAGATTACCTGTGCATAACATATTGTCATATCTTTTTCTGTTAATGAATACAAGTACATCACGATCGGGGAGTGTTCTCGTCACGTCAATGGGAGGCGTCGAGCCCGCACGTTGTTCTGTCGGTTCATTACAATTTGTAATTAAGGCCGCAAGGGGAGCTTTGTCGCTTTGCGGATTAGTTTGTTGGCCTTTTAGCTTTTAGTAAATTGAGTTTGTTAAATCAACAAAAGTGTCACATCGCAACAAAAAAAACTTAAGGGTCGTTTTGAAAAGATAATAAATACACAATAATGAAGTCTCATGTCACAAATGGGGCAGAGCATCTTTGCCAGTTTACACTACATCACAAGCTTTAGCATACGCGACAGTCGTCGCCCTCCTTTCGTCGTTGCGCCTCACAATGCATCTTAAGGTCTCGAGCACACTGTTGACAAAGCGAACCGGAACTATAGCAAGTCTTACGTTTTTTAAATAGATTTCATAATTTCGACTCATCATTTAGCATACAGGATCACTAGGAAATAGTAAATCGATTATAAAGCCCCTACTTTTCGTTTTTTTCTTTCACTTTTTGATCGATGTGTTGCAGTCAAGATTGTGTTCTATAGCGTACAAACCGTTTAAATCACTCTCGACTAAATTACGATCCATTTTAGTGTATCTAACCCCTTATAGATGAATTCTAAATATAGAGAAGATACACAAACATCATCCGTCAGATGCATCTGTTACATATTTAGTGGTAAACAATAAGCAAGGGTCGTTCACACTGCGCTGTCGCACCATCGATCAACCGTAACGTGTAACTCTAAACGAAACCGAATACGTTAATAAATGAATATTGAGTTTATTGTGTTTGTAATACAGATCGTATGCGGTGTTAGTGAACCGAACTGCGTCGTAACGGATACGTAAGGCAATCGATAGGCCCGATACTTGTGCAAGAAAGTGTACTTTAATAACCTCAATTGTTTACGACGAGAAACATATATCTTTATCAAATTTCCGTAATTTCTTACAGACGCACTTTGACATGCAATTAGCCTTGTGTTTAAAAGCCTAATTTATTTCAAGCACACTTTCTATCCATACAGGACTTTCTTATAGTAAAATCTGATCTGTACCTAGTCGGGTACTGATTAAAGAATCAAGTGAGAGTATACATGTAGTAGTAGTAGTAGTAGTAGGGGCTACGGATTCCGCAACTCCACGACTGGTGCGTATTTTGAGTAAGAATAGGACATGGATTACTCTTCTCGAATAACCTCAGCGAAAGTATATATAAAATTACAATTCTGTCTATTAGCCTGATATTAAAGATAATACTTTCTACACACTACTGTGCGACCAACTTTCTTTGGCCAGCAATGTATCGAGTTATCAGTCAACATCATATTAAGGATGCAAAGTTTCGAAGTTCGCAGTGTGTAAGATGTGCTCGCGATGCAATATATTTCTGCGCGGTCTTTATCGCGATGTACTCGTGCCACGAGAGCTGTGGAAAGCGCGAAAGCGATGCAACATGAGAACGTGTTCATCTGTTGGACGATATAGACAATATGTAGGCATCTAATATACTTCTTCGAGTGCCATCTCCGAAGGTTGGCGACCATTATGGCAACATGAAATTTTGACACTGGTGCTCTAAGGAACGTGGTTTTTATTATACTACTGGCGCAGATTATACACATATTGATACAGATTTACGAAATAAAAGTTTATAAAACTGCTCAGTTATAAAATTATAGAATATCCTATTTACAGTATTCATATTAGAACTTAGCTAATGTGTAATCGGCGTGTGACATAAGTAGTTAAACCTGAAAGCATTTTACTTATTTATAGTTAATACAGCACTAGAATCACTTTTTTGAAGTAATTACATTAACAAAACAAGTTAATTAAAAACAAACAAATCGAATTATTCAACAATGCAAAAAGTATACGATACAATTAAAGAGAATGTGAGAGGCATATCAGAGATGGTTTATAATTCGCACGCAAGCCATTGACTGCAGCAGCCAGACGTCAAGGAGCCGAAGGGAACCGGTATCTCCTGTTACATCACGAGCAAAAACTGCTCCAACACGATCGAACTGGCGATATTTAACTCTACTACTTTTAGTTGACTAATGGACTTTACTAATGACGTCATTTGTCTGTGTGTGTGAATACATGAAGCGAAAATCTATACATATAATAAAATTGGAGTGTATGTTTGTAATATCAAAAGAAAAAATCCAGATTTCGGGAAGATTTTTTTGTCTGTCTGTCTGTCCGCAAGCCGCGTTTGTTCTGGATAATCTCCGAAAAGGCTAGGCCGATTTCGATCGGACTTTCACTGAACGGTAGCTGACATAGACGGACATATTATATGCTACATTTTTTTAACATAATATTGCATGGACGAAGTCGCGGGCTACAGGTAGTTTAGTATAATTTTTTGAGAAAATATTGAGCACTTAAAATATAAAACCATTTTTTTTATATAAACAAGTTAAGAAAGATTCATTGGTGGGATGTTGAATAGTGGACGAAGGATAATAATTGACGATTTATAAAGGTGATGTAAGGTCAACACAAACGGGTAGTGTTTTAATATATAAAAGGAAAACTGCGCAGTTTAATTCTCACGTGTTAACTATGAAAATAAACAGAATCAAAAGTAACTCATGGAAAAACACGTTTGCAGCAAGAAATTTCTGTTTTACCAATATGATTTTTTTGTATTTTTAAATATGATAAAAATATTTAAAAATTAAACAAACCTAAAACATTAAAAATTACCACAAACGTGGAATACAAACGGGTGTTTTCTCAGTTGCCTGCTATTTACACATTAAATAACATAACAAGTTTTGTATGACGAAATACTTAACGTAGAGAATAATGTTATAAATTATTTTTTTGTTGACGCGAATCGTAATGTTCAACTAACCAAGGTTAACGAAGTATCTTATGTGAAAACAAAAATGAGGAATACAAGATTTTACCATTGGCATCATTCTTATAGTCTTTTAGGATGTTGAGATAACAGTATGTAAAGCGGCATTTGCCTGAGATGTGATATGAGATGACCGTCCAGACAAACAGGCATTGTCCTTTGTTCATTTATAGACGTGTTATGCTAGTATCACACGAAGGTAGAACAGTGAGGTAGTGCAGTACAGTGAGCTACTGTAAATCGCACACTGGAACACAGAAATATTGACCAATTACGCATTACCTCTTAAAAAATATTTCTTTGTCAGACTGTATTGATTCTCAATCTACTCTAAGGCCCTTAGTTCTTGACCAAGTCGGCAAACAAATTCGACGACAAAACTGTCAAAACATTGAATGTGGTATGATACAATGGCAGCTGTCTCGTGTCGTTACAGGGTGGTGTAACACGAATGGATAAGATACGAATTGAGCTTATTAGAGGAAGTTTGAGAGTAGCCCCAATGGTAGAGAAGGTAAGGAGTAAAAGGTTAGCATGTTATGGGCATGTTATAAGGACTGATGAATCGCATGTTACAAGGAGAATGTTAGTTATGAGTGTGGAAGGGTACACCGGTAGAGGTAGACCTAGAAGGTGACATGATCAAAAAGAGAGTGATGTCTGAGATGACGTATGATAGAGTTATGTCGAGGACAGAAACCTGTTGCGCCGACCCTACTGGAGTAGGATATGGAGGGACATGATGATGACAATGGCAGCTTTCTGCCCTACTGTTCTGCTCTCGTGTGAAACTAGCATAACGATCTGGCTATGATACGGCGCGTGTGACAACTGCCAAGTCGCAGAGTGCATCGTCCATCTGCCCTTTTCATTTGATGCAGTAATTTGCGTTTACTGCTTGTGTATTATACTCTTTATGCGCTATCGCTTGCGTGCCTGCCGCGACTTGAATCACAATTCTATATATTAAAAGCATAATGTATGAGAAATGTCTTGCAATCTTTCATCTTGTTTACTGGTGACGAATAACTTTAGTTCATAGGGTTCATTGTATATTACATAGTAGCTGGACTATACGTTCTTTGTAGTGGTACGGATCTGTTTATTCCGTGGATCGATTTTAACAGTTGATCTGAAAATTATACAGTACGGGATTTGTAATTTTAATGATTAACAACTTTTAAACAAATTTAAGGATAGCAAATTTATAATGTTTTTGTTGACTATGACTATAATGTTAACTATGACTATAATTGTATATTACTGATTATTTTCTACTGTAGTTATTTTTCACATCACATTACAGGTAATACATTCACATTTTTCTAAACGAAACCAAATCTTTCCAATTTTTCTACTTTGATAATCTATCAATAAAAAGCTACATAAAAAGTCAAATATTATCATATTAAATAACACATTATTATTAGTAACAACTTTTTACGTGGTTTTACGTGGTCGATGACCGAACACACCTTATCCAACCGCTCGCTTTAATGTCGAGTCAAATTACGTCTGGAAATCTTCAGCATATGGAGACATGGTAAAGTGAGCTTATGTTTATTTCGGAACATGAGTCCCGGATTCAAATATATCAGATTCCAACGCTATTAATAAAACGGACGCTAATTCCAGTGGCGGTGTATCTAATAAGATTGTCACCTCAGTGCGTTGAACTCGCGCGGAGACGAACAAAGCCAAAAAATCTAATAATATGACGTCTTCGCGCAAAATTCCCATGAGAAATTATAGTGTAATTGGTGACATCAATTTAATAAATTGCGCAATTTCGTGGGTAAAAAAACGAGTACGAAAACTATAGACTGCAAAATAAACATTAGGCACAAGGAAAGAACAAAAACTATGAGTTTTGATACAATTGTTCTTAATATTATCATCGTATCAAAACTTGAATAAACCCATTGTTATCGGCACAGAATTTTGAGCTAAATATTATGGTATTACTAGACTTATAATTTCTCATTTATCTAACCTATATTATATTACAAAGTAGGATAACACGAATAGCGTTTCGAAACATACAAGCAGCAGTCAGTAAGCCGTGAGCATTAGCAAATTTCAAAATCCCGCGCAGCACAGTCGCAACCGCACCAGAAATTCCCACGCCAATAATTGTCAAGACGCAATACCTAATGGGTCTCTACTTGAAAGTTCTACGGCTTGACGCGATTACGAAATCGCTAAACAAACATTTTCCATTTTATTATCTGGACATGCTAACAATGTGTTGAAATTTTGTTAGTCGTAATCTGTGAAAATATTAAGAGGTACATAAATTTTATTGTCCCCAAACATTTACCGCAAATAGATAAGGATACCTTAACGCGTATTTTTGGCTTCTAAAAACCTCGAACACCGGGTTCTATAAATATTAAATCAATCATGTAGGATAACTACTTAATATTGCTACAAAAACCTAACGTTACCATTACGATTATCACATCTATCTATTACATTATCTATAACTAGCTTTCGCCCGCGACTTCGTCTGTGTGGTATTTAAAAGAATAAAAGTAGACTATCCTCTATATCTTTGACAAATTTCGTCGAGATCCGTTCAGTAGTTTAGGCTACAAAATCTAACAAACATTCGTCCATATTAACTTTAGCATTTATAACATTAGTAAGATTATCACATAGACTCCAAAACATGGTAAATTTTCTATTTATCTTATGTTTGACTGTCAGGTGCCAGTGCGATTGGCTAATAGGTGAGGTTTACGACCATGCGAATTGACAGGTTGACGAACTGTAATTGTACACCGCGGATTTGTCAAGTCGATACAAGGTTGAATCAGCTCGACAGGTTTAGTTTCGCACGTCTGCCTAAATCACTTAATTCTGATATATCGCCGATTGTTTCACAATTGCCTCGTATCAGGATATCAAATGACTTAATAGCTTTATCCATCGAATTTGATGCTATCAATACTAGAAATATAAATAACTTTTGTGTTTTTAAAATACAAAGATAATTGGACGTTTACAATTATTTTATTTTCAATACAGAGGTAAATTTTGATGCAAAATGAACTTATTTTGAATTGTATATAGAACATTCATCTGGGGCAACAGTAATCCTCCGGTACGTAACTGAGGATTTAGGAGTAAATCTGTCGAGAGCTTTAGCAAAAGCTTCGGCTTGTTAACAGTTAACAATGCTAGAAACTCATTTAGAAACATTTCCAATTAGTTCTGTTCGTTAATCTATATCGTTTCCCGAAAGATTTAAAATTTAGGACGTGTTATTGAACACCGAATGATAGAATAGATCAATGAAAAGTTGTGTAAAGCTCTCTAGATTATCGTAGTCATAATCCAAATGGATCAGATGAACTTCGCATTTGCCATAATCTAGCACAAAAAACGGCAATTATAACAACGTTGAACGACTTAATAATACTAAAGCGGCCGAGCGTACTATCACGAGCTTTTACCATAATTACAGCCACGATGACGTCACTTTGCTATATTATTTCGGCCAGCCAGTTTTTCTATGGCAAGTCGACTCGGTCCGTCGGGCCCGGCGGGGGGCAGGTCCAATTCTGTTGCCAACCACTTCTATCTATATTAATATCATGTGTCAACTACATTATATCGAAATGATACATTTCGTCGGACGTGACACGACGAGACGTCTAGGGCGTTTGGTTAATAGACCAACGACTAAATTAATGACTACGTATATTTATTAACAGAATTTTTAATGGAACATGAATAATAAATGTTTCGCTTTGTCATTTAACTCATAGCTACAAGAAATATAAATGTTAGCGACTTGCTCAATATAATCGAGCTACGATAATATTTACACTATTTCTATCCTTCATATCTTGCAAAATAATTTTTTTAACTTCAAAATTGAACTTAAGTTACTAACGAATAGGTTAATTTTTACTTTCTGATTTGGTTACCTACTTTAAATTAAATTCTAAGTAGAAACTTAAATCGTCATAAACACAAATCCTTCTATTTAAGAGACACTTAAAATCACATGAATACATTGGTACAGCGAGTTGTTAAATCACAAATATCCTTATTTACTTACACCAGAAAAAACATATCTTAATTTTTCCGCAAGGAAAAATAACAATCGAAATAAGGAGTTTTTAGTCATGGTGTTTATACTCACACGGTTTGTAACATATTGTGACAAAAAAGCGTAACAGAAATACAAATTACATATCATAACAATTACTATAGTGTTTTTTGTGATCATGCGCATTATAATTTTGAAGAAAAATCTTCAGTTTGCATGTACGGAGCGTTGTCATTACACGTCCGTTCATGGCCAAGGCCGCGGCGGTAATAAAGCCGCTATGATGAACGATGTGCCCCGAGAACAAAAAAAACAAGCGCGTACCCACGTGGAGAGCCTTTACGACTCTACTAGCTCTCAGACGAACGTTTAATGACTTGGAAAATTACTCCATCGACAAATCTACCGCGAATGAAATGCTGTCGCGTGACTTCGCGGTTTTTTCTAAAGAAACAGACCGGTTATACTAACACGATAGTCTCATCGTTTCTTATGGTAGTTTAAGATATACCATATCATATTATAGATCGTTTTGTGGTAAAGTATCATCTAGAGTGACTTTTAAATGATTACATAAAAAAATTTACTTCTTTTAATTTTAGTAAAGAAGCCTATTATTTAACTGTCATAGATTTTAAAATAAAATTCTAAGCTTTAAAATTTAAAACATTGTAATAATATTACGTTGAAAACTGTCGATATTTTCATTCAATCAAATATACGCCTGTTACATTTGACCCAACATCCAACTGTACCTCTGATACATTTCTCGTCATGTTTAATTTAGATCTACAATACTTGTAAGACGTCGTAAACCAGTTCGCAGTACCATTCCATCGATTCTCGCCAAAGACATCACACAAATAGGATCAATAGATTGAACATTATCGCCGACCAAGAACTTAAATAAGAGATTCTCAAACTTTTTTCGTCATAACACGTTCCTAAATTTCACTGATATTGGCGAACTCTCGGTGCTTTATTTTTTTAAGAACTGGAGATCCTACAACTTGATTTCGCGCAATATGTACCTCCGTAGTCTTTTGACTGCACTTGAACTTTGACAATCATTGGATTAGAATTTAGATAAACCCATAAAGGTAATCAGTACACGATTAGAACATGTTATTTGCGAGATCGATATGAGCTCTGTAATATAGTCGCCATTACGCTTATCTCGATTGATAAAGCCATGTACGAGAGTGATCACACGGAGCGCACGTTGGAATTCAATTTGCCGGCGTCGCTTCACGGGGGAGCGGTTTAAATGACTGTTTACTGGCGATACCATCTACAGGAGTTGCATTCCCATCACGCGTCTCGTCCTACCAACCTAGTGCATTGGCATTGTGAGATGATGCGTGTAGATCGCGAAATGGAGACCTTGTACAGAGGTGAATGACCCTTAAGTAAACGTACGATTGATTACACCTTAATGAACGAATCGTTTTGTTTTATCAGTAGTAGTTAGCAAAACTTGATCTTATCGGACACTGACGTCTTCGGTATTTGATTTATTTGCCTTCGAACTTCATGTCTCGTATTTTCGAGTAAGATACGGTACAGTGGAATAATTGAGTGTTTTACCAACGACTGAGTCTGACGTTAACATAACTCAGTTCATGAGAACCTTTGGGTAGGTACTGTAGATGTACGCACGAGATAAAGGTAGCTCGTAAAGTCGATTATACCCGAGGAAGGGTACCGTGCTTTAGAGCTATCCTCTATGAGACGTGACAGACGAGCGCGCAGGGACACCTCGAGAATGACACGCTTGCTTGACAGTGTAGGGTATTATAAAACTTACGAACGTTTACTTATTTCATTTAATCTTGTCTACTGGACTACTTTGGGGTTAGTACGTCTAAGACAGTATGATAATGACAGTCGTGTACCGTCAGTCTTAGTGTGCTAATTTAAACACATTGAATTTTTTTACGAATTAAAAAGAAATGGCGACGTGAAGACAATACTACTTTAGCAATATTTTAATTTGGTCATAATTTAATCATAAATTAAGACATTGTGGTTTTGTCAATACATAAACAAAATAATACAGGCTGTGGTGAGTTGCTGTGATATGAACAAACAAGGTAAAGTAGTAACCGCAAAAGGTCGAGAAGAAACCACACAGTCAGTTACACAAATATAATGAAATCTAATACCAAAAGAAACAAGAGCAGCAACACAGGAAATGTAAGCAATACATCTAATTATTTCATTAGTACAAATTCTTCTTCACTATATTAAAAGTCGCAAAATGATCTTTTAGTAAAAATTTGAATACAAAGCGTAAAATCTCTTGCTTAGTTAACTTATCTCTAACATATAAAATAGAATATTTAAGGACAGACTCGATCAGATATTTGATATTCCGAACCTTACCTTACGATACTTATGACGTAAAATACGCATTACCTTCGACACGCCGCATTAGGCATATTTTTTATTATCTTGTTTCAAATTCAATTTGCCGTCGAAGAAAAAGTAATATCAAAAACCTTGTAATCTCGTAACCTACATGATTTATTGTTAAAACACTGCCGTACTCTGGTTTCGACTGTCTCCATATGATCATGAATAGAAAGTAGAGCGTTTGTACTCTTAGAGTTCGATTGTGAATTACCATTGCATTAGTGAAAATTCGAAATCGGATTAGCAGTGGGTCGGCGCCGCTGTTTTGTATTCCAGTCACATTTCACGAACAATATATGTAAATATCCTAAACTTCTTACTCCATACACTTGCTCCATGTATTTGTTAATAATTGTTTGAAATAACATTCTATCAATTAACAATTAAAAACCACTTTAAACCCAAATTAAATAGGGTATCAATATGATCAAAACGAGATTATTCAGTACTAGCTGTTGCTCTTGACTTCGTCTGCGTGAAATAAAAAAATAATGCCTATGTAACATTGATAACGTATCTTTTCATTGGTGAAAGAATTTTTGAAATCGGTCCAATAGTTTTTGAGTTATTCCAATACATACAGCAATAGAAAAATACAAATCTTTCCACTTTAAAAATGTAATATCCAGCGTTTATCACAAATAGTCGTAAGTAGCAGAAGTAATGTATGCTGAGGCTATATTTTCCAAAACTAGCTCGTATTGTGCGTGAGGACAGTCCAGACGATAACAACTAACGCTAGACTAAATAAACCACATTTCTTTATCTATATTACTTACTATCTATAATTTTACATTAATGAGCTCAAACAAAAGGTCAATCTAATAAACTAGCTCACTATTCCGGCAACTATTGCGTACACATATCAAGAAGCAAATGTACTAGATAACTATATCATTGTAGTTGTAGTAACTTATCTAACAATTGCTTAGATACAAAGTCAACTCTACGTCTGTGTATTTGCTTATTATTTTCCTCCTGAATTCTGATCGGTATTATATTTTGGTATTTTTTTAAATCGGTGTCAAAATTTCTTCAAACATTACAATGATAGATTACAAGCATTGAACAATCAAACATCACGATGTACTTTCACATTGTTCTTGCCACGTTGGTTGCAATTCGCTTTCGCGCTCCTACATCACGACTTCAACAGATCATGGTTCAAATCTCGCAAGTCAATAGCTACCAATCACCTAACGACCTATGTTCTAAGAAAGTTAACTCACGTGATTTAGGGACATGTTAACAAATTCCGTGGCACTGGAAATCTTGGCAATTTAACTGCTATAATACGACGTGTAACTTGACTTCTGTTTATTTAGTCTAAGGTGGAGATTTCAAGAAATTTTTACATTTTTTTCTAGGCATAAGTGTAGTGATAATTGTTTTGCATTGTATTTAAATATAAATACGAATTTAAACCTAGTACAGACTTCATCTATTTTTGACCGACTTCCCAAAAGAAGGAGGTACTCAATTCGTCTGTATGTTTTTTTTTATTTTTTTTTGTCTATACAATATCATCATCTTTTGAATTATTGTAATTGTCTTATTCCTTTCTTGGTCAAGGTGATTTCAATCGGTTTCCGATAGCTGTAATAATTTGCAATCGCTCTGGATACATTTATTAATTTATCATTTATCGATCCGGGTACAAATCTGAATTCCCGTTATTCCTTTTATGAAAGGAATGTTTTATTACACTTCTAACCTATAAGGTGAATAATTTTATCCCAGTTAAGGTTACACACGAGAACAAATTGAATCTTATGAACAGCTGGGTCATATTAAACTTGTCATTATGAACTATTTTCGAGAAATGCGAAATCCCAGCGTATAATAAAAGAATGTAATTAGCATAGGCTATGGGGATAGCCCCTCTTTGTAAAATTAATTTCTGCCTTATAATTTCATCCACGATTTCTGTATTTCGCATTTCCATAGTAAATAATAAAATATACTCGTTAGCTACACGCCGAAACAAAATCTACAACTCTCACCTATTGACCTTCTACAACAGTCAATTAAATCGGTGCCTCGTAGTCAGTTAATTAAGTGTTGACACGGCGAACTCTCGGCCGAGTCGACGGGAAACCATTCAATATATAAAATAAACGACTATTTGTATGTTTAATACAAACGGTGTGACGATATGCATGGAATGTTTTAATAAGCAGTCGATTGAGAAGTCACGCCAACGCCACAAATCGAAATACCGACACTGCATCTCTACGATTAAATTGTGCTATACGAAATTCATCACAGATTTGTACGATATATCTATTTCACCTGAAGTTTATTTTTTCCTAAATACAGTAAGAGTTTAATAAGTTTTGTAGGCAATCCTCAATATCGTTTTTCTTGAATTTCGTGTCCAGCACATTTGCCTTGAGGCAAAATTCTGGGGTCTAAATAGTTATTTTTAACGTCGTAAAACTTCGAAGTTGCTAGTATAGAAGAGTCTTGATTAAAGATGACTTAATATTCTGTAGAATATTCCTTTGTCCGTGCTATGCCAAAATTATGGTTACTAAACGACTTCATAACGTAGTAACACATTAATCATCTCTGTTATATCTAAGGCGAGAAAGTTTGTGAGACTTGCCAAAACAACGAACCGAAAATATGGTACCATTTTTAAAAGTCCAAAAAAGACAGTGCCGCTAATGTATCTTAATATATTTTCCTAACGCGTGACAGAAGAGATTGATGGTTCAGCTAGTGAAAGTGAAGAGCGTGCGCCGACTGTGAACCGAGCGGGCCTTTCAACGAATCCGGGGTCAAGTTGAGACGACGTCTTAGGATGTATGCATAATAACATACCCCCATATTATGACGGTAATATAATGACCAATATCTTACTAACATTATAAATGCGAAAGTTTAGATGATTGGATGTATGTTAGTTTGTAATCTAAAGGGATCTCGATGAAATTTAGTTCCGGTTTGTAATATAGTGCATAGTCTGAAAGATCACATACGCTACTTACTTTTTTTTTTAATCACACGTGGTAGGAGTCGCGGGCGAAAGCTAGCCATACATAAATCAAATTTAAACCTTATATTGTATGCAATAGTGTATAATTAAAATGTTTTGCGCTATTTTAACTTTATCGTTAATTATGGATTTTAAATTGGTTTATACACATTTTGTAACCAAACACGTTGACATAAAAAAAGAAAACCAAAAGCAATCGGGCTGCATAAAAGGGTGATTATACATACGTATTTTAATGTTTAAAATTAATAACTTTCTCTACATTTACGAGATAAATGTGAACTCAGCCTTACAATAGAACGAGTTAGCTTAACACTGAACAGACTTTTGAGAACTCATTGTTATTCAAATAATCTCTTTGTGCCTTGTTATTGCGTTAAATGGCTTTTGTTGTTAAGTTTTTGATAATTAGATATTTAAAAATTATTAATGTGAGCATATTAAGCTTCTATATACTAGTAATATTTAAGTAATACTCTGTAGCCCTTTAATAGGCGAATTTTAGTCACACAATGATAAAATCGAAGTAAATAAGTACCTTTTACTGGTCGAGACTTTTAGAAATAGTTGAATCAGTACCTAAAATAGAAAAAATAACATATTAATATTATGTACAAAAAAAAATCGGATGGAGACAGTTTAAAACACTTTGCACGCGAGAGACAACGCACGTCCACTTGAGTTGAACGATAGTCTAAGAGACAGCTTAGACGAGACTAGGTCCTAGATTACAATTCGTATTAGACGCCGGTCTGCATGTAGGACGAGGGTCCGTTCCAGTCCGTATCGGCTCGTCGATTACAAATTGTTAATTAATTTACCCGCTACGGTGTTCAACTTAGTAAATGCTAAATTTAGTGATGTGCGTATTCGTCTCGAAACATTCTAATAACTACAACAAGAAAACTTAAAAAAATAATTTTATGTTTTATTTTTTTTATAGTATTCCGGGTTACTCAATTTTCTATTAAAAACTATTTTATAATCGACAAGAAATTGATCGATGCCATTATTCCGAGAAAAACTCGTTTTAATCCTTCGTAATTAGAACTGGCTTGAATCGATAAAAATGCGACTTCAGAAAGTCAATTAATAATATCAGTCTACAAATGACACGATTACGTATAAAATGATTAAGAAAATCGATAAATCACAATCGAGTTATCAGACGTTGCACGTAAATCGAGTCACAAAAAATACTCACTAATTACTTTAAAATAATTAAACTGATATATAAGGTTATTCAACTGTGCAATTTATATTCGTACATGCATTTGAATAAAAAAGAAATTACGTCGTATTAAGAAACACTTTTGTACGATAACATTTTATCGAATAATGTATTTTCCTAAAGGTGTCAATTATCCGAATAAAAATACAATTATATAAGAAAACAGCATTATCTCTGCTGTAATTTTTCTTCGAGTAAAAACATTGTAAAGATATTTACTTGAACGTAAATTAAATTAACAGGATAATATTAAGCTAAGTACTAGCAATCGGAAACGGTGACGTCCGACAACGTGATTACAACTTCAATAAAAAAAATATTATGGCACATCACTAGTCCACCCACGTCCAATTTGTGTCTTGGGGTAAAGACTTACAACTGTGGCCATTAGCTACATCACTATCCGCCTCCAATTATAATTCCTTAGCAACGGTTTCGTAATTACATCTAATAGGATAAATGATTGCATTAATTTTCATTCCAATTCCAGTATCGGTAAAAAGAAATGCATCCTGGTCGATAACATGGCGAAGTGAAACCTTTTTGTAACACGTAATAGACGTAACTGGAAGACTACGGTAAGCATTATTATCTATGATAGTACAAAGTTAATTGGCTGTTCATTAACAAATTTAAAAACATAAATGATATAATTCATAATACTTGAATACTTTGTATTACGTTTCGACATCAATTCTCGTAAGTCGTTAAAGTCATGAGGTGTTAATAGCCTAATGATTTATCGTACTGGCTGCAAAACATGTTATAGGCTTTAGAATGCAGTTGTCATATACCTTCGTTAATATTTATATTTTAAATGTTTCTGAAAATTATTGAAAAAATACATCTAGAAGTATTCTGTCACATTTCGACATCCTCAGTACCATTGCGTCACCGTTCTCCAGCTCATAAATCCATCGAAACGCACAAAAGCCGAGGCCGTGAACCTTCAGTGTACCGTTTAAGCACTTTGTACTTTCGGCTTTCAAATAGACTCACCGATGAATGCCCACATTGTATTTAGTGATGTGCCGACACAATGAGCCGACCGCGGGGTTAACAACCTCAGCGTTATCTTCCTAAGTAGACAAACTATATTAGACATGTGACATCATTACTGTAATAAACGTTGGTCCTGTCCCGCTTTAGGTATCGTATCATGTTTGTTTTCGACGTAACATCTTGGACTGGTTTGGATAGCCAGAGATAGTGTTGTTTGTCAGCTTTAACATTGTTTATTATCTAGTTTTCAACACTTCTACATAACACGATTTCACAAATATATTTATACAAAAATGTATTTAGTCGAATAAAATCGAAATAGACACCAAAGATTTTATGCAAAAGTAAGTATCCACTAGTAAATGTTTCTCGAGATAATGGGATGGGAAAAAGGGGAAAAAGTCAATGGGAAAAAGTTACTGAGAATGTAAGACTCAATCTTTAATTAAAATGAAATAAAAAAGTTGTCATCAAGCCGTGACGTCACTGGTCTGAGGTTTTGATCTGGCAATAAAGACGGCGGGATGACCAAAGACGGTGGACAACTTTACCATCAGAGCCTATAACCCTGCCCGTTAAAATTCCAATGGCCCTTATGCCAGTTTCACACAAGGGTAAACGACTGAGTCAGTACAGTACAATTAGTCGTAACACCATTGTTCTGTCTCTACTGCACTATTCTCCTGCTCTATATAACTGTATAGTCCTCGTGTGAAACTAACATTACTACTTAATTAAGCCGTACATACTGAGAATTACTCGTTCAAAGTAATAGAGTTGAATGTTAATATGTAATTGAACTGTCAGTCTGTACGATGTAACACCAATAGTAAAAGTAATTACCCCGAGTATATTCTAGAACTACGGATTATTACTTCAGTAGTCATTTTAATATTACATTGTCATTAAGAGGCTTTATTTTAGACTAGCTGTTTCTCGCGACTTCGTTGGTATAAAAAATAATAACAATGTAGCCTATGTTACTCACAGATAAATTACCTTTAAATAGTAAAAGAATTTTTGAAATCGGTCCTGTAGTTTTTACGTAAATCGAATATATACAAAAATACAAATCTTGCCTCATTATCAAATCATAGAAAAACTATTAAAACGCCTAGCTGTTATCAATAATTATTATTGCAAAGAAGTAACAAATCCAATTGCCCACAATTACAAGCCAGTTGATAATATTTAATCTACTGTCAATTACTAGATACCTATTAAAATATTTGTAACAAATTACATTCGATTAATTCACGACATGCAAAAGACCGACAGGGTTTGTATCGCAAAGTAAATTGATTACACGCAAAAAGTAATGGATGTTTTAACACAAGTGGCACTAGAAAAAAACATATAATTGTAACAAGGTAGACAAACAAAGCGTTGACCGACAAACAAATATGTTACTTAGTAATAGAACAATAAATGAATCAGTATACAACTGACTTTAACCACAATGCGCTAATTTACCTTGAACATAGACAAAATAGAACAAACGACAAATTATTGCTCTTTATAATATTATTATAGGTAAGAAGGATAATAAAACAATTAGTACATTTCGTCGATGGAAACCTACTGTTAGTCGGGAGGAGCTCCGTGACAAGATCAGTGACGTCACCATGATAAACCAGGGTATAAAGTGAACTTATTATAGAGTTTCCTATGGCTAACTTATGCTTTCTACTAGACCAAGCTTTCTTACGTCATATCTTAACAGATTACACGCGCCAGACTGAGTTAACTTGTATCAGTTAAGTACAGAGAACTCTGTGCGAATTGAAACTAATTACATCGCTAACACCACGCCCACGGCCGAAACGAGCGCTGAATGATAATTACTTCGGCGGCGGCTGTACGCAAATACATGGCAGAAAGCAATATTAACTACTAGCTGTTGCTCGCGACTTCGTCCCCGTGAAATTAAAAACTATAGCTTATATTAATTACTGATAACGTAGCTTTCTAATGGTATAAGATTTTTTAAAATAGGCCTAATAGTTTTTGATTTATTTCAATACTTCCAAAAACACAATTCTTTCCTTTTAATAATATTAGTATAGATTACACGAAATTTGACTTGATGAATAAAGTTTTTGGTAGTTTAGAAACAGAATCCTACCAAATGTTCAAAACTTTCAGATATAAACACACTCATACTAATATTACAAATGCGAAAGTTTAGATGAATGTTTGGTTACGTATCTCCAAAACGGAAGAAAGAATCGCAATGAAAAATGACTCAGATTTAGAACACAGTCTGAACGACCAGGTAGAATTACTATGTTTTTGTTTTTTAATTTCCGCGCGGAGGAAATTCGCAAACACTAGAAAAAAAATAAGGCAAACAATCACTCAATAATAAATATTGTACACATCTCTATGAGTCCCAGAGACGCATCACAACTTGCAAATTTTTTACTTCAATCTTTTTATGCAATAAACATTCCAGATAAAGATGTAAGCATTTCACAGATAACACAAAAAATAGTCATGTCACAACAAAACGGTAATTGATTACAACAAAAACTATTGACTTGCAAAATTCGGCTACGCTAATTCGTATTGAAAGGTTTGAAAGCTTATGATTAAATTTATGCAGAGAATATTGTATGTTTTGGTTGTTGAAGTGTCGATAGCAAAAAACTAAGCCGTCTTACTTCTTACCTACAGACGATGTTACATGAATTTTATAACTCAAGAGATCCTGTTTCTCTCATAAATTAAAATTAGACAGCACTATGATGTTAAATATATTACAACAATTTAATTCCGTACACAAACATTTTAAGTAAAAAGAATTCAGTTGACTCTGGAAAAATTCCATTCAATCACGCAAGAGAACATCCGCAAAGACTTTAACACTTTCATTTCACGTTAAGAATCGTAAATATTGTACGTAAACGGTTAAAGTATAAAAACTAAAACTGTACATCGTCGAGGAACTCTGAAACTCGTTCAGCTGTGAGCTTAAACCGAGTTGACGTGGCGCGGACGCGGGCGTTGTCGAGAGCGGTCAATTACCAAGCGCGCGCATTTGCGCACTTCATTTCGGCAACCGCGTCAAATTACTGTAATCATTTATATCGTCTGAAAGCCATCTCATAAATCTTAGGCGAAATTGTATGTTCCGTGTAGAACGAGTACAACTAGTTAGCAATGATTCATCGGAAAGCGTGTGCGGTCTCTCACCACATTAGGAAAAAAAATCATTGAAAAAAATAGGTAAAACGCTTTCAAAGTGCAGAAATGTCATTATTATGACAAAAATACGATGTATTTTTTTTTAACATAAGGTAGCAAACGAGCAAGCGGCCACCACAATCCGCCAAAATGGCGAAGCGACCGCTGCCCATAGACATCCGCAATTGCAGATGCGTTGCGTACTCTTGTCCGACGGAGGAGGAGACGCACATAAAGAGGACATTTCTCCTTCCTATACATATCCTCCACGGTGAAATCCACTTCCTCTTCCCATCTTCTTATTATAAGAAAAGGGTGGTAAAGAGAAAGAGACTAAAATTGGGCCTCCGGCACCACGCTCATCAGACGAAGCACGGAATTGGTTCCATTTCACGCCTGTCTTCTGTGTGGTCGTGGTATTACACCGGGCGTGCCGACCAATACGTGCTAAGATATTAAAGCGGGCACTACCACTGTTAAATTTAAAAACTACAATATAAACAGCATTACTTCGTACCATCATCTTTTTCCTATATCTATTTTCTACATTGAAAAACAAGTAAAATAGTTTTAACTAGTGTCATTTAGACAAAATTAGGTAAAAAAGTCCACCGACCACACTTTTAGAATGAATGGCTCAATGCTTAGATGAAACTTCTTTTATAAAAGAGAATATTATTTCTACACATTCAAACAAATGTTTTCGTATACTTATTTATATCGGATCTCATGAGATGAAATGTTAAACAGGCGTTCAAACCAAATAAAACAAGGTGAAACATGACGTATGATTTTTTAAAGCCGCTCCATTAATCATCGTGTGGTGCATCAGGATCAATATTGGTATTTTAATGCGTTCATATTTAAATGTTCAAAGATTGTTATGATTCGGACTGTTTCTTTATTTTGAGTGAATACATTTTAAATTTCAACACTTAAAATACATCATTAAAAACATCATTACTCTTTATCTTGGTCATCAAAGTAAAGCTTACTTTTAGTCTTCAAAAACTAAAAACATACATACGAGTATGTAGAAATTAGCTACTAGGCCTCATTTTACGTTGCGTGACCCAAGCTAAATGTAAACAGGTGTAATTAAGTACAGAGGTCACACGTAGTCAATTTGTATAAACATTGAACATATCCTTATCTGTCCTCATCTCACAGAGTAGGTGAAAAGCGGTACACTAGCAACTAATTTAGCGGCACTACAATTAAAAATGTTCTAATGACATCGCTCTATATACCTCGATACTGTTTTATGCTTTACGCAGCGTTGCCATGTGGGCTTCG
>NW_013526915.1:2196004-2197606 GCF_000836215.1 Papilio polytes | reverse complement strand
GAACTGATTAACTACACGACAATAAGAACGTAAAAATACTAAAAGAATAAGAAGTTTTGATAGCTTCTTCATAACGCTTATAAACTGTAACATCAAATAATCATAAAATAATTAATGTTTTTTACTTATAATTCATGGAAATATTGACTGAACGAGGTTCGTTGTCATAGCAACATCACATTCTCCGTGAATAAGACATTCGACATTAGACACACGACTTGCCTACTTTCGCAGCAGTAAGGGGCCAGACGTGCCGGCGAGCAGCCACCAATGAAAGATAATTAACAACGAAATTGGCCGGAGACAGCTAGACGCCTTACTTCTGTGGCCCGTCTTGCATTACGCCCGCAATAATAACACACCTCGCTGACACCGGGCAATTAAAAAACTATGGAACGCCCCGTTTCCCACACACCGGAGATGTATGTGTGCTTTGTGATACGACAGGATTGGAGACGTCGAAGGAAATTGTTTAAATCGAGGTGAAAGCGTCGTACAGCAGGGGGCACCATTACTGTACAATCATTGTAATCAAGATGATATTAACGTCGCTATGAACACTGCACCTCGCTGCGTAGCGGCTCGGGAACAAATTGCAGTTTTATTAGTTGCGGCCCGTCACGGACGACGATCGCGCGCGACCGCCTCACGCTCTGATTTGCATATCGCAAACGAAAGTGTAGCGGCGAGTTGGATCGAGGTATACTGCTATTTAGGTATGCAACGCTAGCAAGTGCAAAGACCTCGTTAAATATAGTTCCATTTCGCGAAAGAGCGTGGCGGCCGCGGGCATTAAGACCGCTAGAGATTACCATCTGCGTTATCTTCGGACGGGTAAATAGCTAAGAATCAGACTGGGTAATCGAATTACACGATTTATGGGCAAGTGGAATTTAAGCTAAATTTCAAATTATTAAATTAATAATCTTTAATCTTGAAATAAAGCTGTGTAGGTGAACAGAATCGTCAATGAGAAGGTAGTTGTTATTTTACGTGCATAACAGCCCCAACGAACGAAACGAAAAATTATTTCATCGCTCCAGTTGTACCATTTTGATTTTCTCGTGCGAAAGTTCTTCTAGCAGCGTCAAATAATTTTCTCTATAATACAAAGCTGACAAGGCGTGAAAACTACTCTTTATGCCTAAACGCGTCGATAATCGATAGCAAACAACCGTCAGTTGTTTAACATTACAGCAAAAGTGGGGCGAGTGAAAAAGTGAAGTGTCTTCGAATGCACCAGTTACCCAATTCATGAGAGCGGAACCAATGAGGATAGCAACGCTGTGCCACCGCGCTGCCGGTCTATTGTGGTAGCTGGGATTAGATAATGTGCTGCCGAGACACAATAGTAACGATTTCGTTCGAGTTAAAGCAGCGAAAGTTCTTTTGAGGTTAAAAGTAAGGAGTTAAAATAATAAATCTTGTTCGAAACATAATTCCTTGTTGCTAGTTTAATCTGAAGCTGATCGACAACATTCTGTCCAACATTTGTGATATTTATATCACAGAGTTTTGACTATAGGAATTAATCTTCCAAAGATTTAGTCAATATGGCAATCTATGTGAACTTATTTTGTTCAATTTCACCTTCCCTGTATA
>NW_013526915.1:2190535-2194291 GCF_000836215.1 Papilio polytes | reverse complement strand
TCGTGAGAAATAGAATCATTAAGCTATCTTTAGGTTACAGGAGACCTCCTGTCGCTTATCATTTCTACATTCAATTAACATGGCGTATTTTAGAATGTATTTCTATTTATGTAGTCTACGCTAGTTCCTATGATATACAATTTGGGTTACTTTGAGTTATATTGTATGATTTATCAGAGTAAGAATAAAAGAATCATTTTGATTGATTGTAAGACTGGTCGGTGCCGTCACCGGAAAAACAAAAGCATACGTGAGCAAGCCGTAAATAATTAATTATGGACGACATTTATTATTTGGTATTATGTTAGGACGTCAATCAATGTTTTACCAAAGCTACTAGATAAATTCAACATTTATAATGATAACGTCATTGTCTCTAAAACGGCAGCGGAAATCCACAGTTTACTTGCTTGTTCTCTCTTTAACAAATACCTCAATAAAAATAAAACTATATTTCCGTCAACTCCCGAGCCATGTAACCTTGGTAGTTCAACGATCGTGGTAAAAATTTATGTTAAGAATTTCTCGAACACTAACAAGTTCTTCCGGGCTAACTGCACAGCAACATATAAATTCGCATTAAGGTATGAAAATTTAAAAACAACTTTAGTACACTCGTTATCACAACATTTCAATTAATACACTTAATAAGTGGTAATTAAATTTATTTGAACCAATTTTTCCTGTTTACAATAACCGTTTATTTCCGACCGCAACGTTAATAGTTGCCGGAGACATGGACCGACCATCTAATAATAAATATTTGGATTCAATTGTGTGGTCAAACATGTTGAATAATATTTGCCATGAATAGACTAATAAACGATATCAAGAACCACTTTCCTCGAAAGTACAAATTCGATTCCAGCAAGCCCAAATAGGACATGCAGTATCTTAGCAAACACTATAGAAAAAGATACCGATCCAAACATAAACCGGTTTATTCCGACGAGTGGGAAGTATTTGATATCTGAATCTGATATCAAAAATGTTGTTTTGCACTTGATCACTATAAAATAAAGTGACGACGGCAAAGTATTTTCCTTGCATTTATAAAAACAACAAATTCGTATTCATATTTTATGATTACTGAACAACATTTGCGTAAAATGCAAACGATTCTGTGGACAAAAAACTTATTCATTCAGAAATCGGTTATAAATAACCGATGACAGATACTGCATTCAGAAACATCTTAAAGATAAATTGCTTTTCGTTGGCAAAAGCAATTCATTAATTCTTTATCGTTTGTAAAAAATACTGAAGCAGACTGTCAAATTATTATTGCACATAATAAACAAATACAATTTCAATACACAAATTCAACTCCATAAATAACAATGAAGAAAACAGTTCATACTGAGGTTCGGCTTCCTGTCTACAAATTCCTGCAAATCAAGTATTGACACAACAGATTTACAAAATGGTAAGAATTACAAATTGAACATAAATTTTGCGAGATTCTCAGTCAGAAGCGACAGGAAGGTACGTCTGATAGCAACCGACATGTTGCAGTTATAATTACCTCCGTAATGGAATTTAACGGAATCGATAATACAGTATCACTATTTAACCCAATTGAATAAAAAAAGATGATAAAACAAGCAAAAACACACTAACATTTCATAATACGCCGTACAATCAGTAATTTTACCTTAGCAGTAGCAATGTTTAAAAAGCTACCAGTCATTTTACAAAATAACATAGATATCGTTATCCCGCAGTCTAGATTTACCACAAACAAGATAAACAATGCAAGCATCAGAATAAATTCCTTTATAAAGCTTCGCCGGTACTAACTCATAAATTAAATAAAGAACTACAGAGCTGCGGGACCACACAGGATCTATAGGAGCTGCCATTACGCGCCACTTGTTCGGGAACTAGAAACTTATAGACGGAACAACTTGGAGGAAACATTCTGAAGCTGACTAACTTTGCCATCGAAAAGTTGTTCTATCATATCGCAGAGAGAATTCACTACAAAAATAAAAGCAACGACAAGAATTAATGCATAGTTTTTCTTTTACACCGATCCTTTTGCCGTCATTACTACTAGTGAATCTACATTAAGAAAATCATAAAATTTTAGCAGATGCTCTCCTTCATTTACTGGGTGACATCGTTAAACACGTTTAGAAATTACCACATAATCAAACGATGACTGTGGCCACATTTAATGTGTAAATTTTAATTAATAACGCGACAAACGTCAGATAGGTGTGTCTAAATGGGACACTAACTGAATTACGGCATGCGGTTGAAAATTAATGATGCGCACAGTTAAATCTCATATACATAAATTACAAAGTGGACATCAGTTAAAATAAATTAACCATAAACATAATTAGAAACATCACACTTGATCGTAACTTAGTACTTTACTTATAACGTTAAAAACGATAATAAGCTTGTTAAATCGTAGAATATCTTAATTTTCTTACAATAAATGGAATTTAAATTATTTCCTTTTTAAACTAGCTTTCACCATTATCCTACTTGAAGTAGACGACAGATGGTATAAGCTATCTCAATTCTCAAACCTCAATATAATTTAAAGAACCTTCTAAAATATTCATAGTCTTCATCAGGGCGCAGTACCTAACTTCCGACACCTGCGTTCGCCGCGGGCCGATCCATCGATAGCTCAGTTCTCAACACTCATTTCACGTATAAACTGTTATCTCAGAAGAGCCGGCAACGGCACTACAATTACATGACTCGACAGCGTCTTGATAATTTTGCACCATTATTCCTATGCACACTGAATGTGTGTCGCTGGTGCGTTTAGAAAGTCAAATTGTCTTGAGCATATATTACATTCGGTTTATTGGTGCATCAGTGCTGTAGTAGAATTTATCATACCAGGTAGATAATCGTATTGGAAAGACAACAGTTCCTTAATCAAGCTCAGAATTTATCGTTTTTTTCTTCTTTTGTGGCTATTTAATTAGATTTTGGTATAATTGTAAATTGATTCGAAAAGTTTAATACGGAGCGTTGAATATTAACCATAACATTATCGATATTTTTCATTTGTTAACCATTCCTAAAATTGATACCTGAAAAGTATCAAATTGAGGAATAAAATTCTCGAACATTTTAAACGTGATTTGCCTGAAGCCACTTGAACTTTAGCGTACAAATAAAGGTTATCCGTCTAGTTTAGAACTCATTACAAGTTGTAGATCATCAGTATGCGCGGTGGCTACGCAGCTGTACTCTTATCGTCTTTCGAACTTAATGGTTTCGTTTGCAGTGGCCATTACATTAAAACGATAAAATGATGAGAAATGTAATTAAGTAAAGTACATTTTAAGACAATAAATAAAAGCTTTTCATACTTAAATACAGTTTAATCAGGATAAATATCAAATCAAGAAATACGTTACGCAAGCAATTATTCAATTTAGAAACTGTTAGAAACCGTTATCCATTGAGATTGCAAACGAGACAATTTTTTATACATTCCCCCAATCTGATAAAATGAAGATGTCTTACAGAAGGGAGTAGCACAGAAGCAAAAAACTGGGTTGAACAAAAAAGCACAAAGTTAAGTCTAGATGCTCTCCAGAGATCTCATTAATTTTTTGTCGTGTGCTCACTTGTTAGTCGAAACGTGACTTGTTCTAACTAGCGTTTGATTGTGAGAAATTACAGTTCGCGACACAGTGTCACCGCGAGACAATAAAACAAGCAGACATGTTGACAGACTAATAGATATTGAAAATATTCATGTTGCAATTTACAAAGGCT
>NW_013526915.1:2184378-2190282 GCF_000836215.1 Papilio polytes | reverse complement strand
TTTTTATTATAGAAGACAAAAGCATCTTGCTGGAATGCAACAAAACAATGAACTTAATCGTATCTAGCCTAGAACTAGTCAATCAACACTAAAACAAATAAACAACTGCAAAATTAAACGACAGGTGCCGCCGACCATTCTTTTGATTATGTTGTAGTAGTCACACAGACAACCAATTAAAATCAACGAGAGCGTGAAGTAAAAATAAAACTGCGCATATGGTGTCCAGAAAGAAGCCTGCACTCGAACGGTCGTTGAATCACGTCCCGTCTGATACCTACAGCTTTAGCCTTGTAAAGTTCAAAGGATGTTTACTGAGGAACATCTAGTTGTCTTTATTTAATAATACGAGTGCGGTCGACTTGGGCGGTGTCATTTCAAGGTTCACATGCCCCTTAAGCTCAGCAAATGAACCTGGTTTGCCTCCAAACATTCAAGTTTTGCTTGCGTTGCGGCGTTTAAATATGTAGCGACGAGATATGAGGAAGAGCGCGCGGGCGCCCGCCTTCCCAAGGTGAAATTATTATTAAAACACTACCAACGACCCGGGGCAATCTTCCTCCACTTATTCAGATCCTCCTTGCTGTAAGCTGTTAATTAAAATACCGCGTAATGAATTTTAAATCATACTTTTATGGGCCCAATATCGATTTCTTTATGGAAACAACATACATGGAGGCAATCAAGCAAGAGACTTGTCTGATGTTAAGTGACAATAAATATCTACGACTGTTTACCACGTAATGGATGTGATGGTTCCATGGTATCCGGGTTCAATTACGCAATTACGCATAATTTCCTTATGAGTCCCCTTAAAAGCACCGTTAACGATTTTAATATTTTGTTACTGCACCCTGCGAAAGAAAATTTTTGAAATAACTCTTGGCGCATTTCGGTATCGATCCGGCGCCGTCGGATAATGTCATTATGCAAACAACACCTTTGTTGCATCGCTTGGCAAGTGGACAATAGCACTATGAATAGAATTATCGTATTGTACCGAATCTGGCATTCAGGTAATCTCTTTTGTAACGGTGCAACAATAACAAGCCTCGGTTTTAAAACATAATGGATGATGTTTAGAAGGTCATTGAGTACCAAATAGTAATGACCAATAACATTTCGGATAATGTTTTTGGAACAAACAATATTTGTACAAAAGCCTGGCATTAAAGATTAAAGTTAAAACGAGTACTTTAAAAGTACTCTGTAAAAGTAATACTGAATTCAGTTCAGAATGTTTGCATAACACTAATCTCAACATGGAACCATTCAACGTGTTTGGAAACGTGCCAAAAGTGGGTATTCCTAATTCATCCTCGACCTGAAATATAATTTTCAAGTAGCAGCAGTACATAGTCAGGAATTATCCTAAAATACAGCATTAAGATTAAAATTGAATTTCGATGTTAATTAAATAAAAAGAAAAAATTATTTCTACATTGGATAAACGATGAATTGAGGGAGTTAAAATAGGCTGTATTTAAAGCTAACGCTTGTTTTTATTTAGCAAAACAAAAACGGTTCTGGTTTCAAGCGCGATTCAAAGGACTGCAGTGCGGAACTTGACGTTTACATTTTGCATTCCGCCTTATAATTGTAAAGAGTATAAACTAAAACGCGATAAAAAAAAAGAAAAGAGATGAAGATGTTGGTTACCAAGATGATAATGATGGTTATCCTATTAAATTAAAATGCATTACATCAAACCCAAACAAATTGAATTGCGCTTTATAATGAAAAGCTTTACGTCAATTACCTTGCGAGAGCAAGAACAGCGTCATTTCAACGGAAGTGTTTGACACGTTGACGCACTTGACGTGGCGATGCAGCCAGAGCGTTCCAATTTCAAAATTGGGCACGCTCCCCGTAATGACTTAGCCGGCCACTAATTGCGAAAGAGGCGCACGTAGGGTTGACACACGCTATGATTTTCTACTCATTAGCCTAGTTCCACGCTTGTCGACCACTACGGTGGGTAGCTCACGTATCTGGGGGAAATGTGCCACGACCTATATTCTTACTAACACATAAAAACTAAAAGTTGGCCGTAAAATGTAAATTCAAACTTACAGCTTTTCATCATTCTTATAAATTTAAGTAATCACCTCCACATATATTTGACTAAAAACGATGTAGATATAAAATAATTTTCTATTCGTCAAGGATAAGAGCAAGCTTTTATGATGATTTATCAACAATAACGCGAAGAGATAATTAGAGTAGACTGATTCCACTAGCCACGTATTATGATCCAAATAGTTAGTGGTTAACAAGTAGAACATTCAAACAATAACAAAAAATAGTAGACACACTTAACACGCACTTTATCAATTAATGTACCCACCCCTGTTGTGACTCAACAACAAAGATGGCGTCCCTAATACATAACGAGTACTTAATTGGACTACGTTCCAATTAATGAACAGTCGGCTCCATTGGAATTGGGCCGGTCGTTCTGTTCCCGGGTGAACGTCCGAGGCGGGTGAAAGTCGGCTTGGATATGGGTCAGGTGGTCATTTACCCCCAGGTGAGTTAACGCGGGTTCATCTCCACGCAATCAATGCCTTCGTGATGTAGGTCGACGGCTATCCTATGCTTTTTGTGACGTTTACGAGGTTTTTTTCGACGTCACACTTTTTACGATGGCGTTGCACTCTGCAAGTTTTAACGCTGGATAGAAATTCAATACGGGAACAAAAACTTGTGTTAAGATGGAAAAGTTTTCGTTCTGGTTCATTTGAGTAACTATCCTGAGACACTTTCTAATCGAAATAGTAAATACAGAATATCCAATTCCTAAACAATGTTATATGTGAAAAATATTTTTAGTGATTTTTTGACCGACTTCCCAAAAGAAGAAAGTACTCAATTCATCTGTACATTTTTTCCACTTACAAGACGCAAACCGAATCAAAATTCGTTCATTCTTATTATTTTTATGATAAGCCAATACAAATCTGACATTTATAAAAATTTAAGACCGTGCAACTCGTAAAATTTCCTAACTGTAAGATATTTCTTTGAAATTGGTTTTAAAACTAGGTTTCGTCTCTCATCAAAATGAATGGGGATTGAAATTTGCGATACAAATAAAAATATTAGCATATAGTTTGATTAATTTTGTTTGTCAATGCAAATGTGATATGCCGTTAATGCCGGTTGAGCATATTTAAGCGTTTCTGGTAGGTTTGTGTAACAGTACTAGGCTATGATAACGGTCTCCATTATCTAAAGAACCCGATGGGTTGGGTGCATCGTTCTGTCCGGATATAATCTTTGTTTTCCACGAAGTAGATTATCGTGATAACAATTTTGTTTATCCCTTTTACTTTACAGTTCGAGTATGTTGCAATTAAAAAAATACTTTATAATTTACTTTTTTTTTCCCTAATTCCCCTTTATCACCTTACTCGACGCTATTATAAAGTTAATAGTTTACCCATTACTATTTTCAAACTTTCCGCTTGGTTATTAGAAATCATCCATAGATTGGCTAAGTAAAAAGTTTTCGCTTGTCAAAACATCGCAAACGACCGTATCTAATCTATTGGTCGTAAAAGTTCGGCAACAGTTTAACTATCTCTTGATGCGGTATTAATATTAATAACTGTTATTTACTTAAACCAGCTTTAAACCTCAGTTACAGTTACGTTACATTTCTACGCTATCTTTTGGTATTGTTGGTCTTAATACTTTTTGCTTAAAAACTAGAAATACACATAAATCTAATCAATTATTTCAAATAGAAATGATAATTGGATATAGGACGACAAAGAAGGAGCAAAAGTTTTAAACTCCTCTAAACGTGCAATTCTAATAGGAAAGACCTGCTGAGACAGAAACTGCCATCTTTTACGACGTGTTTAGGTACATTTTAACTGCATATATTTAAAAATCTATAAAACATCGCGTAGGAGGAAAAGAATACTCTTTTGTGATTATAACATTAGATAAGATTATTATTAACTTCAACCAGTTAAACAAGGTACGATAAGCATCGCCTAACGTGCGATTGAATATCAGTTATGCAAATAAATGCGAATACGAAACCATATTGTATTAATTAACATAACAAAAAAAACATAACGATATAATCGAGTAATTTTAAATCTAATCGCGATGGACAGATTTCGTAACTCTTATCGGAGTGTAACGGTGATGATAAACAGTAAATACAGTGTTCACCCCCTGTGTACAGTAGATAAAATGAGTTTTGTCTTTGAGTTTCTTGTCGTTAAAGCAAACATGTTAAACTTTGTATTGAAGCTATTACCAAATATTTCGTCAGTTACGCTACAATGTAATTTAAGTAACATGCGAGCGGAGTCGTAAACAGTGATGTCTACGCTCCGCTGGTCGCTCCTTAATTAAACAGGGGGCTCAAGGACAAACTGACTTTCACCTGCAAGTTCCTATAAGAGAAAGCTTATGTTTTAGAGCCAGTTTTTTTTATCCTCCGAACTCTTAAATAAAACAAAATGCCAGCTGTCTTTAGTTGGAGGTCAATGATGACTGCTATCTATCATAGAAAGTTATCAATGTTTTCTTAGAATACGTCCATCGATAAGCGCAGTGAAGCCGAACACGTTTTTATTATTTATTTTGATTCAGAAAGTTGCTTTGGGTTTTCATTTTGAGGTGAGGGTACATTAAGGTAAAGTGGTACAACATTAAGTGGGTGCCTTCAAGAACAGGGTGAATCAGTACTTACTGAGCTAGGGCGTAACATCCTACGTCCGCGTCTTCACTTAGTTCAGTTTACGTGGAATCGTGGTCAAGCACTGGTTAATAAAGATTAGAATTAAATTCGTTTCCACCTTAGGATTTATGTTGGACGTAGGCATGGTGGATTTTGGCGGTGGCAATCACTTCGTATGCTTATTTAAACAATTCAACAAACAATATAATCAAAATTTATATGCTAATGGATATAAAATGACAGTCGAAATCAAGATCGAGATTCCTTTTCACTGATCGTATCAAAAAAGTAACGACATAACCGCAGAGAACAATGATCAAAGGACTTAGATAAATACGACATCAGACATCTAAAGGGCTCTAAAAGATGCTCGCATCATTCTTACATTTCCTACGTCTCTAATGTAACGCCTGTTATCCCTTTCATTCTCTGTAAAACGAACAGAGATAACAATTTCCATGTATTATGGCAGTTACGTAAGGGTTTGTTACGTTTTATCATATCTTGATCTACCAGGGTTCATTAATCTGACAAAAAAGGATTCGGTTTTAAGAAATTCGACACGGAGCGCTTTGTTCCGGTAATGTATCGACTAGATTCAGATCGAGATCAACTGTAGTATTGAGACATTATAAACGCGGAAGTGTTTGCACGACCTGTTTTCATTTGTCGTGCTAATTCTGTACAAACGACTATAGTTTTTTATATAAAATTATTAGTAGTAAACATTTCTCGACACATTTTTTTTATTATTTCATTATCTGCAATCAGTCTTTAAGACTTACAAATGTGAGGAACGATTGACACAATTTTGTTAAAAATAATTATACCAAACACAACATTGAAAAAAGGCTTTTCTGACAATAAAGGCAAATTCACAAAAGCGGGGGAGGGGACATATTAAAATATAAACTAACTTCAATCGTTGGGTGTGCTCCAAATCGGTTCTGTTAATAAAATGTCCGAAATTGGACAAGAACAAAGGTGCAATGCACTCCAACTGCTTACGATCACTAAAACAATAAGATAAGAATTTATTATACTGTAGTACGTTGTAATTTACCTTATAATTTTTAAACATTGGTAAAAACATTTTGTAATACTCATAAGTTACTGTGAAACATTTCTCAAGGAAAATCAACTAATTACCGCATCTTAGGCACTTCAGCAGTGGCTTACTTTACTAAATTTACCCTAAATCT
>NW_013526915.1:2182355-2184127 GCF_000836215.1 Papilio polytes | reverse complement strand
TTGTATTTATTGAAATAATTCAAAAACTATTGCACCGATTTCAAAAATTCTTTTACCATTAAAAAGCTACGTTATCAGTGAGTAACATAGACTGTACGTTTTAATTATTTTTTATGTTTACGCGGGCGAAGTCGCGAGCAACAGCTAGTAAATAATATTTGAATAGTACATGTAATACAAAGGGGTATTCCCCCTAGACTATTGTCTAGCTCTATGTTCAGTAACTAAATTTGAAATCACATCAAAACCAAGTCCAAGAATCGTACGATAAGCGAATCAATGCAGCCTTATTTTATAGCGTATGCAATATATTTAAGGTTGAGCAATCACAAAACGTTTACGGGCAAACGGCGCACTCTCAATAGAAATATGATGAATAAATAATACGACGTAGAGCGATATGTCGACAGCGATATCTCGGTATCGCTTGGTCCTGCACAATGGTGAAATTGTTAGAAAGTTAATAATCGAGAGCTAAGCGTTTGGAGTTAGAAAGCGGACGCGAACCGCGACGCTGTGCGCGCCGGCGAAATGAGAGACAATCTAAAAGCAATTTCAATGTTATTAAGTGTTAAGTGACGACGGATAATGGACAACTCAAATGTTTATATTACTCGCAAATAGCTATTAATATTCGTAGATTTTGCAGGCATTAATGCGTTTTCAACAGTCTGGAAACAGTAAAAGTATTTACATTGCAATTCAATCGTAAATAATGACAAGTATTGCATCTTTTAACTAAGGTAGACTAGATAAAGCATAGATCTAAATAAAATAAAGCGTACACACACTAATTTGTGGAGTAGGATGTCGGCAATCACAGCATACTTTTGAATAATTCTTTCCTTAATAAAAGGTCCTACACATACGACACGCTTTAGGCTATGTATTCACGATATCAGATTTAGGGGGTAAACATTGGAAAAAAAACCTATATGTGGTAAACAGACCTTAAACTACAAACTGCCAACATTAAGGAAGCAAGATTATTATGGTAAGGGTAATTTTGACATTTGCAATTGAGAATTTGACAAAAGTAAACAATAAAATAAAGTTTTTATAATTACATGCGGATGAAGTCGCACGGGAACAGCTAGTTATAGGGAAAAATCATGCATATTTTCCTTGAGATGTGGATCACAATCAAGTGCATTAATCGCTTCGCTACCAAATCACCATGTTACTAACGCATTAAAAATCATTTGCAGTCAATAACAAACTATATTTCCCAACATTATCACGTATTTATACGGTCTTACAAATTTGCAGTTAATAAAGCGCACGATGTAAATGCTTCGCTTCCTCCGGTCAACGATACACTTTAATATATGGGATTATCGGCTTGTTCCATGAAAAATAAAACCCGTCAACCGATGTTGTGATCAACAAAATGAGGAACTCTGTAGACGCGCCGGTGAGCGCTCCCGCTTAATGGCCCAGCTCATAAAAAAAGACCTGCTCATCTGGTTGTTACTTTGATTATTGAGAAACGGACTAGGCAAATAGTCGCAATTATTATAAATACATTCTGTCACTTTTCGCGATGGTGAGATAAAGATGACACCACCAGAAAGGAAAACTAAATGCATACGTAATCACAAGGATATACAAAAGAAAGCAGGCAAGTTTAGAACTCATAGTCCATGATAATCACGAGCACGCTTTACAGGTCCGGTCTCTTCAAAGTCAAAGGTTTGTTAAATACATATACAGCTCTAGACTGCGGGGTATACTTTCCTTATGAACTGCGACGGACTTTATTTACCGGCTTG
>NW_013526915.1:2166343-2181871 GCF_000836215.1 Papilio polytes | reverse complement strand
ATCAACACTCGCGAGATAAACGCTTCCGTTAAACCCCACTCGACCCCATTCCAAATCAAATCGATAATCATATCTGATGGACGATTAATCGAATGTCTAAGAAACTAGGTTGCGTTTTATCCAGTTTATTTATATGATGTACAGAGCGTCTTCAATATCAAGTGATGCATGTAGATTTGAATATGTTGCTATCGAAAGGGTTTTTGTTAAGCCGTTGAGCTGGAAATAGTCACCTAATGCAAGGAACTTGGATTGTTCTGTGTTAAATGTACTACTTTTTAGACGTTTTTCACTAATTTTCCATCTTCAGTAACTTGAACATGCTTGTTGAACAACTTGAACAATTAGCTCAGTAAACAATAAAGAAATATGTATGTCAAATGATTATTATTTTGGTAAGTGCTACATGCATCGTGGTACCCATAATGACACAAACGTGTTTGTAAATAATGTTTTTTTCGTCGACGCTTGCATCAGGAAATGGCCTTTGTACTTCCAGTGTGATGTCGCCTGTTGATTCAGCTATGACAATCGTTTATGACTCAGCATATAATTCTCTGATACGGTTATTTACAATTATTGATGGTACATCACTATTATTATAATCGTTGGAACAAATCGTCATGGATGGGTCATCCTTTTATACTGCGTACAATAGAATTCGGTTTTTATATGATTATGGAGCTACATCAAAATGTTGAAAACTTGACTGGCCGAAAAGAATGTGTTTGTTAATCATTTTTAAAAAGTTAGGTAATAGTAGTTTCATATTCTTCTTCTTATTAATTTAATCTAACCGAGGTCATGAACAGGCTATGAATAGACGGTAGACAACCATGTAGACTGATAAAGAAGACACGTACAATATCAACTTAATATTTGAAGTAGTAATAAGTTTTCTTAACAATGACTGTCACCTTCAGCAACTTCAATATCGTCGTGTCAAGTCGTGTCCATGCAATATTTCGACATGACAATACAAACTGAGTTATAGATTTTTTGAACTTTGTACCTTAGACTGTGCGTGATCAGACTTTAAATAATTGACTCATGAAAAATATTAATTTTATGCAATATTTAGTAAAGAAATGCAACCTTTGTAATATGATTCGTTTCTACCGGATATAAAAAACTATAGAGAGTATAAATTCGATACAATGGATACGTTTTTCTCACAGTTCTCTGATCTATTGGATTCAATTGCTGTGTTTGTATATAGGAACATATGGGTGCATTATGGTGTTGCATTGCGAATGCTTACAATTACTGCCTATTAATCGTCTAGTGTTAGGCGCGTTGGTATTTGTGACGTGGGCGAGCGTTCCTCTACCTCGTTAGGATATAAAGTAGCGATAACATCACGACTCAAAAGCTATGAGGAACCCACGCGTAAACTTTATGGGAAACGAAATTCCCGTCTTATCAAATGCCTAACACAATTAATGTTAATAAGTTGAGTGCGTCTTCTAATTTAACATCTAACGCTATGGTTATAGTGATTAAAGTCGATCGGGGTCGTCACTTAGGGGCGTAATGCACTATAAAATACGCATATAAGTGTCAGTGTGTCGTTGTGTTACATTATGGCGCCGCGTCATTACTTTACCACGAGACATGTCCGCCGATGGAACACTGCCAGAGTTATAAAATGAAATTTACGAACCACATACGATACGATAAGGCGAGTATCACTGGATTTAATACATTCATGTTGTTAACACTTTCAAGAATATCTTCAACAAAATAAGCCAGCATTTTAAAATCCGACTACAAAATAACTAAGGATGTTGTTTGATATTAAGATTCTCTTCTGAATGAAATTGATTTAATTTGTTGACCCACTACAATTCTTACACAATTCACTAGTATTACGTAAACTAACAGCGGGAAAATCTTCCTCTGTTATACAATGCAAGATGCATTACAAAATATGGACTCTTAATCCCGACTCACAATCCCGGCGCCAAACAAAACTCCTTAAGAAAACATTATGCAGGAACACAGACTTCGTAAATGTAACGACACTTCTTGTGCAAGCTCTCAAGATTAAATGTTGAAGAAATGGAGCGAGAACATACGTGTGCGTTGAATGAAGTTTCGGAACAAAGACGACCGCATTTCGAGCGTCCTCCAAGGTTGCATACTAGAGGATTATGTAACATTTTGTTGAGAAAATGTGTGTCGTTACCAAGATTTTTTCTTTTAGAACATAATACTCCCCCTAGTATTAACTACAAGCTAAAGAAAACTCATCATAGCCTAAGTATTCGACTTTCATCCGAGCAGTTCGTAATTGAAACCTAAACAAATTTCTATCTCGCAGTCAAGAGGCATTCAAGGTCGATTTCACTGCGCTCGGGCTGTCATTATGAACAGGGCCCCGTAGAGGGGTGTGCATTAGAGCATTAAACGCGAGATGATACCGGGCCGCTATCACGAACATACTCGACATATCTAGATAATACATTAACGTACACGCCCCTTAATAAAACTATCTGTGTTTATGCCTTCGATACTGCCTAACGTATCGAATCTTCGTAATTACGTACATTTGTAATAGATGCTAACTGCAGAATAAACACCTGGTACTATTATTAAAATAGCAAATACAGACGAGGCTAGGCAATGAAAATAGATAAGTTTTCTCAGGTATAACGAAACATAATTTTATGACTTGATAAGAAACACCAATGTCCTCCATAACATGCAATTGCGTGTAGGCATACTGTGTTATAACACTGATATCTAGAAGGTTCTATGATGAGATATAAAATAATTTACATTAAAGAGTCTGTTACTTTGAAACTACTATTTTCGCAGTTTACAAACATAACTAATTCATGTATGCATATGATTGTAATAAAATATTTCGTCATCATTATTTTAAAACTCCCCAACGAGCGAAGCGTAACTTAAAAATGTATTCATATTGTCATATTTTCATTCAAATAATTTAAGACACGAGCATTTTAACAATCACTTTAAAGATAATCAGTGTAAGCTTTCCATCCACGTTTATAAAAAACAAGAAACTCTTGAGTATTCAGAGGCATTTATGAACTAAATTACTAGGCTCTGATGTTGGGAATAAAATAAACTATAGTGAACCGTGACAGGTGGTTATGATTATGCCAGTTTGAAATCCGTAGTACAAAATAAAAAAGTAAATGTAAATGAACATTCGCGAGATAGAATTAGTTTGCGAGAAGCGCTTCTGTAGCGGGTTAATTGTTTTAATAGCTGTTTAGATTGGTTATAAAGTAGCGTTGAAGTGTATCGGAGTCTAATTAAAGAGAACGCCGCGACTTTAATCTTATTAATTGTTTGTTAAAGTAATGTATTAATCAGACAGACAATGTAATTTATTTCAAAATCTATACTAATATTATAAAGAGGAAAGATTTAAATTTTTGTACGTATTGAAATAATTCAAAATTTACTGGGCTGATTTTTTAAATTCTTTCACCATTAGAAAGGTAATTTATCTGTGTGTGACATATATTTTACGAGGACAAAGTCACCAACAACAGCTATATAATAAGACATAAATCACAATTAATTAATACATAATTATTATTTCTGACTAGCTTTCGCCCGCGACTCCGTTCGCGTGGAATAAAAAAATACAAAACCAAGTATCCTATGTGCTCTTCCAGACTATCCTCTACATCTATACCAAATTTCATCGAAATCCGTTCAGCCGTTTTAAGCTATAAAATCTAACAAACATCCATCCATCCACCCATCCATCCATCTAAACTTTCGCATTTATAATATTAGTATGATTGATCGCTACATATTTTATGATTTTTAAACCCCGACCTTTGCTACTTTGATAGTTCATGTTATTATTATTAACGTATAAAGTTTAATACTTTATATTCAGTATAGGATATTATATCATTCTACTATAAAAAGCCTATATGGAAGTATTAAATCAAAGGACCATGGTTTTACATTGGGATACAAAAGCAGATTTCCTCGCACCAACCTCGCACCGCTGACATTTCTAACGTCCAACAGGTAGGAAACCTTGTAGGCGCGCCTTTTACGAGCTTTTATTCTAATGAATACAGCGAGATAAATTGTCAGTGCATACTGCGCGAGACAGCGATCTAATTGACCATTGGATTGAAGGTTAACTAATGTACTGGAATACTATTCTGAACTTGGCAAAGCTATGACGAATTGTAAAAGGACTTATATTCTACGGATGGTTTATACATCAAGGAAAGAAAGTATATCTTATCTTACTAATCTTACTTCTTAGTAATCTTTCTAATATTATAAATGCGAATATTTAGATGGATGGATGGATGTTTGTATGAGTTTTTAGCCTCAACGGCTGAACGTTTCTTGATGAAATTTAGCATAGACGTAGAGGATAGTCTGGAAGAACACATAGGCTACTAACTTTTGTTTTTTTGAACGCCACGCGGACGGAGTCGCTGGCGAAAGCTAGTATTACATAATAATGTACGATTACGAGACACTAACATCATATTAAAATTTCATTTCCTTGAATTATTAGACAGCACAATAAATCAACAATTAAAATTTCCATTCGTTGCACGGAAACAACAAAGATATGAGATATAAGGGTCCGACGACATGCATTAACAGGTATTTAAATACCCGTAAGTCCAACAATGAACCGGATATCTTAGGCGCCGTCCACATAAGAAGCAGGTGTTGATTAACAATCCAAGGGGCGTTTGTCGGTGCGTTTGTACCCGATATCTGGTAGGGATCGGTAGTCGTATGACTGTGTCGCATGACTAATCCGTCGTGTTAGAATGCACGTAGCGATCGAAATACGCTTAAGGGGGCTATGGAGGCCGAGGATATACAAAAGCTACGATTTTAAGGAACTAGTAACAAACCTACGAGATGCTATATGAAGCCAGGCTCTCTAACTTTTTTCCGGTTAAAAGAACTTCATTATGAAGAAAAGGTAGGGAAAAAAATTAATAAGAATCTTCCATATTTAGTACATCAAATTTTAAAAATTCCATTCTGCCATTTAATTAAAGTTGTTTTCGTTGGAAATAAAAAAAATACGAACAACGACTTAACCTCAGGAAACAAAAAGACTTACGAGATTTCCAACAAATAAAAAAATATCAGAGCAAAAACTCGACGAGTTTTCGCAGACGGGAAAATTTGAATTTACGAGCGATATAAATCTACTACTTCAACATGTTTTGAACGTGTAAGGATATTGAAAATAAAAGTTAACATTCGTAAGAAAGCCTGAGTACTGAAGTTTTATTTATGTATTAAGATACGTCACTCGATACAAATGACATATATTGAGTCTCTGCTAAGAATTAAAAAAGAAACTAGTAATAAGTATAGCCTATGTTACTCAGGTATAATAACTATAATATAGAAAGAATTTCTGAAATCGTCACAGCAGTTTTAGAGTTATTTCAATACATATAAAAATTACAAATCTTTCCTCTTTACAATAATAATAGAAATTTTATAAGGTTGAAATGAAATTTATCTCTTAAAAACAATTTCAAGAAGTCTTAAACTTTTTCATTGATACTTTACACTTCATAATCCCACTTTAATCTTGCAACGTACAGTTTCCAGTGAAGTTAGAAATTGGAAAAGTTTCATACTTTCAATCGAAAACAACTTGTTAATCTACATCGCTGGGAATTGTAATAATTAGTTTAAAATTGAATATAAGGACGAAAATTCTTAAATAAATAAAAAATCTCTGTGAACATGGAGGCATAGAACCTTCGTTGCATCATTCTGATTAATCTAAACCGCATCTGTTTCCTACAAATCGTTTGGAAATCATATTCTATCGTACATCATTTTTATTTCTAAAAGCAGAAAGAATATTCTTCGGTAATATCTAAAAACCAGATAAATCGCGGACATACACATTTCCGTATTAGAAGGAAACAGTCTGTAAATTAGCAGTTTCTAACGCGTTGTTAAAAGCACAGACAGGGTACGTCTCGGCTTGTGATTAATCACAGGAAGGCGCGAGGGTCGCGACTTCGGCGCTGGTCCTCGCCCGTAGAAACCGGCCGTTATACTAGTTTCACACAAGAACAATGTAGCAGAGCAGTAGAAAACTACAGTACTGCTATTGTTAAAACATATAGTAACTTCCAAATGATTAATGTTATATCTAATAGTTTGCATTTAAACAATTGCGGTACTGAACTAAGTACAGCTCTACTTCAGAATTCGACTCTCGTGTGAAAATAGCATTAGTTACTGCCGGCAGATAGCGCACGAAATCATTGCCCGACGATTTATTAAGTCTTCGATTGTTTCTGACGCGACAATACGATAAGATAGTGGTTCTGTAATGGTATGAAGTTGTTGAAAAGTATGACATCTTGTAAACCGGTTGCCACGATCCGAATAGTCAACGACTGTACAGGGCAATTAAACGTAAGTAGATTTTGAAAGGCATAAATATTACAATGAGAATCCTAGAACTCGCATAGTGGCATCTGAGTCAAGGTCATTTTATACCTCCATATTCATGAATAATTGTGAATAGTACAAGCATTTTTTATTTCACAACGATTCTATTTATCAAAAATACTTTTACAGTATGACCGTATTTTCTGAACATATTTCATATAACCACGATCGAAGGTAAAATATTCGAGCCGTAGGCAATACCTGGCTCAAATCGAAGCGATCGAGTCCCCTCCATTACCTCCCACGTACGGGTTACTCGGATCATTAAGCAATTTCGATTGAACGAACCGGGAAGCGGTGTTTGGGCTCGACGTACAATTACTTTATGGATATTGACATGTTATGTATTGGATGATAGTTGCAGCAATAAATTGTAGACATAATTTATAGATAAATCATCTATCATATATTTTTTAAAGGGATAATAATCAGAAAGAAGTAAGTCATCGACTTGTTAGCGAGTGATTTAAGGCCGGATACAATAATTTTTGATTACGAAACGTATTCTCTGGGCATAATGATATAGAAATAAATTTACCATCGCCATTTGGAGAGACAGTAAATTTATTTACAAACAAAATGATTATGTACAATTGAATTGTTAAACCGGTGTATTATATCCTTGATAAATTTAAAGGCATACATATAACTTTGCAGGTATCCATTGGGAGTATTTGCAGAGAATAAGATACAAAATTTGATCCATCTAACACTTGAAAGATCCACCAGGAACAAAGTTGTTAGTTTAAATTATTATTAGTTGCATGAGTTATGTCAGCAAGTGTCATTATCTTTAACTCATGAATCATAAATAATAACCGTAACAATGTTACGCGCGTCGTGACATACGCGAGGACAATAAGCAGTTCAAGTTCAGTGCTGGACAATGTTTATCGAAATCGAAACAAAGCTTTACTAATAAAAATAAAAACTGATAAACTAATAAAAATATGTTAAGATAATCTTCAAACGCGATCGATGGTGTCCTCTTCGAACATGAAATTGTGTTAAAACCTACTGACATTGCTACCTAGATACTGGAATCCGCAAGCAAAAATAAATCATCTACAAGAATATAGCAGTAATTTATTACACGAAAAGATTCGTTACTACAAGCCACTTTACGTACTTGAAAAAAAATATGGAATGCGCACAAGACAAAATTACAATCGTAGCTGTTGTGGAAACGAGGTCGGCACAGTAATCGACGTTAAAAATAAAGACAACGCATACAGACAGTCGATATTATTTTTGCTCTGATTCAAGCAAGGTCGCACGATTGAGTAAAATGGGTAGAACACGCTCTGATTGTCCTTCCAACTGGAATGACATTACAAGCCTGCACACAACATAACATCGACAAAATACCTCTGCTTTTAGCAATAACGAATAGTCGAAAGTTGAAATATCGATTAGAAAAGTGACATAAATATCAATTCCTAAAGTTGTAACAATTTTTAAAGTTAATAATAACATCAACGAAAAAAATTAAAACAAAATCCAACAGTTACATTCCTTTATAAGCAAAATAACTTATTATTAGTCCAAAATGTAATGATGTTTCAAGTAAGTTATAATTGTAAAGAGCAAATTGAATGCTGCTGATATGAAAATGTTATTGAGTTAAGACCATTCCCAAAGGCAATCCCCACACATTCTATTAAAGGTTCGAACAAACCGGGTCAAGACCACAAGAGATAACTTGACCATCTTGATAATCGAAGTCGATCCCAAAAAAGGATTTTTATCGACAACAACTTTTTTCAAGATTTGTAATTTTTTTGGTGTTTCGACGCCAACTTGATGAGTTTCACCCGAACCTTTTTTATAAGATAAGCCAATTGCATATTAACAAAGTGGTGTGATGCCCTTGTTGCTTAACGAGATATATGGACAGACATCGCTTATTGGGAAAAAGAGGTTGATTTTTTCGACTCGACTCTCGATTGTTAAAAAACGAAACCATTACGGGCTCTGCAAGCCAATTAATCATTTCTGAAACTCGATAAAGATGTGTGTCATTCGATAAAGCTAGCGCGATTTCGGCACACACGAATATATTATTTATTAAGGCTGTTTTAATCAATACAACAAAAGATTACAAAATCCTCATTGTTTAATGAATAAATTAGATGCTAATTCCAACCTTGTTACCATAAATGGCTTTAAAATTAAACTGTCACAATTAATGCCCTGTGTTGGAGATTGACAACAGATGGTTGGTTTTCTAATTGTATATTAAGTTTATTTAAAAGCATTTTATGTAGAAAATTCTGTTGGACTAATAATAGACAGTAAAATTAGCACTCTTTGAAGATGATCCTATTTATAGTCTTTACCATGCTTGGTATAAAAACCACTGTCAGAATTTTAAAATAACCTCCAAACTTTCACCTCAGCGCTATAGAGAACTTCGTACTAAATTATTTTCATTTAATTATCAAGCGATTAAGAAAATTAAGAGTCGGAATAGGGAAACGGGAATAAAAAAGGTATTCGTGAAGAGCGCATCTGATGAAATCGGTCCCGTTTTATTAATAAAAAGCCCGTTCGTAATTTACAGTCGAGGACCAATTACATCGGAGCCGTAAGAAGTGAACAACTAAAAGCAATTAAAGGCAACGAGAGGAAATTGCTACGGCGATGAAAAAATCCACTTGAATGTCGCATCAAGTGACTAGTTTAACGATAATCAAGATTTTAGATCTAGTTTATCCTTTAAATTACGATAAAATCTTGTATAAATAAAATGCACATGGCAATAAAATGTCGCTTTAACTTAGTCATAAAAAATTACTCGATTTTTATGTAATAGAGGAAAACCGTAGCTATTGCTTCATTAATAAAAAAAGTTAATTATTACAACGGATCTTGTATTCTATGGCAGCTTAGAACACAAGACAACTTCGAGAATGAAATATAGAAATCAAATACTAACTGCCACACTAAAAGTCGAGGTCCAGGATGTCAGCATACCCTTAGTAAGGATTAAAAAAATGTCTCAGTTCCTTAGAACTGAAGAAAAACATTGGGACAAAGTTAAATGAGGTATTAACAGCAATGTGAAGGCATTTGGTCGACTACGCCCACATGCGATACCATCTTGCTGACACAATGGAAGCAGGAAATTGGGACTGTCTACGCGCGCGTTTCGAAGTAATCCGTCGCTCAAAACGTTGAAAAAGCTGCTTATAATCTTTGATAATGAAATGATAAGACTTAATTTAATGTTAAAGTGGCCAATAAATCTGCTTAACGATCAAAGGTCGTGGTGATGTTTGAAGAGATTTCCAGTTTTGTTACCTTTGTATTAAAATGAGTTATTATTTAAATCACGAGTTTGTCCATGATGGTTGAATAATTTACTTCTCTTTATATGGCATCATAATTAAATGTTTAATAACGTTCGACGGTTATTTGATAAATTTATTCATTTCATATTGCAATTTTGATGTATGATTCTGTTCAGGATATTGCAAAAGTCTCAAAAAAATATTCAAAGAACTCACAACTCATATATCTAAAATACATTCTATAAATACCACGATAGTGCAAACATTGAGATAATATTTTCGTTTGACAAATAAACATAGTAATCTTCTTGGCAAAATTTACTCGGGAAAATAAATCTACTGTATTGGGGCTACTCATTATTTGTCGTTTAACTCGACCCAGTCCGCAATACGATTTGTCATTATTTCATGATGAGGCCCCATGGGCGGGGTTTCGTCGCCATCTATCATTGTAAGTCACACGGGTCATTATTCTAGGCAACATCGCCTTATACGCTGTAAATAGCCTTCGTATTGTTTCGATGACACATTGCAGCTTGCAACGAATCGAATTGTATCGAAGGCCAATCTATGAGTCATAGCCGACTGAGGCATATGGGCTTTTGGGTGGCTCGTTATGGTACTAATATGGTATGCCCCAAAAACCTTTACATTTCGTGAGACCTAATAGAATTATTTTGTAGTAATAACGATAGACTGGCTCCTTCGAGTTTAAATGTCATTTTCCATAGTTAAACAAGTACGTATATTACTCTACTATCTATACTATTATAAGAAAGCGTAAACACACACTTCTTTGTTGCCTAAGATGTCAGCAATTATAGCATATTTTTGAATAATTCTTTTTATTAATAAAAAGCCCCAATCTTACGTCACGCTTTAAGTTATAGATTTTCACGCCATTAAACTTAGGGGGTAAATATTTTAGATAAAAACCCTAATGTGAGAAAGAGACCTTAAGTTGCTGCCAACATCAAGGAAGCAAGATTGCCATGGTTTGTCATGTCATGTCATTTTGACATTTGCTATTGATAATTTGACAAATGTAAACAATAAAATAAAATTTTCATAATTTCATGCGGATGGGACGGCACGGGAACAGCTAGTTTAAAATAAAAGACATGGATAGATGTATGCAGACAAAACATAAAGTACCAATTTAAATATGGACCCCGACGTAACACAGATGTAATCTATTACCAAAACATGTATAAAAAGGTCGCTAACACCAAACAGTGTTATTACAATAACAAGGCAATAATAGGATTACGTATGAACGCGTCCCACTTTCGTGGCACCGTTAGCAGGCAGCCTAGAGAGCCGTCTCTGAGACATCGTAATGAGTGTACGCAGTACATCGCAAGACATGACAGATGTCTACCAACATCAATCTAATCAACGTAATGTTAATGTTAAAGGCAGAGCTTTCGAAGGTATTAATGGAAAACTGTATTACTATTTGAAACGATCAATGTTGTTAACCACACATTATGATATCGTCTAAAGGTAATTTGATACCTGGATATTTTCTCATCGGATCCTAAAAAGGGTGAATAGATTAGTGGATCAATTTAACGTAAAAGCAAAAGTCCAAACTTACGGCGTGTTGATTTGGGAACTTAGTGGACCATTTCACTTGGCCGTGACTCACGAATTAGAACTACGAAGATAGTAATTACACCAGTTGCGTGCATACCCACTCGAGCGGACGGGAACTACAATAATTCGGCATAATCTAATCAAAAGTTTTATTAAGGTCAATAATGGAAACTAGTCTAAGTAGCACAAGTATGCTAGATGGTCCGGGAACATCTAGATGCTCTCAAAACTTGTTTGGTTTATTTGTTCCTAGTGTGGGCGACGGGCTGTCTGAACTTGTACTACACGTGAACACGGCAATGAAAGGCTCTATTCTGTATTGAATGGAATACCGATACAAAGGCGATAAACAATACAAGTATTAAAACATGTTGGTATTTTAAAACTGAATTGGAAATATTATCAGACATTTAAAATTAAAGACATTTTATTAATAAGAATAAATGGAAAACAAGTCGAGGAAAAATTTAAATGCAAATAATGGTTACGAAGGTCGTTTTCAAGGTTTTGCGAGATGGGAAAACTGTATTAATTAAAAAGATTTAAATCTATCCGTAGAACGATGTTTTTTTTATAAGAAAAAGGTGCAAATCAACGGCGGGAACGCCGTGTTGTTAACTCTTGTTATATTTGCTAATATGACAACTTCAGTGTAAATAAAAACCCTCTTTTATTTAATTCATTACACTCTAAAAGATTTCACTACACTAGACTAGCAATAAAGCAGTTAAGACATCAACGAATTCTCGGGTTTTTGTATATGTGCATCATCCGGTAGCGGTTCCTTATTTAATAATACCCTAGAAGCATCATTACAACAGATCGGTGGCGTTAGATAAATTTAGAAAGTGTCGAGAGCTGAGACAATACACGAGAGCGTTGCCGCCGGCGACATTGTTTCTCTCCAATTAACAAGATACGAGGCGATTGAGAGAACGCTACGGCCAGCAGCGCGGCGGCAGATCGGGAACAATCGGCCGATACTATCTCTGATGTCCACCGTAGACACTTAGCCGTATCGAGCGCTTCCTAATTCAGTGCAGGATCTGTTTCAGGATGCGCTGTGCTTACTAAAAATGGCCTTGTTCTGTGCTACGACTAGATTCCTTTGTGAACTTACATTTAATTCAAAAATCTCTTTAGTTTTCAATGTAAAATTGATACTATTTAGGTACGGTGACACAATTTCCCTTTGCTTTCCATATGAATCTATTTACATTCTGATTAAAACTAAATATATCCAATATTATTTGAAATGCTACGTTACTTTACTGTAATTCTAAATGGGTACTGTAAAAAACCTTGTACTTCAAAGAGATTGATCTCTACCAGAGGTAGTTTTGGGTCCACGTCATTAGTTATTCATTGTTTACGGCACAGATCTAGTTGTAGTAAAAGACCTTATCACAGTTTCCAATAAACTTGATGTTAATTTATGGACGTAAATGCATCGTGTCAGATATCCCATCTAGATAAGGGCACTCGATACAAGCTCGTAACTCAATGTATCAATGTTAAGGCTGTCTGGATTCCTGCTTACCCCAGAATTAAGGTCAGGCGTGAGTTCATAAGATTATGATTATCGCGAGCCATGATCGTAAAGTAAATGGATAACAGTCTGGTATGCGATAAGCGTACCGTAATTGAATACTGTTTTTAACAATACAATTGTTTGTTACAATAAGAAAATCCCAATTTCCTGTGATCATAAAATCTCATCTCTTACTATCATAATGTGTTAAAAAGGTTGACAAAAACTGCACTTGGAAAGTACGAAATGAAGTCAATTTGTAAAACGATACGTTGGAAAGTTTCAAGCCTTTCACTGTTGACACGAGCCTCGTCTGAAAGGTTTCTTGTTTGTTCGGGAAAAGCGCTCTGTTTGTAGTGCAATCATTGAGTACTTCAACGGTCAATGGTCTTACTTTATCAATACATTTGAAAATAGTGAACAATATAAAATTGGGATAACAACATAAAAAAGACAACAAAACAAAGATTTTTGTTACCCATGGATATATTCACTTACAGTCATAATTTAGTTTCCATCCCTTAGTAGACTAAATTACCTGAAGACAAAAGAAAAACAAATTAACGTACATGTATTACAAAAAATCTTAAGAAAATAAAATTCACCCTAACATTTACTAGTCTACATACAATGGATCATTGTCATTAATTGACTCTTAATTGGACCGGTCTTGGCTCGTTAACTTTAGTTAACAAGTGACTTCGATTACAAAAGGATATTGGTAATTCTAGTAGCTAAACCCTCTTCAGTATAATAAAAGCTATGTGTATCATGTTAATTAAGTCCACTAAGGATCACATCATCTTAAGAATCCACCTGAATTTACACACCATAATAAAACATACTAAGAAATCAAGTATTAACTTCTGTCTGTTCCTTTTTTAAAAGCGGGACGTTTTTTAGCTACCTGATTTTTCTCAAGAAGAAAAAATAAGACATTTAATAAGGATTTTTGAAATATTTGTCGTGTGCAGATCACACGTGATGTGCAGGCGCAGACGCGTCCATATTTATTGACGCAGCCGCGTGGCGGTGGCAATTATTTTCGTTTCTCAATGACTGCTTGTCCTTGTTGACCGCGACGTCGTCCGGACGTCTGCTGATATTTGCGTCATTATGTTATCGCGATCTGAGTACATACTGGAGAATTTAAAACAATATTGCACCAGTTGCTTTAGACAATTTGAACATATTTGTTACAATGAACGAGTGATTATGACTGGCTTTATTTTAAAAATGATTCTCACATTTAAAACAACACAACCAGATTAGCGATGCGGAGAACCAATTACCATATCTTAATTGTTCCTTTAATTCATCTTATACCAAATTTTGTCATACTTCTGTCCTCTGACGTCACACCGAGATGATGTTATCCAGAATCCCGGCCTGGTGAGATAAATTTACTCAAATATACTGCTTTAAATTTAAAGTTTATTACTACGCCGAACATAGAAAAGCGTATAAAATACTGTCTCGTGTTTTTGTGTTTCGACAACAACATATAAAATCGCGGAGTTAATTTTACCAATCGTGAAATCTAAATCAAATGATTAACAAAGAGACTAAGTCAATAATTAGAAATAAGGAGAAATAGTTAATTATGAAGATATAATTCCACGCGGACAAAGTCGCGGGCAACAGCTAGTATTTTATATTAGTTAAATCTTAAATTTAATTTAAATATCATTTCGTAAGCTAATTTAGTTCAGAACACTTCCAAATCAGTTCGCCTCTACCTATCGAGTTAAATGTTTGGCAAAGATTACAGAACTTAATTTGTCACGTCCCTGGCACATTTCCCTTCCTTCTTTTATACACATATTAAGTGCACAGATTATTAAATCAGCTAGATATCCGCAACAGATCTGCGATCAGTAGCCAAGCCGGTATCAGTCCAGACAGGAAACACCATAAAACTACGGCTCGAATTTATTGGCCGACATCCAAGAGTGCACGAAAACAACTGGAAGTCAAATAGACACAATAATAACTAGAATATATAACTGAACGCTTTATCCGAGTGTGGACATACACGGACTGCTGAAGCATTTGTTATTGACAACTTCGATTGAGCACAGCTGGCTATATTTTCGCGGCTCGTATTTGGTGGATCGCTCCCGCTTGAAGCAAAATGTAGTGACGTTTTCAGTCCGTGTATGGCGGCTGTAAAATTTCGGCATAATTTTTGCACGATCCGTGCCAGTGAATTATTTAAGCATGTCATAGCGACACGTTTATGGCAGTTTGTTTGCAACTGTCATACTATATTATACCCTGTTTGAATGTCATTTTGGACAATAATAAATTTTAAGTTAATGATCAAAGTAGTTTTGAATATTTATGTACAAAATCTCGCTACCATTTAAAGGCATAAATAACAAGATGATAAATGCTACACGATGTTTCGAATAAACAGAAAATAACGAACATAAAAATCATATTTGCTTAGTTTAAACGGTAACCATTATTTGTACAAGTTATCTACGTTAGTTTGCAATGATATCCGAATTTAGTACCGTCTCGCCGTCGCAAACCGACACCAAAATAGTTTTTTTTTTCCTTACATTTGCTAATGCGTCTTGTAACCAATTTATAAATGTTACTTTTATGAAAGAGACAGATATCCTTGATAATGAAACA
>NW_013526915.1:2128390-2166082 GCF_000836215.1 Papilio polytes | reverse complement strand
TATCTCGCGGACAGGTAAACTCTTACTCTCAAATGACTACGATAAGCCGATACCTAATATTATGTCATTCTCAGCGTCACCTGCGATCTCTCGAGCCGCTATTAACTTTGCATTGTATTGTACAAGGTTTTGTGGAAAGCGTGTCGGGTTCGCGGCACACTCGCGGAGACAGTGCGGGGGCACGGTGCAGGAATCGCGCTCCGCTGGCCTCAGCTCATGTCCCCTTTGAGAGTCCATCCGTACGCCAATTTCATTGCCAACTGGCGCGTGCACCACTGCACCAACATTTTTATTTGTTTAATTATAATATACACTTCACCCTCTTTGCATCTCCTTAAATTGATTACTAGAAGCAGAGAATAGTTGAAAACATCGCCAATAAACACGTATATACTAAATTTTAGGCCAAACCAAACCTTTATTGATCTTTAGGTATTTAAATAATAAAAAAATACAAGTATATTTTATCCAAACTATATATTTTTTTCGTTAACACATGTGTATTTGGTATGGCAAAGCTTTTGTAACAACGAACCTGCATTCATCAGGGAAAATTTCAGCATCCTGTATACAAAGCCTTCGCCGCAACGCAGACGTTTGATTAAGTCCTTTGACATTGGTACATTCATGTACGTTAGGGGGCGCTTTTGTTTGCGAATTTATGTTCCAACTGCTGTAGTAGTGGCGCAGGCAAAATGTAAAGTATACTTCTGTATTTTTGTGGCTTGTGGCTTTTTTCGCCTGTTTTAAAATTGCAAGCTACATAGACGCTTGTTAGTACTGGCTACTGGTAAACAAAACGTAAATTCACAGTAGTCCGTTAGCATCTATTGTTTACGGTTACGATGTATGTAAAAGTCTCTACATGGTACGGTATCAGGTGCCTAAGGGCAAATGAGCAGCAGGAACACCGAACTACTCATCGATGCCCGTGAACATAAGAGCAACTGCAGATGCGTTGCCTGCCGTTGAGGAGGTGATGTGCTCGCTTTTTCAAGGACCCTAAATCGTAGCGGTTTGAAAATACCGCACCGAAATACCATTCCACAAGTTTACACTATTAATTAAGTCCATAAAAATATAAAACATTTTAAACAATGAAACTTTTATTGGCAGCGAATCAATCAATAGCGAATCAAAATATGGCAAATCCGTGCGTCACATGGCCTGATAGTCGACATCTGAAGTAAACGTGAACTGAAATAGTCGTGCGCACGAAAATAAACTCGCCGTGTAGTTTCGCAAACGATTCTCGAGAAGCTCATACTTTCACTGTTTGGCTTCATCGTACCAACTGAGATTTGCCCATACTATACTTTCGAATTAACTTATATTTTGCAAAATTAAAAATATCAACATTGGTAATATTTGTAACGGCCATTAATTACAATTCTGTGACATCGGCGATATTTTTTATTAATATTTTTCGTCCATTTAATTCCGAGCAATAGAAAATCATGACTTATTTAGCGGACGATAGAATAACTTTTATACTTCGAATTTGACAAAGTTAATTCTAACCAATATCAATAGCATATTAATTTCAGGTATTCACAAGCTTACTTAAACATCTCAATTACTTGTATTTATTACTTGCCAGTACTTTAATAGCCGTATAATTGTATTCACGTGTTAACTATACAACTGAGAATAAACAGGTGCAATTTGTTATGAAGACTTCCGACTATTGTACGAGGGACAGCTCGACAGAAATTACAAAATTGCAACATACCGCTTACGTTTTCATGTGCTGTGCTGTTAAGCGTCAATTACTGATAACAAGGCGTTTCATCTTAGTCATTAGAAACTTCATGTATCCATTATGGATATACCTTTAGCATGTATCCATAATGGATAGGATAGTAATTAGGATATTATTGGCTTCTTTATCCTTGTAGTAATCATTTAGGTATTTTCAAAGTAATGTCGAGTATTTTATTAAAAAATTACAATGCAACTTATGTTATTAAGTAATGTTAACAAGGTTTATCATTAATCAGCCTTGTAACAAATTTATAATGAGTAATTACTTAATCACAGAGGCATAAGATGGGCATTTTTTAAAGTACGAAACATTTGGTAGTTTGTAATTATTTGTAATGAAGTTATGAAACTTAATGATGTAAAACACAAAGAAACTGTTACGAGATCGGAACGACAAATCGAAAATATTATACGACTAGCTAGTCCCGTACGACTTCATCCGCATAAAATTATGAAAATTTTTTTATATTGTTTACATTTGTCAAATTATCAATTGCGAATGTCAAAATGACATGACATGACAAACCATGGCAACCTTCCTTGATGTTGGCAACAACTAATGGTCTCTTTCCCACATTAGGGTTTTTACTCAAAATATTTACCCCCTAAGTTTAATGGCGTGAAAATATATAGCCTAAAGCGTGATGTAAGTGTAGGGCTTTTTATTAAAGAAAGAATTATTCAAAAATATGCTGTAATTGCTGACATCTTAGGCAACAAAGAAGTGTGTTTACGCTTTTTCATAATATAGATTATAAAACTACATTTATTTAAACTAGTATTAAATTTTAAACACATGCTTGATTATTAAAAATAAAACATTCAATTTTAATTTAAAACCTCAAACTGATTCTTTAATTTAATTTCTCAGCAGGGAGTGTTTTATAAGAACTTTTAATCAACCTCCTTTAAACTCCTATTGATCGCTTTGACCATTACAAGTCAATTTTGGAAATATTACCATTGTTTTTTATTTGCTAATATTTTTACAATACAAAATTAAAGTATTCAAAACATATTATAAACATCACAAGACCGACTACACCAATGAAATCATACTAATCATATATCATACTATCATACTAATATTACAAATGCGAAAGTTTAGATGAATGGATGGATGTTTGTTAGAGTTTGTAGCCTAAACGGTTTAACGGATTTCAATAATATTTGTCAAAGATGTAGAGGATAGTCTGGAAGAATACATAACTACTCACTTTTGTCTTTTTTTTAATTCCACGCGGACGGAGTCGCGGGCGAAAGCTAGTAAATTAATTCAAAGACCACGATCATGAATATTTGCATAACTTTAATAAATATTGTCAGTTGAGGCTCGGGGACTTACGGCCGCGCTGGTTTATGGCCGTCTAGATGTTATTGATCCCCTGTCTGCCGTTCGTCTGTCATCACTGTGGGTTTCCACTGCACTGACTCATTGTTATCCTGTTTATTCTCTTTGGAAAAACAGAGACAACATGTATCAATACAAGTGTGATAACAATAGAATCCCACTACAGCGTCGTTCGTGAATTGTGACATAAATGCAAATCGATACTGCACTGTTGCCTATTGAATTTTTAATAGAAATTATTATGTTAAATGTTTGTACGTGATCAACTTTAAAACATTGTCTGTGTACGTTTTTCTGTGCTTACTAATATAGACATCTAAAGAGATGTGACAAGGAAAACGTAGGTAAAAATTAAATTGATCTGACCATACTTTTAAATAAATGTTATAGTCTAATCGATGATACCTCGACATAACGTATGATAAAATACGTATCTTGATGTTATATACCGTATGCCAAATAAAAATAAACAATAATGTTAATAATGTAATTATTTCAGTTTACGTTAAGTCAAGGTCAAATTTAGTCTAAAATTACAACTCGGGATAGACTTCTATTTAAAGTCTAAAAAAATCAACGGAGACGGCTACTTCATGACGGATGACGTGGTTGATATAATCAAAATAATACTAACGATGTGAAATGAACTTAATTACGTCGACATTGAAAACTATTTTTCAATAAATATTTTATTCGGACATCACTAGGGCTTAGCATGCATGACCATAACCATTTTTTGTGTGCGTTTGAAAAATGATCGTAATTATTTATGTCCAAGGTGACACGGATGTCTTTGTTATTTTGTGTTTAAAACAAAAGATAAGACAGATATAAATTATCGCGATTATGATGAATTATGTCCTTTTATGTAAAAACGTCTGTGTATAGTTTACTTATAAGATCATTGTAATATACAGCATGCAATTAATTGTATACAAAAATAATTTAAAGTTACGATTATCACATATCACTAAAACTATACGTCTTGATTATTTTTTCTTTACTTCTAAGCCAAATGTTCTACTATCTGTATTTAAAATGTAGACTTCGTATACATTTCTCGTCTAGTTCTAATTTCAAATGCATCAAATGTCAAAATGTCTGTCCCGCAGTAGCTCTGTACATCCGACAGGACTATGATATGAAGGGCTCGTAAATCATTCAATGATAAGCCAGGACCACCGCATAGACATCAAATATACCGAGACAATTGGCTGATCGATTGGACAAAATATAGTTTGGCAGTACTGCCAACACAAACATAAAGTATTAAAAAAAATAAAAACATAAAAGTACAGATGTAAATGGCTTTTAAATAGAAGATTGGAGAAACCTGCAGAAAAAACTAAACATTTTTGCTGTTTATTATACCATAGCTATACATTTATAATTGGTACTATCAAATTAGTTCGGTTTAAAATCTGGTTAATAATTAAAGTAACATAAAAAGACTTGCTTGAGCAAAACCATCGTCAACCGTCATTCATTTCTCATTTTGACAGTAGGTACGAATTCAATGCAATGTGTAACCAAATAGGGTTGGTAATTAAATATTCAAATCGCAGTTCGCGAGTTTAATACGAGTACGCGCAATTTAAATCTGAGTGAACGCGAAGCGTGACTGCGCTCTCTTGGATATTGAATTACAACGGTCCAACAAAAACTTACTGTGTGTACATTTGTATGTACATGTAAAGGATACATCGGACATTCGGTACAGGCAAGGCACGTGTATCAACTGACACTTGTACAAGCATACTATTTTTTGCAAACATAGCACTCGACCACAAACTAATGTTTTGTGATGATTTAGTCAAAAGAAGGTTCGAGATAAACAGGAAAACATACACGTCTTATATTGCTCTGTACCCATAACCATAAAGATTCAGGACGCATGACGTCACGAATCTTTGGTTAGCTTGACGGCCTTCTTGTATTACGTAAGAGGCCATCTGGTTCGGTTCGGACTCTGTCCCATAATCTTAAGAGTTTTTAATTCATCATTTTAAACTTTATTTACAAACAAATGTAATTTCATAATGTTTTGACATCACTAGACACTTTATTCTACTAATTATTAAACACAGTACATTTTAACTAGCACAACCGCAACAATTCATAGAAAAATTGCACACGATCGTACTCGAGGTAGTCTGGCTTGATGAAAATCGAGTGTAAACTTTAACGCCTTGAATTTTCAGCAAATCTTCTGTAGTAATGTGTACGAGGATCGATGCATTATATTACGTTTACTATTATAATACTCATATCTTTATTGTCTTCTGAGACTCACGTGCGTCCGTGTCAAGGTTGAAACGTGTTTCAATTGCATATGAGAAAGACGCTGCGTTGGTTGCATCCACTGCTGTTGCAGAATCTTATGACCCCCTCTTCGTGCGGCATTTAACATACTAATATATTATGATTAGAAATATTCAAAACACATAACAAATTGTTAAGCAAGTAATTATTTCCTATCATAAAAACTATTGAACTTATCATTTTTATATTTACTTGTGTCCCAATTTACGTATGAATATATTTAGTAGTTTTCTAAATTTATATCGTCAATATAATCCCATTGCTATTTCAGTGTTCCTATCTTATATTTATAGTATCACCGATTCTTGTACGTAAGCAATAAACTTGGAAGTGATCGATTCCAGGGTCGGCACATAAAACTAAAACGATTTCCGCGGAAGGGAGGAAACTCGAGCTTTAATGCTTCGCCAACTATTTCTGGTTACTGCGATCTGAGTCATGTCGTTGAACATACACATAAATCTCTTTACAATGTATTACATTAAAAGACTATATGAGGTATATAAAATAAAATATAATTCAATACAATTTTTTCATATTTAAAATTAGACTCAAATTGTATCTTAAAAAATTTACAATTTACGCGTAATAAATTTAAATATTAGGACTTATTTTCTTTTATATTCTTCATACACTAGAGGACGTGATACTTTGAATGTATCAATCCCAACGTAATTTTAAGAAACTTTCATAGTTTTCACCATTGCAAATTTAACATTAGACATATTTCTTGGATGGAATTTTACATCACGGAAATCAGCCATTCCAGCTTTACCTACATAAATTATCCTTATTCAACATACACGGAAACTTGTAATCGATGCAGTGGTGGATATACATCGAATGAACACAATCCAATTAATTCAATGAGCGCCAGACGTCGATTTGCATACGCCGTGATACTGTCGTTACAATTAATTGATCGATAGCTATAGGCGCAGGTAACGCTTCTTTAAACTATTTTATAATGTTTATTTTAACATGTGAATTATTTAGTTCATAGTTGCATGTTTACTTTAACCCAAACCATATCTACTTCCTTACCCTACTCCCGTGGGGTCGGAACAACGGGTTTTCGTCCTCCACATACTCTATCATACGTCATCTCAGTCATCACTCCCTTATTGATCATGCCACCTTTCACGCAATCCATTTCTAGGCCCTACCTCTACCGGTGTACCTCCACACACATAACTAACGTTCTCCTTGTTCATCCCTCCTCATAACATACCCATATCATGCTAGCCTTTTACTACTTACCTTCTCTATCATTAGGGCTACCCTCAAACTTCCTCTAATATACTCAATTCGTATTTAACCCAAACCAGTACATCTGAATAGAAATACTTCTTTATTTGCATAATTTATTAGTTCTATGACTAAAGATTAAGCGAAAAGCTCCCTTACTTGTATTCACTTACGATTATAAAATCGATTACAAGGATCAGAATGTCATAATTTATGTAACAATGTTACGTTAACATTCAAGGCAATGCACCTTCTAATTGCAATACCAACACTGATTGATTCTTATAATATGGCAACAATGTGCAATAAAAAATCTTACTCATACATACTACGAATAACGACGATAACTGTGACTGTAGACATGCGGAAGGTAGACAGTCATTTGAATACTGAACCGGTATCTAATAATGAGTCAATTAATAATCATTTTGTTAATATTAACAGTTGACAGACACAATTGTAACTTTTTAATAAAAAGAAATAATCAGCATGTATATTGTCAAAAAATTTTTAAAGAAAATGTCACACAATACCTTCACAAATAAAGTTTAAAGGACATTACTATAAACCAGTCACAACATTTTATAAATGAGGATAGAAATGTATGGAAGAGTAGCACACACTGTGCCGACCCCCCATAGGGGCATAGAAAGGGTATTATTAGGATAAAACTGACAGGATTCATTCTAGAAACAAGAAACTGGAATAAAACAAACGATGGGTAAAAGTCTTTAGAGAGAAACTGTAGATAAAAGTAACAAATCAGAACAAATATATGTACGTCGTAGACAAAAGCGCCAAGGTGTCCCATAATAAATTCACCCATTTTTATTGCTCCAACCAACATGTAAACATGACCAAGGATACGGAGGTAATGGATACGCAGTCTACAACGCAATACGTTTTTTTACTTATATAGGTCAACAAAAGCACTAGACCGGTCTTTTTATAGGTTGAATTTTTTATTTAAAAATTCTTTAAATAAACTGCAATAAAAACTACTTTGATTTTTCATACAGTTAACTACCAGGATACTATTGTATATCAAATTAAACGTTTTCCTGTTAAATAACTGAACTATAGAAATATCGTAAAGCAATACCAGATGAGTCATTTTTAGAAGCTCTAACAATTACAACATGCTTTTAAAGATTACATTAAAAATATTAACACAAAAATAAACGTAAATAAAACAACAAGTTTAATATCAATTGGAAAGTAGTCGTCACACACATATTATCTAAATAGCAATAAACAAATGAAGGCAGTTAAACAAAATGCACAGTCACCAACAGAAGAACAAAGCAAACACTGTTGAGAAATGAGGCCACACGAAGGGCCGCATACATTCGAGTACGAAAGTGAATTACACAGCCCAAGGCTGACCGGTCTCTCCTCAACGCCAAGTGACCTTTAGCAGCCGAATGATAATATCCTTGTTCCCGCGCCGGTATGCAATATTGTACCACGAAATCATATCGAGTGCCACAACATATACAAACAATTTTGAATTCTAATTTAAAACACATAGCTTATGTTATTGTATGTATACTTTTTGCTCTACATTAGTGCTTAATAGTCGCGCGACAATAGTAATATTTGCTAAGTAGATATTTATATATCTACAAAAAACGAAGGTGAACAACTCATTGGTGATTAATGCAAATTCTATTTTGATATGCTTTTATTCCCAGTGTTATACGATTTTTAAATAAATATTTAGCATACTAAGCATGTAATTTTTATGTTTTTGCATAAATATTTGCATTTTGTTATGGTTAATCTATGCAAATGTTTTTATAAAACAGCGAGACTGATAATAATTCATATTTAAGTTCGATATAAGAATTATTTTGTACGTTGTCTAATCACAGTCACTATTATCTTTAATACCTTAAATAATATACTAAAGTTTATAGTGTTAAGAACGAAATTAGTACCGTGCTGTAGAATTGGCACAACTTTAGATTATCGGCATAAACTTCACGTCCCTAGCTGACAGCTGTCAATGTGACTAGAAGTATGGATAGATTGGCGCGCATCCTGAGTTCTGACGAGAAGTGTTGCTCTGAGTTTAAAGCGACAGTATCAATTAAAAAGGTTGTCTAAAAATACTTAGGTCACATTAGAATCAAATCTCGACTCCAGCAGAGATTAGCTTTAAATAATTTGAGATTTACTGATAACGATAATAAACGATACCTATGTAATAAAAAGTAAGAATAAAGAAGAGATAACATAACTGTTGCAAATTGTCGAATACGCAGAACAATAAAAGCCCATTTATAAGTTAAGTTAATAAATAATATTGCCTATAAATATGAAATAGACACGATCAATAAATAATTTTACGATGATTTCATTCATGACAAAATGTCTCCCCCGTGAGAGACGAGAGTCAATTCAATGAATACGTAAAGGGTAGGCAATGCATATCGGAATTTAAATTCATAGGCGCGGTGACCGCATATCCGAGAATATTAAATTTACGCCAGCCTTGAAAAGAGCGAACAAACAACTTAATGGAGTCATAAATTTGTCGTCAAAACAGTTTAAATAGCCTATTTCACTGTGGCGTCTACTGTATATGTTTTTCAGGGTACTTTATATTACTTGAATATATTTGATCGAGTAAAGTCCGCTACACAAGTACAATTACAAATGAAGAGTTCTATTATTTATCTATTCAGCCTGTAGCGGGCTTTAAGTTCGACTAGACGATCATAACAGAGATCTTACTAATATTATAAACAAACTATCGCCCGCAACTACGTCTGCATAAAATTAAAAAAAAAAACAAAATTGAGTAGCCTATGTATTCTTCCAGACTATCCTCTACATCTTTGCCAAATATCATCGAAATCCGTTAAACCGTTTAGGCTACAAACTCTAACAAACATCCATTCATCAAAATTCTTCCCCAGAACGGCATGAAACTGGATGATTTTTATGCATGCAAAATACTATCCAAAATTACATAGGCTATACTATTTTTTTTAATTCCTCCAGTTGTCGGGGTCGACAGCTAGTATACAATCAAAAAAGCTTTAGAAAAACTCGAATCACCAAATAAGACAAACAAAAAAATAGTCCAAGGATAGCAAGTATAAAAACTTTAAAACCTGCGGTGACATAAAATGATCACGTCTCATTGCCTGCCTCCACGTACGTTAATACATACTATTAGATACCATTATGACAGCAAAAAATAAACTATCGCTATTATTAGTTTTTTTTTTCAAAGCGCCGAAACGTTGCGCAGAAATAGATCGCATTAATGTTATAGCTTTCGGCGTTGCGACACGTCAAACAAGTTTCATGTAGTTGAAAAATATACCAAGATTAGTGTAAGACTAGCTTTCGCCCGCGACTCTGTCTGCGTGGAATTAAAAAAAAATTGTGTACCCTATGTGTTCTTCCAGACTATTCTCTATGTCTATGCCAAATTTCATCGAGATCTGTTCAGCCGTTTAGGCTACAAACTCATACAAACATCCATCCATCCATCTAAACTTTCGCATTTATAATATTAGTTAGATAAATAACTTTCGAACATGACTTTATATTTAAGTTACTTTGTATTGACCTTTTTGTTATATTTTTATGTAATACATACATATAATTTGTAGCGATTTTATTGATTTCGTCAGCTGGGAATTTTAAAAAAAAATTAATCTGTTTCTTTTCCAGACAATATCCTACATCTATGACAAATTTCATCGAGAGTCATTCAACCATTTAAGCTACAAACACAAACAACCATCCAAACTTTCGCATTTATAATAGTAAGTAGTAAGATTCTAAAAATTGTTAATTCCAATATCCTGATAGCCACTGCATATTCCAGTGTATTGTAAATACAATAACACAAGTTAAACGCTAATTGGCCGCGTAAACTGTACCGTGATACCGGCAGCTTGCATTCCGTGAGGCAGATGATAAACGTCCGCGCTCTTTGAGCTCAACTCGCTAGACGAGGGATTTAATGATTTTCATAGAACTTAGAACACGTCCGCAAGTGATAGTACTGCTTGTTAATTATACAATTGTATGCAAAAAATGAGTTTGTAGGTGTTCATTTCCACTTCTACTGACACGTAAAGCTCTCAAGAGTTTTAATGATAAAATGACATGACATTCCAAGAATATAAAAAAACAAACCTATTTTAGAAACACAATCAGACTACGGATTTGATAGTGATAAAGGCCGAATAAAGGTGATTGTTTGACGCCATATTGACTTGTCAAAGCAATGAGGATAGTAGCGTAGTTATATTCAGAGAACGTGATCAAATTGTATTACTGCTTCTTTTAATGAATGAAAAATAGTTTACCTGAATGGAGACGAAGTAAAACAATTGTGATCTCCTTAAATTCTACTTTTCATGCTAAAATAAATGCAACACCGTTCGGATTTACATTAAACTATGATGAGCATTTTGATTATTAAATCAATAAAATACGACTGACCTGAAAGCATAGTTTTGAATAAATGAATATATGACATTAAAAGTTTAAGGTTTTTTTATAGGTCTTAGTTTATTGCGCTCATTAAACTCTGGCATAATTTGATGTCAGAAAATGCTATAGACAATATTTAACGTTCATTGACATACTATTTAAATTAACAAACTTCATAAATCAAAGGTTTTCTTTTAAAATGTTACTTTAATCGACTATTATAAAGTTAATATTAACAGGTTTTAGTAGACCTACGTAGTCTTATACATATAACAAAAACTAACAGACATAATGAGGTTTTTGTTATGCAAAATTCGAATCAGAGACATTTACAACGTATCCTTACATCTGGGGATGGTCAAGTACAAGAATACTTTTCGCCACTTGTATAATGAATGATTTAATTGCGCCGCCAGCGGTGGTATCGCGTGCCTCACGTAAGCGCACTTGTTAGTCGAAAACGTAGCCGAGTTATTCACCCAGATATGTGGGCTATTTGTTAAATGCTACGCCAGTAATCAAGCGATGATTTAAGCGTTATGCGCTATATTGCAACAGCGTATAATGTTAATCAGTTTTCATTAACTGAATAAAGTTATAACGATAGGCTTCAAATTAACAACAATATTTCGATGAATTACAAAAAACTCCTTCAACAAATCGACCATTTTATGGACAGACTACTAGAAGGAAGGTAACATAAACAATAATACTTTTTAATCTTCGATTTTCAGTACTATTGTAGTTTATTAATAAATATTTCGTATAAATCCTACTTGTACAATACGATAGTCACAATAACAAAAAAATGTGTAGTCACAAACTGTCAAGTAGCACTGCTAACATAAGATTTATAAACAAGATTGCTTATAAAATGAGTGTAGGCAGTAAATTCATGCTAACACTAGTATTTATGATAGTTATAAGGTATTACGACTTAAGAAGTAATAGAATGCCATTGTCATAAAAGGGAGATCAAGTATAAATTATACGGCGTCCCGCAGACTACCTATACAGTAATAGCTAGGAAAGTGAATGGTAGTCACTATTTTACTAGTGGATTGTTTGTTTCTACATTAGTTTAATAGTTCAATATATGAAGTCCTCGCGTCATTATGTAATCTTTATAGAGATTATCATCACCTCCTTTCCTACTCCAAATAACTCTATCATCCGTCATCTCAGTCATCACTCTCTTCTTGATCATGTCACCTTTCATGCAATGCATCTTTCTCTTTCTAGGTCCACCTTTACCGGTTATTCTTGTTACATGCGATTCCTTCCTCCACAAATATGCCCGTAGCATGCTAACCTTTTAGCGTAAATTTCTCTACCACTGGGGCTACCTAAAACTTCCTCTGATATACTCGTTTCAAGACAATAATAAAATTTGTCATACGACCAGTCGTTTAGGACAAATTTCACGAACATAGTAAGTTTTATTGAATTATACAAAGAGCGTGCATTGTTCTATTTGGTGACTGTACGCAATAAAATGAGACTTGCTTACTAAGGAGCCTTGCTTGTATCGTAAATCTTATAATGAGGGTCGAGATGGGTCAAGCTCGCTTACAAACAGCCATCACAATACTTTACCCTTTCCGTAGTAAAACAAGATAGTCATCTCGATGATATATTCGCCAGGAGTTCTACCATATTCGCGTTTTATCTACGCAATATCAAGCATAACGCGTACGTTTCAGTTTCGCGGAACTTACATCTGCGTATGAATGTCAGATAACGCATGGAGGCACTTTAATTGCGAGTACGTAAACATCATAAAACGTACGAGGAAATGGAGGCATGGGGGTACCTACACGTGTTTTTCTGGAACTAGCTTAGCGCTGTTTGCCGTGCCTGTTATCGTACTGTATCGTTATGAATAATGCACATTACGGGCATTGTAGGCGAGGCACCTTTATTTGTCGTTGAGTAGAAAATAATGTAACTACAAGTGACTGTTTGCCGACGTTATCCTTTGTTGGCTGCGGAGCGGATCGTCGATGTGGGGGACAAAGCCTTAAATTTTTAAACGTTGCACCGTGGGGTTTAACAAGGGCGCTCGCTGAGTACATTTCGCTGTTGGTCCACACGACGACATGCTATGTTTTTTTCATAGTGTCTATGTAAACACGACGAAGAATGGGTTCAGTATAACAAACATTAGGGCATTTCTGAACTTCAAGCCTTAGTTACCAACATATATCATGCTTTAATACTATAATATTATAAATACGAAAGTTTGGATGTTTTAATGTTTGTTACTACGAATCTCTAAAATAGATTTCTATTTCTATTATATTTGGCACAGAACACGTAGGCCCTTTACCATGTTTTTTTTTCCTTTCCTCTCTGACAAACTTACCGGCACAAGCTAGTTTGTTTTTTCGTCAGTCAAAGGAATATTACAAATGTATTTAGACTGGAACATATTCTAGGTTATTTTAATATGAATAACGTTTATTATCTTTAAAAAGTTTTTACGTATTCTACGCTCATTGAGGTGAATACTCCGCGATGAATTTATAGTGACAATTTAATTGTGAGGGCGTCCCGAGCGCCCTCTGCAATCGAAATGCGTCACATATTAGTACAGCTGGTAATTAAAGCGGGATTTGCGCGTTGCGAGAAACATTTAACAACGTATTCACTTCAATGTTTCTACTATTTTGTTGTAGACCTACGAGTTCATAATTGCCAACATAACAGACACTAACGTTATAAAGACACGTTGCAAAATATTCGCTATTACTCTAAATGTTAAGATTTATTTATATGGTTTCATTATTTTCACTGAGAATAAACTGTCTTTCGATTACCTGTTAAGTTTTTAATATCTTATCAATAACATAAACGAGGAAGTTTAGGTTAATGTTTGTTAGAGTTTGTAGCCTAAACTGCTCAACGGATCTCAATGAAATTCGGCATAGATGGAGAATAAAGTCTAGAACATAGGGTCGTTTATGCTTTTTTAATTTCGCACAGACAAAGTCACGTGCGACACCAAGTAGTTAATAATTTAAAACAAGGCTTACTTAAATCACTTTGTTATTCTATGATATAGTTAGAAAAGCTACGTGTTTCTGTATTCGTTAACCAATGTACACCAAGATTTAGATTCTAAGAACAGTACTAACAGAGTACAAATATATTCCATTTCTTATCAAATACCGACGCTGCAGAGTTTTGAACGTTAATTGGTTGGAACACGCAGCTTGGTCATCGTGAAGTTCATCACCATAGTATTGTTACTGAAGTTACGACTTACAATATTAGAGGTTACAGTCAAGGGCGTTTATTTCCTACCCTTCGGTGGTAGGAATCGTCCTACACGTGCAAAGTCGAAAACTTATATCATACCTGCTAAATTATATAAATTATGATTCAATGGGAAGCAAATTTAATTCTTTGACTGTATCAGATCGTGCTATTAATTTAAACTGCACAGCCGATACGTTATTTATTGTTCTATTAACAGAAGAATTCATTTAATAAGTGTAATTGCATTTAGAAAGTCGTTACACATAGTAGCGTAGGTAAATCTTTGTCAACTTGTAATAACTGGCTATTAGTTACGGCAGATATTTTGATTAACTTTAGTATTCAATTGAAGGCATTGATTTATGAGACAAAAGATACATTTAATAGAAACATTTGTTCACAACTATCAAAATACACACGTGATTTAAAAATCTTTAGCTCGCGAGTTAGTCCGCGTGGAATAAAAAATATTCTTAAGTAATCGTCATACGTAGCCTATGTGCTTCTAGATGTTCTGTATCTGTTCTAAATTTTATTCATTCATTGTAGTCGTGCATAATGTGCAGTGAAGTTAACATCGCGTGTTCAAATTATGTAACATCGGGTTATGTTCATAACAAAAACTGACCTGACACGTTTTGCATATGCATGCTTAGATTGCACGTCGTCACGATATAAATCTTACCAACAGACATTTTTATGATCGATAGACGCCGGGATAATTAGTCACCAGTCGAAAAAATAGAGTTATACTCTATAGAGTTTACATCAAGTTTTAAAGGAAAGGTTTTGTTTGCATATCACATGGTAACTGATGCAAAGGTTTTTAGATGTTACGAGATATTATAAAACCAATATATTTTAGTGAAATTATTTTTGCTTATAAGCATATTACACAAACAAAATGTAAAGATAAAGAAGTCATACTATTAAAGTCAAATAATATCTTCCCGCAATAATTATGTACATAACTTCTAGAAAAATGCAAGCACAGGTTTAAAATACTAAAGTGCACCAAAGCTCTGTATTCGCCTTGACATCGAATCCACGTGAGACAATCGCCAATTACACCATCGCGAATTATCAGCGAAGCTTTATGCGTTCACGTCTTGAGCAAGAGTATGTCAACCAGGACCTTGGAATTACAATCATATATTACAAAACCAGTACTGGATGATACCTTTTATTAAACGGTTTCGTTATGCTCTTCAAAGTGCCAGTGCTTACTAATTCATGGACCAATAAATTCTCATTTCTCGCAGCACGTGTCTCGGCTGAGGCGTTTGAATTATAAACTCGGCTGTTTGTAGAATTGAAACGGATAATAAAATTACCTTTGTTATGAAGAAAGCGAGATGTTGTATTATAAATGATAATACGAACAAAGCTTCAGATTTCAGATTTCACTGCAAGATTAGAACAATAATAATAAAATACAAGATGTTTCTTTTTTTGTAATTGGTTCGTTGTACTTTGAACATTGCAGGCGAATTTCGCAAGAATTTTTTTAAATGTTTTTCTTGTCCGTAACACGTTCAAGTGTGACCGAGATGTAAAACAAAGAAAAGCACTCACGCCTGCTGGCAGACTGGTAGAAAACGGATTTTCATTTCGTACGCTTTCAAAACACTTCGTTCTTGTTATAACCGTAAATATACGTGGTACTTCGAACTTAGGAGTATTTTTACTACTACTGCTGACATCACATAAAATATCTTCTTAAAGATCTGATCTTACATGAACATGTAAATTTTTATCGTTTATTTCGAGAGAGATGACATGATGGGAACCAACAAATGATACAAAATTTAACTATATCTGTTATTAATTTATAGGCCATACGTATTAAATTTTAAAAGCGTTAACGATAGAAAAGCAATAAGATATCGTATCCTCTAAGGCGGTAACAGCATAAGGAGCGTTAATTTTTCAATTTATCCGTAGGGCTTTATCGTGAAGCGATAACTTAGGCACCTGATACAACATCGACGATATAATATCGACCGCAGGCAACACCACTATAAAGACGACCGCAGCTACGTTGTGGTCATGTGGCCGCGACCTCGCGCTCATCCAAGGCAGAGACGAACGCGGTACCTTGACTTATCTATACTCAAATAGTGCACTTTAATAACTTCTATTTGTGCGAAAGAAAAAATTACATTTCGAGTTTAGTTTTCAGTGATTTAATTACATACTGCATCAAACTGCTAAACTCCAATGGGAACTAACAGGCCATTTAATGAATTTCCGTGTGTCACAAGATATTATTTAGTAAATAATTGCATTACCACTGGCACATCCCTACAGTCGGTTGTCGGTTGAGTATAGTTCAACTGGCTTATGACAGGCTAATCGTTCACCATGCCATTCTAGAACTCTGTTTAAATCACTACCTGCTACTCTCGCTTACAGTGTGACTTGTTAAGCTTGTTTATGATTTTAGATTGCAACTTAAGGAAATTATAATCATTAGTAAAAGTAAACAAAATATCTAGTAATAATATTAATTGTATTTTTGGCTTATAGAATATATTTTGATGAAAGTGAATCTTGAAATCAAAAAAAGTTCTTAATAGTGTGGATGCGGCACTTGTTTTGATAATTATTGTAAAGCTAAACATAGTAATATACTTGAATTAAAACAATTGTCAATGCTGTAAATATAACCAAGGTATAGAAAGGTACTCGTAGGTACAGGAACATTGAATTTGCATGAAATTATACGCAGACCGTACAACCTAAGCCTATTTAAGATTTATATGAGACATATATCATATTCATACCTTGTCGGAATGGAATTTATTCCCCTTTACCGTTATAGAAATTACGGCACGTGATATTTCACACCTTTCATTATCCGCACTCCTTATCGGAACATTTTGTTAAGGATCGACTGACTGTACTCTATGATAACTATTATTACACGGTTATAATAATAAATGTAACAAGATACATTTAGTTTAAAGTATAATTTGAATGTATCAACACTTCTTATGTGTATCCTATAAAAAGCTTAAACGATGAACACAAAATGTCTTTTTGTAAGGTCAGTAAAACTTAGTTTACGTGAAATTTTCTCAAATTTAATAACACAAACCTTGGATTAAAGTAAACTTACCGAAAAGTTACATTGTCGTCCGATTATGATTAAACAAACATACCTTAAAAGAGAAAATAACAAATTAGTCATAAGAAAAGACTTCAAATAATAAAGTTAATTCAAAATCCGATAGCTTTGTCAACTAAAAAGGTCCACAATCCGGAACGGTGGGATACGGACAAGCGGCCACAGGTCGGTTTAGCAACGCACCGGTTGAATTATAATATTCGTTGCAAAATCATAATCGGGCGCAATGATAGTCTTCGGCGTTGCTGCAACAGAATCGGGTTTCGCTTCGTGAGTTAGACCCTATTTCCACTACGGTAACTAGGCTTATGCGACGACTAGAAGCAAAGTATACCATCCACGGGCGTTATAGCAACGGTTATAAAAATCGCAGTTCAGATTGCGCTATTAGTTGCTTAGTAGAAAAGGCCTCTTAGTTCTACGAACGTGCGACTCGACCGATTCAATTACGTTCAACCTAACCGGGATGACAAAAGTTATATTGCATTTGCCGCGGCCGGGGCACCGCTGCGCCAAAGTGAATGGTACAGTTTGGACTATTACTCAAACCCTATTTCTGTTTATTCCCGCTACTAGGTGGAGTTATATCAAATAATGCTGTGGTCAAACCTAATGAATTTGTAACATTTATATTGATACTAGCTGTTGCCCGCGACTTCGTCCGCGTGGTATTAGAAAACATACGAGCTACATAAATAACAAAAAGCTACGTATCCCTTGGGAACCGGACATTTCTCGGAGATGAACCTTATCCCATGTGTACTCCAGACTTTGTTTTATATTTGTGCCAAATTTCAATAAGATATGTTGAACCGTTGGAGAATAATCGATTAAACATTAAAAAACTAAATTAATGAAACCCACAGGATTCGTAACTATTCCCGGGACTAAAAGTAGCCTATGTGTTCCTCCAGACTACGCCCTAAACCTGTGCCAAATCCGTTCAGCCGTTTAGGCTACAAACGCTAACAAACATCCATCCATCCAACTATTTTAGTAAATAATAACAATATGAACAAACTCGTTAACATATTACAGGTGGTCAAGTGTCATTGACCAGTTTCAACAGAAGGCCATCTACTTGCGACATACAAATGTAAAATATTTATATTATTCTTTCAAGATAATTATAAAACATACAATTATACTTAATTTTGTTTTGCATTGTTATTTGTGATATTGAATACCAAATTTAAATAAGCACATTTGGAAGTATCAACAAAATCTGTTTAAAATAAGACAAAACTTTTGTATTGAAAGCATAGTAAACTATTAATCTTGACTTATTATTGATTTTGACATATAATAGTTCAAGAGTGAACTTCGCCCATGACGTCACAACAGCACAACTATCTATAAAACAAAACCCTATTTTCGTATCCTATATATTGCAGTATACGATGCGAATCATAAGCAATTGCAAACTTTCACAGGAATATAAACCGGTATTTAAAAAAACCAGATGGTGTGCAATAGACAGGTGCTGAAACGTCACTACCGATCGGCGGTTGATAAGCGAATGTGTGTCGGCCGTTCACCTGCGCCCACAAAAGCAACCATCCCTGTTGCACTAGTACCACTATACGAATGCGAGAGCAAGACGAATATACTCCAAATGGTTTATCCGGCCAAACATAGAGTACGCAACAATTCCGAAATTACAATGCGATATGCGGCATTTTCAATTTATGCAGAAAATACCTGTGTGAAAACAATTGTTCAATAGTTCGACAAAAGGATAAATGGTGGCGTATTTAACTAGAAATCGTATTCAAAACTTTTGTAGAGCCTATTTATATAACATTTAATTAAAAAAGTCAACTATTTTCATTAAATAGATCTCTTTAATTACACTGAAAAAACACTAAAATAAACAATACTGAAAAGTACATTACAATCATACATTCACCAATGAACCAATTTTCATTGTCACAAATAAAAAACAAAAATGTCTCAAACTACTGATGGGTCAGTTTTGAAAAATCGTAATAACACGGTATGATTTCCTCACAACTAGGTACTAACAAACAGGATACCAGATAGTATCAAAGCAGCAAGCCCTAAGAGAATTATACTCATTTAGCTTCAAGCCGATGAAAGTGATAATAACGTTGTAAACACTAACAATTTGTCTATACTTGACATATCTTGCTACCTACGGATAGATAGAATAATGATGAAGGTTATTGATTAACTTTGAATATTCTATCTCTTATTGCTGGTTGCTTTTAAATATTTAAATTAGATGTAAAATGAACCGGTTAGTAAAGATTAATTGAAATTAAACGTAACTTTAGTCTTTACTTTGTATACTTAATAGTAGAATGCGCTTGAATTTGCTTGTGTTACAAAAATACTGTAATTTGTTGAGACATTTAGCAATAATAATGAAAAGGAAGAAATGCGTGGTGCAGAAATCCGCGTAAAGCTTTTAACAAGATTGTAAAGTTAATACTCGAGCGTGTAATGTGCAAACAGTGCTGATTCATTTGACGCATGACTTTACTAGCTTGCAACGAGAACTATCTATCAGTAGTATTTATTGTAGCGGAAATTAATCATAAAACAATGAAAACTGAAATAAAATCCTTAACAATGTGCACGTAAACCTTAAATACATTTGTAGACCAACACTTAAAAAGCATACACCAATTGTTTATGATTCTTATATTTTGCACTTAACAGGTATCATAATAAGCCAGACATTTTCGAAAGCGCACAGCTCTGCATCTGACATGCGCTTGCGCAACCCCGTCGAGCCCAACCGGCGCTATTCCCACGCGGATTTCATATAACAGGTGCTGTTTCAATGCGATAATTACACTCGACAATTGTGTGTCAAACGTTAGTGCTCGGCCCGTTTGCAATTAGACGTTGATGCAAAATTTACGTAACATCAAAAAGGAATTTTGTAAGAGTTTCTTAACACGTAAACTATCAACATAAGACGTTGTCACTACCACGGGACTCTTCAGTCAACACACTTAGAAGTACCATTGCAATAAAGCCAAAGAGTTATTTTACCACCTAATCTGGTCAGCTTTGTCAGTGGCTACGCTTACAGTAACCACTGTTTTAACATCTTTAACGCCATCAACTCGTATTCTAAGTACATTTTTATATTAGTAGCATTGAATGTTAGACAAAACCTGTACAGTATTGAAGATAATTAATGTCTGTCATGTTTCCTGATAAATTACAATGTCAAGTGTTAACACTACCTCGCATACAGATCACAGCACTCGCAGTGGATGCACCGCACGTAGAAGTGAAGTCATTTCTTAATTAACGACACTGCTATAGGACGAATGGGCATTGGATACTAAACACTTCTCAGGTGCGAAGGACTGGCACGATTTTCTCGCTTTGACATTTATAAATGGCGACTGATCTCATTTATGGTAATTCCTTGAGACCAATAGAAACTAAGAATTAATTGCAACACGTAAACACGTAAGATTCTAATATACAGGTTTTCAAGTATGAATTGATAGACAAAATCATTGCTTTTCAATTAAGATTAAAAGAAATTGAAGAAAGGTGAGAATATTCCTCAGTTCACAACTCACTAACATATCGTAAAAGGTTATCTTTACCTCAAACTGAAAGAATACGAATATCAATACAATTTGGATCAATTTAAAATTACATGAAACAATAACCTTCACATTTTCAAAACAACGTCTAATAATAGTATGCAATGAAATTGATTTGAAATAATAGACGAAGGAATCGGGCAAGAGGTCGCCCGCTGCGCCTACAAAATGTGGATTTACGAGGCGCAGTAGGTCGCGCCCCTGCTACGGCTCTGCCCTTTGCATTCGCTACGCCCACATTTAAATGGAAGCGTGAGCGCAAACCGACGACTACCTCAACTATCTCACGAAATAGATAACTCCCGTCGCCGATCGGCTGCAATGTAATTGTTCAACAACTTCTACATTAAATTACTCAAACCAGACAAACTATTAAATTTAATTTGAAATTGTTATCGTAACGAACAATAAATACAAGCGTGTACGATTGTTAAGTGTCAAGACATAAAATCAATAACAATGAAATTACTGGTACTTATGGAAACATAGTAGACCACATTAAATATTTGAAATATAGGAAAACCGTTGGTAGATTAAATGTAAAAATAAAACAAGACATTCGTATTGTCGTACATTGAATGATAAGAATTCTCCGCGGCTAACTATCGTGCTCTACATCGAATGGATTACTAATGAAGCCATTATCTCGAAAACGTACCTAGATATAAATTCTAGACTAGAACATAAATCGAAACTGGGACTACTTACATTACTGGCGAAACGGAACGTAAACACAAACAAAGCATTACAACGAAGGTATTGTTAACATTATAAACAAGTCAAAGATTAATGGTACCACATTCGACGTGTTCCAGATAAACGAATAGCGCAGAGAACATTCGGAGGCTATTCTAATTGCGCAGATAGTTAAGGGCAGGAATGCAGAATAGTGCAAATTGCACATCGACGCAGCACCGACCGACAAGGTGTGTCTATCGGAAGCTTTCCACTCCGCGCCGGAGCCGCGTCAATGCCGAGGGGCTATTAAGCAAACACTCGATAGCTGTTACGACCGCTTTATTTACATCCAGTATACACAGTCGCCATTTGCAGCGGCCGTTATAAAATCCTCACATTTTCAATACCACCCGTTAATACTCAAAGATTTTTATTACCTAGTGATATAGCATTCCTTGCCTTATTTCTATAAAATCTGTTTCAGATATTTAGAAACTAGGTCTCGCATTAATCACTAGGCAAGTACTCTTTTCTTCTCTTCTAATCTTCAAACGTGTAAATGATTTATGAGTTTAATAGACCGCAAATGGTTAAATCACAACTAAATTATCACGCATAATTTACCAATACTGTTTTCGATGATTTCTAAAAACCTAAGATTCCAACGGATCTAACTGCAAAAACGAAATAAGTGATAAAACAAAATTTCAATTTCTAAAATTGAATTGATTAAAAAGAAAGCAGCGAAAATCTTAGGTGTAACCAAATATAATATAGCCAAAGACAAAGAGCAACGAAGATAGTTGCAATAAACCTCATAGCGGTCGATGAAGGAAATTGAACGATAAATATTTACAAATCGTAAATCGTTTCACGGCTCGTTTATATCGTATAGCAAATTATAGATGTGTTATAATATCAAAAGTTGAAATATTTAGTGGTTCAATTTACGAGCCGCATCAAACGGTTTCCAAAATCAACAAGCGGGACGAAGATGCCGAAGTATTGGAGTGTTGGGTGAAATCGTAAACCTCGTAACCTCGATCAATCTGACGACCAAACTACACTATTTTAGGCAAAGATTTGGGACGGGATCTAATCCAGTTAATAATAATAAATCACATTTTTATGTGTTCATTTCGTCATACAAGACTTTGATAAATGTTGTTTACGCTGCGTAATGGAAGTTGGGATTTAATAGATTTTTATACTAGAAACTGTTACAATATAATGAATCGTGTCACTGTAATGTTGATAAAAATTCAGATTTTATTAAATTAGATCTGTTTACAGTAGTGAAGTGTATTAAAATAAAAAAAATGAGAATTATTTCATTTAGTTTCAATAACTTGAAACTGTGACGTGAGACTACGACCTTGTACACATAATGTAAACGACAAATGTCGCACATAATCGCATTCTATTAGTTCAAAGCCACTATAAAGTTCATCACCTCGATAAATGGGGCAATAAGCAATCGAGACCTTAAAATTCTTTAGCAAATCTGAAACGAGGCTAAAACACGAGCGACCAGTCTAATGCTACTTAAGTAGCGGAATTAGATTCGGCGTTAAATTGTAAGATTAATGATGGTCTCGTATTTTATTGGCAATCACAGTTGCAATAGCCGAAGTAGCGGTCATTAGTTGAGAAAAGAACTGTAAATTGATTTGATATCTTGTACTTAGACTGTTGTGGATATGGTTTAATTAAATAGACCGCGATAAATGTATTGATACTCCACGAAACTACTAATACCTGAATTGGTAATTAACCCTTTAATATATAGTTCTTTGCCAATATTATTGTGCCGTATTGAGAAATGAAGTGGTGCCCTGAGGATTAAAAAAACCTTCATAATTATCCCCACTCATAATTTCAAAACTTAATCAACGTTATTAAAGTTGATTCTAATTTCTAAATGGGACAAATTTTTCGAGAACTTTAGAAATTCAATTTAGAAATAGTATAAAAACAAGAAAACGCACTTTACTGTTGTCTTTGACAAAGAACGAGATATACTATATCCCTAAAATTGTCGCTTAAGCGCTTTTACAAACTCGATCGACTTAACGCGAGGATAAAATCGACACAAGCGATATCCCACCTTAAGATTCCTAGTAATCGAACAACCGTTACGAAATCCGCTTCACACCCATCACTTGTGGCGTTACGTTAACGATAACCTCGCCCTCGGCTGGGACGATTAAAAAAAACTCGTCCAATCTTGTCCGAGGCCGGTAACAACCCCATCCGTACACGCATGACATCGATAGCCTATTACGCACGACCCAGATAGAAGCATCGTCTACTAACGATTCAACTTCCCACAGTACCGCATAATAAAATTGTTACTGGTAAAAATAAATATGTTTGTTGAAAGTGACATCGTTTTGTCTTATTTATACAATTTTATTAAACTGACATATTCGAAAGTTTTAAGTAGTTAATTTCGAATGAATGGCATGTTACAAGTAGGACGTTAGTGTTGAGTGTGGAGGGGTACACCGGTAGAGGTAGACCTAGAAAGAGATGGATTACGTGAAGGTGACATGATCAAGGAGTGATGACTGAGATGTCGGATGATAGATATATTTGAAGGAAAACCCGGTGCTGGGAGTATAATAAGGTAGGAGGAGATGATTATAAATCTCAATTTTTAGTGTGGACGTTTGTTTCCATAACAAATTCAGAACGGCTGAACGGATCTGAATAAAGATTGAACAGAGATGTTAGTCTCGGATAACACGTACTGAGCCTCTGTCTTTCCACCACACGGACTCGCGGACAACAACTAGTCTATTCATAAATGCGACATAGAATGGAATTTACAAAGTGGTTAAGAATTCAGCGTTGCCACCTTTCAAATGACCTCGAATGTTACATAAATACAATCGAGGAACGCGTTGTGTTTATAATGATTTCTTATAATCACATAAGGAATCAGAAATACAAGGAAATTGATATTTATAGTGTGATTGTGGTTGCTAATACCACTTCAAAGGATTGTATTAACACATGCTATCAATTATAGCCGAAGGTAAACGATTACAGTCACAATGAAATATCCGCTTAACAATCGCAACGCTTTTGTAAGAATTAATGTGATTTGTAGTTTAGGTGTGGAAAATAATCATTTATCAAATAATTTCTGTGACGTTCATGACTTTAATCCTCGCACTTTTTGACCTCAATCCCATATATTGCGGTGTAGTCTGAGCTAGGCACTATTAAAGCACTAATCATAGTTAGATCTAGATGTAACTATGTCGTAATTAGATGTGCTCAAATAGAATCGTTAGCTTGCGATTTGCCATAGCAAGGTGACTAATCAAAGCCATTGACACCTTGGATATAACACATTATTTCTTATATCTACCGAGACAATTTTACCATGGTAAGTCATACAGATTAGCTGTAAATTTCAAGGCAAGGTGGTAAAACTTGAAGCCGGTGCAGTAAGTCATTCGTCGCCTGGACAACGCAAACGATCGGTTCGCGTGACTTCATGTGACATTTGCATATTTGTAAGCTCGATATCGATTGATCATCGCAACAATCTCTATTTAGTGTTACTCAGCTCGGAAGATAACTTACAAATTGTGTTGAGTATTATTGCATGAGTTACAGTTGTGATGAATCAAATATCAACGCCTTAAGGGATGAAGCAAGGAGGACTCTTTTTTTATTAGGTAAACAATGACACGATTCGTTATACCATCTTCTATAGATTTGAAATCGATAGACTTATTTTTACGATTAATTTGTGTAGTTAGAAACAAATAAATCTGATTTTCTCATTCTATACAAGCATTTTGGTCACAACATAATAAAGCGGTGTCAAAGCTCAGTTAATTAGATTTTAGACTTCGCTATACAGGTAACAGGTGTGTTTGCGAAAGCTTGTAATTATTGTGCAAAATCCATTACTCAAGCAGTTCACTTCTGACAAATAGTTAATTATGATTAACGGTGCGATATATTCAAACTGATTATATTATACACATGATAAGTACTTTAGAAATATTGATGTCAATAAATAAAATTTTAACATCACTATTAGGTATTTGATAATTGTTCATTTATATTATCATACCTATATAATAATAATAAAAATAGAATAAACTAAGCAGAATAAAAAAATCTTAAATTTATCTAAAGTTCAGAGTTTAGTTTTAATAATAACCATTTGGATATGATAGTCATATCAGAGAAGAACCAATCTATATTACATATTTACCAACTAATAACATAATAATTTGACTAAATTGTTTCAACTTTTTAATTACTTGTCAAACACCTTAGAACAAAATAATGTTAGTTGAGAAATTAACTTTCTAATGCTTCCCATTATCCAACGTCCCCTTGGTAAAACTTACGTAGGTACAGTTGTGTAAATCGGCGCTGTTCGACTTTTAGAAAAATTGCCTCGTTCATTGTACCGTATACGTAGGGATAATATTAAAAATAAAATATCCGTGTACTAACAGACTTTTTTCGTACATTTATAAGCTTGTATTGATTTTTATTCCACGTCTCGTTTTAATTTTTTTTAATACGATTGTAGCTTTAAATTGGAACACCGCCAGTTTCCCCGATTGTACCTACGATAAGTACAATTTGCATTACTCGATTCCATCAAAAGTTTCCGTAGTCAGGCACGTGACGACTGACGTAACATCTAAGCTGGATTAGGCTTCCTCACGTGCTGCCGACACATACCACGTGTACCACTAACGAGGTTCACTTTACTTTTATTGTTGTAAAGAAATCTCACAACACTCGTAATTAATTTCGAGTTTTGAAAATTTTTAACTTCTAGTTGCCTTAGTTATTGTGTAGATTTCAGGGAAATACGAGACTGAGTTGGAAAGAATTTGAAATCATAATCAAATTTTACGATAGTAACTACAGTTTTGTAATAAAATCAAAATGAATATTAACATGAACATTCACAAATAGGTTCAACTTATCAATGTCCTGACATATAGAAAGTATCTACTGTCCTGTCTCTATCGTCATAAAGATAATGGGGTAATAATAATATTTTTTACATTTTAGCATCTAAAACTATACCGGTGAGAAAGTTATCAAACACAGGACATATGACACCAGTTTTATCTATAACAGAGTTGGTCGCGTAGTGTAAAGTGCGGCATAAATCACAAACAAGTAACACGAGGCATGCGAAGCGGCGTGTAATTCCACACCGGGAAAGCGGCCGCCGGAATATTTCGCAGGAAGCCGTATAGTCCGCGACGACGACGCGACGGGGACTATGACGACAAACGCCACGTGAGGGAAGCCTCGCGATGTCTTATGGAAGCCTAAATCATTAGAGTTTATGACCTTATAATGATAGAAAATGCCATACAAAAGTTACAACTCATAGTCATGCATAAAATTTTCAGGCGGTAGTTGATTTAAGCACCTTATAAATGACTTACCTTGTTGTGTTTGTGAAATAAGAGTTTTTAATGTTATAGGACTTTGTTTGACCTTTACTTACTGAATTGTTATTTAAGTAAAAATCCTTTAAGTACCTTTTTACCCTCTGTTACCATTAACATTGAATTCTGTGCATTGTAAAATTGCTCTAGAAAATAATACAATTTATTCACCAATAAAACACTATCTACTCGTATATTTACAGTTTATTGATTCAACGGCGGGAAAACTAAATATTTATATTCAAACTGACTTACGTCGAAACATAAAAGGTCGAACGTCTTACAAATCGCGGTCCTTTTGATCGTTAACCCCGCCGACTTTACGTGAACGCTTACAAAGTAACAATCGGTACTGTCTCTTTACATCTAATCCATTGCTCGTGAAATGTGGATTGGAGTATTATTACTTGTGAGATAGCAGTCAATGTACTATGAAATGTTTATATAGCAGTCGATTTTGGTGCTCCTAGTCCTTAATACCTTGATTTATGGGCGAAAGTCTGACGGGTTTCATTTATGAAGACTTTTAGCAACTGAGACACATACTACATAATACTGAGAGTGTTGGGTACGATCGTAAATTCACTAGACATTGACGGATTTGATGAAAGACTATAAAAATGGTAACGTAATATCTTAAAGCCGTAGACATTTTCAAATCTTTATTACACTTTCAAGTTATAAAATACGTCGAAAAGGATGAACAAGTTACTAAAAAGTATAACTTAGTAATTTTTGTTTATTTGTTTTAATCCTATATTTAAACGTTTTTTAAAACAACAATCTTACATTTAAATATTATCTTACAATGACACGATATCACGAGGAAGTAAAACCATTTGAACACAAACTTTGTAAAATTATTTAAAAAAATATTAAATAGCATAAAATAGATTTCTTTAACATTGTAAAATCACTGTCACGACAAAAAAATATTAATATAAAAACTCGAATGAAACAAGGCGTGAGTGACCACTTTATTTAATTTGACCGCAGTTTATTTGTCCTTTAAAATTTAAAAACCAAACATTTTCACAGTACATTATAAAAGTTCATTGAATTATAAAAGCAACAAGGCACGGTGCATTAAAAATCAGAAACGGTTCTTACATGGGGCGGTGCAGCGGTGAACGATCCCTGCACAATGGTAATTTCGGGAGAGCGCATACTCCGCTCCTTGGCATTGCTGTTTTGCAGGTGGTATTAACTCGAGTATTCAATGCATCCCACCTCTTCCGCAACGATAAACGCGCGCCTTAAACACCGCTTTGCGTATTTCGTCGACCAAGTTTCTTACTTAAATGGTTTGGTCGATAATTTACACGGGTTTAACCATTACAAGACCGATTTTTTCATCGAATTACAAAACGTATAAGTGTACCCTTTACTGTGTTTTTAACTAAAGGGGAAAATAGTAAATAAAATCAAAACGATACTTTCATATATGATATGCTCCTTTATGTTTTCTAACTTGAAGATTATCAGTCAAAGGTAACAAATTAACAGGCTAATATAAAAACAAAATCAATTGTAGGTCCCCAATGCTATTTATAACCCCAGTATCAAAATCGAAATTTCAGGTACTTAAGAGTTAAGTGTAAAATTCATATGGTCGACGAAGACGTTGGATGCCGAAAACAGAGGATTGTAAACTGTGAAAGGTATATATCCTGCAGTAGGCAGAAAAAAAGGCTGATGATGAAAATATTTATTTGCAAAGCTTAAATTAGAAACTACACTAAGTACCTATGGATTACTAACACCATACAATATTAAAATTTACCGACATTAAAAAAAAGTAACAAAAACATGTAATAAATTGCCACTTAGTTTCTTTTAGTATTTATTAAAAACGTTATATTCGCAAATTATTACTACTTTGATCCAGAATTTGTGACAATTCTGAGATGACTCAAGTTTACGTTATTCATTCGCTCGGTAATGCAAACGCTATTACTTTACACTGCAGTGCAACCCTTTTCATGTCGAAAGATTTATTTCCGCCTGTATTTTAATTAACTATGCTGTATGGTTTTAAAATTCAAATCCTTAGAGGTTAACAAAGTAGGTATTAAGTGCCTTTGTGACTTTATTAAATGGGGTTGAAATTTATGTGTACTATGTATACATTTGTGCCGTTCAATAGCCAATCAAAAGTACGCAATGTAACACCTCGCTCTACGAAAAAAAATATTCGAAAATAGAACTCTCGCAATACAAAATAAGCGAATCGATTGCGCATTTTATACACACCCGGGCTTTTCCCAACATCTCGATTTACACAAAACACCGTTGTTTGTCGTGTCGCCGGATAATGTATTCCGTCCTGGGCTACTTGTGTCGCCGAGGAAACCGCAATGGCCCGCGCTAACACATGCACCGCCGATGTTATTAGTATACTCGTTTAACTTTGCTCCAATTTCATTGCGACTCACTTGGTCTGTGGCACATTCGCGCCTAAGCGATATTCAATTATATTGATGTAGGTAACATTGGCTTTTCTACAAACTCTAGAAAACGATGTCATTAGGTCGTTTTCATCCCATATTTGATGTGTATTAAACAGCTATTTCATAAAAAGAAAAAACTTGTATTTTTTGGATTTTGGTATATATTGAAATAACTCTAAAATTACTGGACCTATTTTAAATATTCTTTCTAACATGTTTTTTTTAATTTCACGCGGTTGATGTCGCAAGCAACAGCTAGTGTAATATAAACGAAAACTATGACTTGATTTTAAAATGAGAGCGTTGAAACTATCCAGTAGGAATCAGATATGTTATGTTTTTAAATTTCTTTATGGCTGGTAATTAATAATACACAGGAAATACGAGCGTTTATAGTTCTCTATAAGGGCATCCCGTTTTAAAACAAGCTTGTTCCCCTTCTGGAACGATAAAATGCCTTCCTGGACGAATCTAACATAATCTAGATGTTACCAGATCAACTGGATACCATTTTTAAATTACTGTATCCCAGTTTTCCAGTACATTCATACTACTTCTGATATCGTAAGCATTTGTGGCTTGTGTGTGCAATGGAAGAGATTCCACGGTTAGAAAATCTGATAGGTTAAAATTTGACAGTTGATTTTGGCTTAAGGAAGTAGCATGTATATACACCATTTATTTAGGTTAATTATTACAATTAGTTTAATAATTTAAAATAAAAATTACATTAGCGTAATTGCATACTTTGGTTAATTTCTAGTTTGAGATATCTCGGAGGAACGACCGATTAATTGGTCAAATCTATCTAGATTTAATCTATTTATTGATTCGTTAAATTACGTTTTACGTTTAACCTACCCAACAAATATTTCCGTCACGTAGTAAGACATCCAAAGCGCTAGGTCTCACCTGGCAGATTGTGTGGGAGCAAGGGAGCCGGCAGCGGCAATCTCAATCCGATTAGCTGCAACTCGCGCCGCTTTCAATCGACATCGCGTGCCGCCGACCGCACCTCGCCCACCCATCCGTGTCCACGCTAAACCCTATGTTCACAGCGCGCTGATCCAACATTGCGGTTATCACCGACGTACACCAGATCGCAGACGTATCGGTCACGATCGCCTGTTTAATTTAATACCGACGTCTCAGTTTCACCTAGATTTCGCAAACATTACCGCGAGGCGCAATTTTAACAGCCAAGGCCCGGTTCACCTGATTGAATGCTAATCACCATTGTTACGTCGTCTCACGGCGCCAGCGGCGGATTCTGATCTGACATTCTACATGACGTTACCTTCATATATGAATTGGCGAGAGAACCGTTTACTAGATGTGCTGCACAATAAACGGATGTATCGTAGCAGCTTTGGTGCATATCAGTGTTGTCAGTCACAATTCTTCAGTAATAACAGATGCCTGAAGCAGTTTTGTCCGTGATCATACAAGTGTATGATTGCTGAGTATTTTTGATCGTCGCGTAATACCGAGTGAGACAGGTAATAACTAAATACCTCAGCGCCGGCGGCAGGAGGCGTGGCCGTGCGCCGGACATGATTGACTGTTCGCGGGTATTGTTGCACTCGACTTATAAATTGTATTAAATTGCCGGGACGCGGACCGATGTTAGGGGTTTCATTTCATTTGCACTCTACTGCTTGTTACTCTATTATTAGGATATAAAATATTTATGGCAATCAATTGGTACAATTGTATGATAGAACTTCAGAAGGAAGGATGAATTTAAAGATGAGCTGTATAAGTAATAAGGCGTGGGATTTATGTACGAAGAAAAGGTTTCTCGAGAATATAGCCGGCTGCCATCAATGTGCGACCGGTTTTTATTATTCACGTTTATATTACGTTTGATTCAATTAATGTTCGAGCGAGATATTAAAATATGAAGCATAAATTTAAAATCTATGACTCTTTAGTAAGTAAACAAAAATCATTTCCAGTGTAGTTTGTATTACAAATAACATTGTCTTGCTACTTACTGTTGACAATATTTTAAGTACGACAACGCCCAAGGCTGTTTACACGTACTCAAATAGACTTAAGAAACCGCAACACAATTGGAAGGTTCACAATGTTTTCTAACAACTTAAACGTTATTGTTATAAACATATTACTTACAATGTTTTCATTAAATTTGAATAATCTTCTGTTCATGGATATGAAAATAAACATTTCAACTAACATTATTAACTATTTAGGGTAAACATCATATTATAAAGTATTCCGCAACCTCGGTTAGGACATTTGGTAGCTGACAACAATAACGAAGGGAAAATATCTTTAGTTATTGTCATCCCACCAAATGTATCACTTATCTGTAGTGCAATCATACTTCATACTAATATTATAAATGCAAAAGTTTAGATGGATGGATGGATGTTTATTAGAGTTTGTAGCCTAAACGGCTAAACGGATTTCGATGAAATTTGGTATAGATGTAGAGGATAGTCTAGAAGAACACATAGGCTACTCACTTTTGTTTTTTGTAATCCCACGCGGACGGAGTCACGGGCAAAAGCTAGTATGATATAAAGAGATAAAATCTCACGAAACCAACTTAACCAAATCCTAATTCGATGTCGCAATGTTTAGCAGGAAAAGTGAAAGGGATTTAACGTACCGAAGTGGGAGCTCCTGATAGCGAGTTAGCGGCATTAATTAGCGGACGTGGTGGCTCAATGGTAGCAATATTGTGGTAGGTGACTTCCTGCACTCAGGGTTATTAACCTGAGTTTTCATTGCGGCCATCCGCTGGTCACAACGCGTATCGGGGCGCATGGGATGTTGCGACATAAATACAAACAAAAAACTGTCCCATTGTTTATTAGTGTTAGCTTAGGACATAAAAAAATGTCGCTATCTAGATGGTCTATTTGAATTGTGATTTTTGATTGTTGCGGACTATTGTAGTGTAATATGTCAACATGTCAAATGTCTGGAAAAACAATCACAGGAAATTGAAATCTACAATTTACGCGACATTACATCAAACTCTGTGAAGCTATTAGAATATAATAAAATTAAATGAAACGTGAAAGTCCGCCAAATCTTGATAGGCATATCAAGCCTTAAAATTTAAGCAAGATAAAATGTTGCAGTGAATTAAAAAATCCTCGGGAAAAAAACGAACTGAGCCCGGCAGCTATTCCGCATGAATGATTTCAACTTGCAAGTTTTTAATCGAATTACATAATTACTCAATGGAGCGAACAAAACATGACGTTAGTTCGCCCAGAGCCAAATTGAATGACTGTTAAATTTGTTCCTTTACAGTACAGCAAGTACCGTGTTTTACCTTTCGTATGTTTACATTTACTGAAAAATCTATACTATTCTAACAAAGTGTTAACACACACTTCTTTGTTGCCTAAGATGTCAGCAATTGCAGCATATTTTTGAATAATTCTTTTTTCAATAAAAAATGCCTACACTTACGTCACGCTTTAGACTACATATTTTCAAGCTATTAAATTTAATGGGTAAATAAATATGATAAAAATACTAATGTGGGAAAGAGACCATAAGTTGCTGCCAACATCAATTAAGAAAGTTTGTCATCATGTCACGTCATTTTGACATTTGTAATTTGACAAATGTAAACAATAAAATAAAATTTTAATTATTTCATGCGATGGAAGTCGCACGGGAACAGCTAGTAAAAACTAAAATTAAACAACCAATTCAATAACACGCCAACTGACTTTATTTTCGTATTATTTCTTGCAACAAACACCCACAAACACAATAAAGATATCAATTGTGATGACAAGTAATGATTATTACGAACAAACGTTGAAAGAGTTAATTTCTCAGCGGCACATCTGACAATGGCATCAACATTAAACCGTATACAGCGAGAGCATGAAAGCGCCATTAAAACATTAAATTATAAGCTTTTACGCATCAAGACCATTGTCATTATGCGGGCGAAAGTTTTGAGAGCGGATGCCTTTTCTTTTCTTAAGGAGTTGATGTTCGGAATCGCACGAACAATACCGACTAACGGTACCATTATTTATACATCAAATACTAAAACGTATAATTATACTGAAATTATTTGCCTCACGATCGTCGAGTCTTTGGGTGGTCTTATGATTTTCAATGTCTTGGCTTCACCACTAAGGCTCACCGAATCGTCATTCAACACTAGCAATATAAAGTTATGAGATAGACAATTAATACGAATAATTTGTTCTTGGTTTTATCGTCCAACTTTTTTTTTCCTACAAGTAAAATTCTTTTGATTCTTCCTTCAATAATCCTTCTACATTATCATCGCATTTGGTATCCAGGTATGGCGATACAAACTCAGGAGGACGTCACCCGGTACAATACTCACGGCATACACCACGCAAGATTAGATGTCATAACCGATAGCGGTTCTTTGTGAGACATGAAGAAAGTCGTACGTATCCATTGCGTGGCATAGTTATAACTACATATGTCGTATTCAATTGGAAACTATTGTCTGTTTTAAGGTACACGGTATTCCGCTACAGTAGCCAAACGCTTTAAAATTAAGAAGGATAAAAAGACATAGTTCAAAATGTTGATAGCAGATATAGAATCTATAGCAGAAACTGCTTTGTTAAAACGAATTGTGCTGTTTAAAAACGAAAGCGTAAAAAAAACAACTAAAAACAGGTAGAAGATTATTTTATTTCTTTACCCTTATCAAAATCTTCGTAATTCTATCAAAAGGATCGAAATGCAAGTATTCGCTTTTTCTCGCTCAAGTTGAATAATATAGTGGTACTCTATTCAATAAAGTATAAGGTTATACAAAATTTAAACAAGCTTAAACCTCGAAATATCCACAGAAAACCAGAAGCATGGCTCCCCGCACACGAACAATGCATACTCTTTCGTCACTCGTGGGAAGATGCAAGATAAGTCCGCAATCGTACTTTCATCCGATCACGCATGATTTAAGTGCGAACCTACCAACAATATCAACAAACAGTCACGTATTAAAAAATAAACAACCTTATGTTTACAAACGATCCTTGTCGAATAATAAACCTTAAATCTATAACACAACGCTTTCTAATCGTTTGAATTGTCCTCGTGAGACATTTGTATAGTCTAAACAACATTGTAACTCGTTCGAGGTATAGTTAATTTGTTGTACAGAATTAATTCGACTTGATATTTGAAACGTGATACGTGGTATTTGATGTGTGATCATGTCAATTTATGGACGGCTTTCTTATAAAAAACGAAAGACTGACAGGAAAGAGCCCTGTTCATTTTTAATCGTAAATTTACATTCATCATCTTAAATAATTATGCCGTCCGCCCCAAAAGAATCAAAGCATTAACAGCGGGATCCCTTTACGTCCATTTTTTAAGTACAAAGACTGATCCCTCGATATTTCACTGACTGGCATTAGGGGCAATTTATTGTAGACATAAAAAAACGGTTTTGTTATATATTGTTAAGCGCCGGGCAGAAACGATTATACAAAGGCATTTTAACATCGCCCACGAAAGCTACTTATTGTCGTTTAGTCTTGTTGTCCCTTAGTTATGTAACTTAGGGAAACATCAATAAATCGATGTTGATGACTTATTAGTGTCTTACTAAATGTTGCCAATGCTTTATGTATAAAAACTGGGCAATATAGCCTAGAAGAACACATAAGCTACATACTAATCATTTTACTTCTGTGCAAACAAAGTTGGGGGCAAAATAAATATAAAGTGTTTAAAATACGCTGGACTTGCAAAATGTAATATTCCTTCATGGCACAAGGACTCGTGTGTAAAGTGGAGATATCACCGAAACTCCCTTCTGAATAATGTACGACTGTGTCCAGTCACGCGACTGTACCGTATGGCTTCTGAATGTATACTGACAACTACTGAAGGGTCATATTCAAGTTGAATTGATGTGATCGCTATTTCTGTAATAGTTGATTGCGAGACTTTGAAGTTACATTCGAAGCATTCGATTACACAAAGCGAAACTGTCTTTTATGCTAAAAAACTAAATGTGGTAACTAAAATCTGGCTAACGTTGTAAATACACGTTAAAAGGACAACAATTTGTTTGACAGAGGAAATAAATTTTAACCATATCAAACATCAATCAGAGCAATCAGTCCTTATCAGAGATCAATTTTTAAGTACTGATCGCATTTCTTACATACGTTTATACGAAACAATTTGAATATTTGCTAAAAATTCTGTTTGTTTGTGTTCTCACACAAACAACTGTCATACTCATAAAGAATATTAATCGATTTTGTTGAAAAAATCACAAAACTTTGTATCCGGGTCCCAAAAACTTTCGATACATGTTTATACTGATTGCTGTATAAATTATCCCTTTATTTTAAAAAGTTTTAAATTCTAGGATTGATACTCATGAAAAAATTGCATCACTTTGTAGCAAGCCCAAGTTTCTTGATAAACATTTAGTTGGACCATTCGAATAACGTTTGTTTATTCAATTATTCCGATAACAGACTTACAATGGCCTTCGAGATAACTTCTAACTACGTTGGAGAAGTTGGCAAAACTAACCGACCGTGAACTATGTATAACTGGGAGCTGAAAGCAAATAATTGATGCATTTACGATTGCCAACTTTGAAAATGTAGCCAACGTCGGTGCCTCAAAACTTCTATATCGAGTTATACTATAACCGATGTTTCCATTCTTGATAATAAAAACTTAACTCTCGCGTATAGATAGGACATCTTATGTTTCAAATAATTCTTTCAAAATAATATCCTCCTGTACATTATTTTCCTTCGATATCTAGTAAGTAATTCCAGAACTGATATATTTACGATATAATACTATACTCATGGGGCTGAGCGTCAGAAGTAAATCACATATTTATCTATAATACCCTCCCATATCTCCCGCATCGTACGCTAGTACAACTAAAATAGACTTTTGCGTTGTTGGAACATAAACTATCTAACGTCTATGGTGAGTGCAGGGTGGGTATCATTTTCTCGACTTCGAGCGTAGTTTTTGTTTGAGCGGAGCGTTTATTACGGGCGATAAATCTAGTTTTGGCGCGAGGTCGATCAGTGCCAAATCGCTACCGGCCCCCGGCGTCTTGCTTTCGTAATTTATAACATCAAACAAATCGCAAGCTGGTTTCAAGTCAGTTAAAACAATTGCAACGAGCTCTTGTATCCTTAGCGCGTTGGGTGCGTTATGTTGAGCAAAAATAATAGTACTGATAGAAGAGTGAAACTGAATGTGATCTTTTTATTTATAAGGGCCTTTTAAATTAGTGCTCTAGCCTGTATTATACTATATCAGCCCATCTATTAAAGTGTTTTAATTTTAAATCCTATCGATAACACTTGATTAGATAAAAGTTCAAATTAGTTAAGGATAGAAAAGGTAACAAAATGAAGTGTTTATAAATCTTTAGATAGAAATCACTATAATATAGTATCACAATAACATACAAACATAACCGTCTGCTAGCAATCTAGACAACGTAATTGAGCAGTTCGCAAATATTGATGTTACACCCTCCGTCTTTCTCACTCTGATTAAACCTTAATCTGATTTTATTGCGTGTACATTATTGAGAAGATGGGGGAATCTGCGCTACTGAGACTGAGGTACTAACTCTTCTGAGCTAATTCCCATGTTACTAAAATATAAATTGAAAGTTCTTGTAAAATAATAAATGTACAGGATGAATCTTAACTTTTTTTGTTCTTCTGTGAGATATTCTAAAAAAAAGATGCGGCACTAAAGCCCAATTATTAGAATTGAAAAAATACCAATGTAAAAACATTATTTTGTACCATACAGAATTTTAGTCCGATAATTTTAACGATTTTTTTACAAAACATTAAATAACTGAAACTATAGAAAATCGGACGTGCTTTGCGCTTAAAGAATCCGATCGTTAAGAATCGCCTTGTATATCAAAGTAGCTGCGTTAGACATGATTTTACAAAGTATTCTCCGTAAACAATTCAAG